>NC_139918.1:14006260-14606260 GCF_963514095.1 Eutrigla gurnardus
TTAATCACTCTGACGGTTCTGTGAAGACACATCACTTAAATGTTATGTCTATTTTAACATTTCTGAATAGCTAGTGTCCACTGTTTTCTCATTTTTCCTTTATTTGAGCCACAAAACGCTGTATATTTCCATCCTTGTACATGGAACGGCTACAGAAATGAGCAGAAATGTTAATCAGTTTGAACCACAACCCAGAAAAAACGCAGAGTATTCCTGGCAGAGACGGTGCTCCGTTCCCCTGAGCTCACCCTCCACACATCTGAAACCTATTTTGCAGAGGATGGTGACTGGCTCGGAGCTGCATTGTTTGTGCTGTGAGCTTCCAGTAGGAAACCGTGTGAGCAGCTCATTTCCACCGAGTTCAGTAGAATATTCTGCCATGAAATATCACCGCACTTAAATATGTGCACGTTCTGGATATTTTTAAAGTTTGGTGCCACTTTGACGTTCCATAACATGCTTTTTTCTTTACAGTTACATGTATGTTTGCATGTCATTTAAAGGTGCATTATATGGGATTCACAGTACCTATTTGCTACATATAGTGGAGTGATGTCTACCTGGGCCTTTACTAACGTTTTGGCCATCCTTTTTCTCTGTATTAATATCATAGTACATACCATATCAATCACTCTGATCTGAAAATGCAAATAATAAAAATAAGTCAGACGTGGCAAAAGCCTGGGAGAGGTGTACAGTTAAATAATACCCCAAACAAACAAACTAAGCAAATCACTGCAGTAGAAGGGTGTTGCTTACTTTTTTATCTGAATTGTCATCGATAATCTGTCAAACATGCTGGTTTGTTTAAACCTGTCTCACGGCCTGACTTCACAATGCTGCCGTGTTTCTAAGACTGATATGTACAGTGTTATCATCAGTGATAGAAAGAGGAAACACAAAACTAAAGTGATCCATTCATCCCTACAGTAAAAAAAAAAAGATTTAAAAAATAATAAGCCATATCGTTTTGTATTTAATGTTTTTGTTTGTTTGTTTCCTTCCTCAGGTGACAGAAGCCGTCACAGATGAACCCTCGGCATCAGAACAGACAGCTGCCAACCAAACTGAGGCCTCGGATGAGGAAGGCAGCCCTGCAAAGGTGAAGGATTGGTTGATATGTATATATAATTAATATCTGGAGGACAGAACCTGTGTTTCCCTTTTGGTGTTTCCTTTCCCAAAAGCATTTAGTGAACGATACAATTATTAATCCTCGTTGCAGGTCCAACAAATTCTGATTTTCAATAGTTTTCATATACTAGTGTCATGTTGGTTACTTGCTCGGTCATGGTTTAGATCACGATGGGATAAACTGCAACGTCACTCAGTTTCTTATTGCTTTCAGTTGCTGGAAAGAAAATGAAGAAAGCTTGCTGGTGTTGTAGAAACGGTTGTTGACCTGTTGATTCCTCTTGCAGGAGCCTGTTATAGCTGAGCCTGCCACATCAGACCTCACGGCTCCGGAGGCAAATGACCAGACAGCAGAGAGCGAAGCCCCGCCCCCTGCAGGTATGAGCGACCAATGAGACGTCTGATAACTAGGTTGTTCTTTACGTGTTATGTATGGCATCCTTTAAGCCTTTTTCTCACTGCACTGACGAGAATCACAAGCTGTTGTGAAGAAACGACTCGGAGGCTCAGAGGTATTTTTCTTTTTACGGCAGATTTCAAAGCTGTTTGACGAAAGACCATTTATTATGAAAATTCAAACAGGAAGCATGCTTTACCATCATAGTATCAGGTGTCCAGGCTTGTTTCCATTGCTATAATAGATAGCTATAATCTTCTCACCAGTACATTAATTTAAATGATTTAAAACATCTTTACAGAAACTGTGTCCTTGTTGATATGAAGAATTCACAGAACTCAACGTGAACTCTTTGTTATTGTACTTTATTCTGGAAAAATGGTCAATATAACACGATGATATTGTGTACATAGTGAGAAAATATTGTTGTTTTGTTTGGATTAACAGACGTTATTAAAGGACCTTTAGATATTCACCAGTCTTTAAATACAGTTCCAACACTGTCATCATCTCATTTTACACTCAACATAACTTTTCCTCCATAAAATGGAAAAAATAACAAATCCTTTTTATCAACAGCACTTTGTCTCTTGCTGTTTAAATGAAAAACCTTTGGATCATTGGGGGTAAAAAGGAAAGAGTTTGAAGGATTGCTGCCAAAGCCGAGAGAAACCGCTCTGGCGACTCTGTTCAGACGAGTTTTCCACAACGTCAGTCACTTGTTTAACTTCTAGAAGGGGTTTGTTAAGCTTGTCAGAGCTTGTTAAGCAAACTAGTCTGAGAATTACAGTCATCTACAACACAATCGCCTCATTTAACAAAGTGGCTGAAATGAATTCACGTCAAAGCCAGCAACTAAAGGAGAATGGACGTTTCTCAGCGGACATTTTGACTCGCCAAATTCAGGTGTAACTACTTGTAATAACATCACTAATTGCTGCATTTTATTGGACTACTTGCTGAAACAAAGCCACCTGCGTTTTTGTTGCCACGGTGACGGGTCAAAATGTGAGAACCATAAAGACATTTCAGGACTCTTATGTTATCAAGATTCTTTTTAGTGAAAAAGTATTTGGTTTAATACCTGCAAGACACAAAATTCCCATCAGCCTTTGCATGCAAATATGCTAAACTCAGATGTTGAACATGGTAAACATTACGTCTTCTAAACATTGGCATGTTGTCATTCAGCTCAAAGCACTGGTGAGCCTGAATCCAGCCTCACAGAGCTGCCTTAAGGCTGGACAGTCGTAGAATCAGATGAGGAAATGAGATACAGTTTTCATGAAGGTTGTGCCAAAAATAACAATTTAAATTCATTGCCGGTCGTATGGTAACTCAGGAGACAATTTGGCCTTGTGTGATCTGATTCATTTTACATCGCGGTTACCACACCAGTCATGTTGTTTTCATGAAAACTCAATTCCTGGCACTGTTTCAATGAAGTGCCATAAGTAACGCAGAGAATAAAAACTCTGTGTGTTCTTTATTTCAGTTTCTCTCCGGTGATACAAAGAGAATATATTCATTCCAACACAGTGGTGGATCTAATTTATGCCGATTTGAAGACTGGTTCATGTGGTTTCTGAAATGTAACTGAAATATTTACAGAAAGTTTAAAGTGCAACGTTTAATTTAATTTAGAAACATAATTTGGTGTGGTGGCAGAATGGCTGTTTAATTGCTCCACTGCCCCAAAGCAGTCAAGCTGGTATAAAAGCATGAAAAGCAACATGCACGACACGTTTTTGATCATTTTACTTTGGCTTCAATTGGGTCAAAGGTTTTGTTAATTTCCCCATTATGTCTCTAAATGTCATGTTTGGTAAATACTGTCGGATGCTCCCGAAACACTAATATAAATATATTGGCTGTAATGACATAAAGGTGTTTTCATCTTTCTGCAGAACCTGATGCTGAAAATCCAAACGAGGAAGAGGAGAAATCTGAGGTAGCCTTAAACATTTAGTTCTTTTGTGCCTGACACAAATGTAGTCCTGATAAGAGAGAATATGACTCTAAAGATAATAACATACAAAGACAGTTAATAACTGTTTATGTGATTTTGCTTTCCCGTCCGTGTGCTTTCCCGCTGAAGCCTGAAGACCAGACACCGTCAACGACGTCCGAGGACCCCGTCGCTGAAACGGGAACCACCGTCGGTAGGGTCGGGTTCTTACTCAAACTTTAGTTTTGGTTTTCCATAAATCAAAATAACGACTATTGTGCCTCATTCTATATGGCAAAGATGATCTTGTTCGTCTTCACATCTGTCGCGTTACTGACTGGAATATGTTCCAAATAGTTTACCAAAATATTAAATATACACTTGCAAAAGTATTCACTCACCCATCCAAATAATTGAAATCAGGTGTTCCAATCACTTCCATGGCCACATGTGTATAAAAAGCAAGCACCTCGGCATGCAGACTGTTTCTACAAACATCTGTGAAAGAATGGGTTGCTCTCAGGAGATCAGTGAATTCCAGCGTGGTACTGTGATAGGATGCCACCCAAGCAACAAGTCCAGTCCTCACTCCTACATATTCCACAGTCAACTGTCAGTGGGATTATAACAAAGTGGAAGTGATTGGGAACGACAGCAACTCAGCCGAGAAGTAAAATAACGATGATCAATGTTGATCTAAAAGTAACACGATTGCCTGATGATGACAATACTGTTGAAGTCGAAAAAGCCCAGAACCTTTGGTGAATACAGGACACACTTGTATGCCTGTGATTGTGTTACACTGGGTAGCCCAGTGCAAACTATGTCCCGCCTCTGACTGAGCAGGGAGCCAATCATGATAGCGTGGCCAATCAGACGGGAGGGGAGGCAGATGGGTCAAACTGAGATCATTTAGTGAAGTTTATGACATGTTTGCAGTAATTAAAGTACATTATACACATACTCATTTTAAGCTCAGCCTGGATGCTTTTCCTGTTTTGTGGAAAAGCATCCGGTAAACCTCAGCAAATGTGTGTGTTTACAACATTAGAAAAGGGTGTGTACAGCATCTGTAGTGAATCATCACAGTTTCATGCTGTGGGCTACCAAGTACGTTAGAAAGTGACCCCAGGGGGTCTGAACATGTGTGCTGTGGATTTTCAAATATGGAGAAGAAAAAAAACATGTTCTTCTTTGTTGTAGAAACGACGACGGTGGTGACTGCTGAAGAGGGAACAGACCCAGAAATCTCAATCACCCTGACCATCGAAGTTGAAGACAGCAACGCAACCGAGCAAGAAACCAGCCAACTGCTCCCTGAGGAGGCTGCAGCAGAGTCTGAGTCCGGCAACGATGCCACAACTCCCAAGAAGAAGAAGAAAAAGAAGACAAAAGAGGATGAAGAGGCACCATCTGACGATGCACCGAGCACCGACGCATCCACCATAGATACATCCAGCGATACTCCTCTTACCACCAGGTCCGGCAAAAAGAAAAAGCGAGACAAAAAGATAGCAGAGGTGGTGGTGGTAGAGGAGGAGGAGGAGAAAAATGAGGAGGAGGGGGAGAAGCAACAGGAGGAGGAGGAGAAGGAGGACATGTCTCAGGTCACTCAATCGGAGAAGAAAAAGAAGGCTAAGAAAAGGAAAAGGGAGCAAGAGGAAGTGCAAGAAAACAACGAGGAAACTCCTGTCACGCCTTTAGCCAATAAAATGAAAAAGAAAAAGAGTAAGGTGCAAGAGGAGCAGAGCGAGGCAGCAGGAGTGGATGGAGAGGAGGAGGACAAGGTGGAGAACGTCCCGAGTCCAGCTGCAACGACGGAGAAGAAAAAGAAGAAAAAGAGGAAAAGTAAGGGCCCAGAAGAGAAGCAGTCTAATGAAACACCAGCAGAGGGCGATGGAGACACAACAATGGAGCTTGGAGACACAACAATGGAGCTTGAAGCCACAGGTAGAGTCAGAAAATATACTTCTCTTGAATACATTATGTCAAGTATATGTAGAATATATTATCCAGGGGCAAGTACAGCGTTTTTCTGACTCGGTGGCCAAAGTGGGGCACAGACTAATTCAGGGGTGTGTCCCCAGATTACGTCACTTAAAAGCCTTCCTACATAACCATGACAACGCACAACCCGGCGTCGACGTATAAATGGCCACTCAGCCCAACAATGTCATGCTTTAAATCACTGGGTGCTTCCTACCTATGTAGGCTGTGTTGCTAGTGAGGCACAGTGCAGACAGAGTGGTACAGACAATCTCCTCACGTTTGTAGATCTGTGCCATGGCAGGGAAGCTAAAGTCATGTGGAGAAGAAAAAAAAAAAAGGAGCCAACTGGAGCCTGCTGATTATTTCCAGCTCTTGGGGCAAAATACTTGACTTGACTTAGCAGCCAATAATAGTGGGCCTGGATATGTTGCTGATCGGATTATAACAGTCCTACCTGGTATCGAAAACCTGGGGAAAATGTTTTATATTCATTGCACTATTGCCTCAAAGGCGGAGAAAAAATGACCTGCCTTCATCTGCAAGCAACATCCGAAACATTTCAACATGCGAGCCAGTGTATAGCCAGTGTATAGCCAGTGTATAGCCAGTGATCCCCTATAAATGTGCACGTCTGCTCAAATCTCCCTCAAGCGGGGGGCTGGGTTTCACCCTCTGGCGATCGCTGTAAGTCTTGTCAAACCCAGGAGGAGGGGCAAGTTGAACGGACAAATCCGACTCAATGTTCCCGAAGTACAAGATCTGAATACTTATTTCTCTACTGGTTATGCAGTTGTTTTAATTGAAGTGGTTTTATTTCCCCTTTCCTTACTTCGTTTAGATGGAGACTCCTCTGTGCTCACCTCCGCCAAAAAGAAATACCGTAGGCATAAAACAAGCCTTAAGAAGCGATTGAGGCTCCAGAAACAGAAGGAGGAAGAGGAGAAAGCAAAAATCAAGAAGCCCACCGTCAGAAAGAAGTCAGTAAAGGTTTTGTTTGGTCTTCATGTTTAAAACTTCACATTGTAACTACTACTTCATTTATTGTAAGTCTCCATATTTTAGATGAAAATAATTTAAATAACCCCAATAACAGTGAGATATAATAAAATATTTGCAATACATTCTTAACGTAGGCTATAACCTATTTAGTGGAAGTTAACAGTATTAAAGAAGTAGAAATAGATTTTGGAAATGTACAGAAAATATGACATTCATATAACATTTCCCATTTTTCCAGAGTAAAACTCATCCAACAGGCAGAAGGGGAGACGCCTCAACCAAAACCAGTCAAAAGGCCACAGCCTGATCCTGCCCAGGAGGACGATGACACACCAAAGAAGAAGAAAAAGCTGAAAGTGAACGCGGAGCAAGAAGAGAATTCCTCAAAGGAAAACCAACCGCCAAAGTCAAAGAAGGAGAAGAAGAACAAGAGAGCGGTGAAGGACGAGGATGAAAGCGGTGCGGTGAGCGCCGAGTCTCCTGAAGTGGACTCGTCTCCACTTCCAAAGGGACTCAAGAATAAGAAAAAGAAGATGAAGGCTGGAGACGACAATGAGACAACAGTGAGCTCAACTCCTGTCACTGTGAACCAAGATGCCTCTGCAAAGAAAAAGAGTAAGACTTTCTCATTGTTAATCATTTAAACATTAATTCTATTTCCAAAGGTAAAAAGCAGTGAAACTACTGTATTTCCATTATTGATTAACTGTTAATCAATGGAAATTAATGTGGTTGTCCCAGAGCCAAACGTTCACATTTTTATTTTCTAAGTAAGCACTGGCAAGTTTTCCACCTGTAAAATGTCAACAACTCTGAATTAATATAATTCTGTTGCTCCTGTGTTCACTTTATGAACACGAACAAATACCAACGTAAGCTGCAGCACGTAGTTTGACATAAATTCTTGATTTTTTTAATACAAACATTACATTGACTTGCCATTCTTGCTGCATAATAATGTCAAGATGTGCTGATATTCCTATTTTGTGCCGACTCATGTTTGCAGAGAAGAACAGCTTAAAGAAGAAACTGGAAGAGACTGAAGAAGCTGCAGACGAACAAACTCCTCCAGCTTCTTCTACAGTAAGAAACAAAACACAAGGAACTTTCAGAACACTTCATAACTTATTTGAACTACATACAATATTGAGTTTTTGAGATATGCTCGTTTTTTATGAGCACAGTGTAAAGCTGTAGTTACATCATCATTTCTGTGTTTTTGCTTATTGTGATTTGATTGGTTGGAGTGTGTTCAATGCTTCATATCCCTTAAATCTGTAAATCTAAGAGAAAAAAGACAATACACCAAAGTCATTGACACAATTATTTTGTATATTAATATTGAAGTGGTGTGCTCATTTTTATGAGCAGATTATAAAGTGTTGATAGTTTTGTTATGTTATACTCCATATGTAACGTTATGACTTTCCACTGCAAAAAGAATGAATGTTCTCGCTATTATGATTGATTTGGATCAATTTAAACCGGATCATGCAAACAGCGATGTCCAGGGTTCTGCTTTTAAAGCGTTAACCAGCATTGCTGCATTATTAATTTTTTTCTTTATTTCTGATATTTCCAGAAAAAGAAATCCCCCAAAAGACGAAAATCCTCCCAAAAGACGCCCGTCTGAATGAATCTTGGTAAGTTGAATTTTCACTTCACATTCATGAGGTATGAAGGTCAACAAAAGCTTGTTTGTTCAAGGTTGTCATGACATTATGAATCCATTGAAATGGACTGTGTGACTTTTGAAGCACAAACGAGTATTTTCTGTCCTGAGAGCTGCTGTACATGGATGGTGTCACCTGTGATTAAAAACATCTGTTGAGATGGATGTTTGGGGTTTTCTTTTTGACCCTCAGGAAGTAATGGTTTAAAATTAAAATACAAGAAAATAGAAAACCCACAAGTCAAAAACAACGTTCCTGTATACAATAAGCACTACATGCTATGCCCTTCTCATTCAGGTGAAGCAGAGAGATCTATTCTGCATTAACGACTAATACGGATGTTGTACTTTTTCAGAGAACGATGGAATCTCGGACCTGAAAGCCCCAAAACAACAGGACAATCTGCGTAACGTTTGTGCCTTTTACTCCTGATCTTTCTGTCTGTTTCTGAGAGCAGAACTTGTTTCATGTCAGTTTTTGATACTTCCAACACATTTTGGTCTGTGACATCATTCAATCCAAAGGTTATCTCTCAATATTCCATGCAGTTATTACTGCTACTCTGCTTCTGAGAAATACTTGTAATGTCAAAGCTGGAATCTGCATCCCATGCAAACTAAGTGATAATGAAAATAATGAAGGTGGAACTTTGACAATCAGACCCATTTGTGCTCTTGGAAAATAGTTCAACTACACTGAAAGTCTCATTATTTTTAATGGTGTCCACTGTTGGTTTACTGTTTGTGTTGAGGGAATAAGCTGTGAAATGGAAACCATTTAAAACGTGTCATAAAAGAGCAATCATTTCTGAATAGTTTTCAGTTGGTTAATGAACTGATATTGCTAAACTTTACTCTCTTTGTGCTTTGAAGTAAAAACAAAAAGAAAGTAGAAAGTAAAGGTAGGAATACGATATGTTTGTACTTCTGTCATAGTTCTGTCATAAAGCTGTGAAATTCTGTTTTTATTTGGGAATGGTTTTGTTTACACACTGTTTTTGTTTTTAATCCCAAAAACTATGCATCTGATTAAAATCTCTGGGAGGAAATACTTGGATATGGTTTTGCTGTTCTGAGGACCAACCTTTTGTGAGCGAAAAATAAAATTACGGTACACATTTATTTCATTTCATTTCATTTCATTTACATTTAGGGCATTTAGCAGACGCTTTTGTCCAAAGAGACTTACAATAAGTACTTTTGTCAAAAGAAAGAAACCACAACATATCATTGTCGATAAAGTAAGCGCTAAAAATAGAAACAAGTGTTAAATCCTAGTCTGAGTAAAGTAGTAGCTGATCAGCAAACATACTTTACGACTATGCCGAGTCGAGGTGAAGTCTGAACAGGTGAGTCTTGAGCCTTTTTCAAAAGATGGCAAATGACTCAGCTGTCCTGACATTGGTCGGGAGTTCGTTCCACCACTGAGGACCAGAACAGAGAAGAGTCTGGGCTTTGCTGAGCGACATTTGTTTGATTTCAGCGATGGTGGTACCAGCCGGCCAGCTGAAGTAGAGGAGCGAAGTGCTCGCTTCGGGGCATGAGGTTTGACCAGTGTTTGAAGGTAGACGGGTGCTGTTCCATTGATGGCCTAGAGGGGCAGTGCCATCGTCTTGAATTGGATGCGTACAAATCATGTTCAAATTATGCAGCTTTAATTTTTCTATTTTTTCTTTTCTCCGTCACATTGTCGTATATGCCGTGTTCATGTCATGTAGGAGCTGAACGTTTCTGACGTGTAGATACGGTTAACCTTGATATCTAAATTGAAGTTGTGGCTAACAAATACAGGCCACTAATGTCACACAAATGTCACTGTTTTTCAACTAGACAACCTGTCGGCGTGACAAGTTGTAAACATGGAGATCCGTCTCATGATCTGAACGCAGAGCACATTTCACATTTTTACAAGCAACTCGACCTCTGAAACCAATTTCACGCAAAACGAATGACTGAATGTGAACAAAAATATGTCTCCGTGATTTAAGCTTTCCGTTCAACAAACTAAATTTCCTTTTGTTATAATTTGACCCTCTGAACCCTGCGATCCCAGCTGACATTACTGTTCAAGAGTCTGTAGGTTCAATCTTAACATGAAACTAGATGACCTAATGCATCCATTGCTACCAACCAAGTTATGCTAGTGTGTCAGGAAGGGGGCTGAATAACGATCCAAATTTCAGAAAGGAGAACCTGGTATGGTGATTTTCAAAGGAGTCCTTTGACCCGTCTCTTATGTGAATACAAATGTATTCTATGGTTTCCCACGAGGACCTGTCCAGGGTGAACCCCGCCTTCACCCAATGTCAGCTGGGATCGGCTCCAGCCCCCCCGCCACCCTGAATACAGGATAAATGGATGAAAGGAGGATGGATGGACGGATGGTTACCCACGGGTCTCACATTATGCCATTTCAAAGGGCTACAAATCAAAGTTGAGCAGCTGTTTTCAGCGCTCGAATGACTTAGTGACCCGTCAACCAATCATCTGTTTTTGTTTCAACCTGTTCTGTTCTAACCTGAACAATATGACACACTGCTGAGCTGCATCTGAATTAATCTAATTGAAGATGATGTACACCAGCGCCTCATTCTCGGGCTCATTGAACAGAGGAAATATAACTCCATTAACTTTTATGACTGAATTATTTCAACAATGGCTATTTAAATGGCTATATTTTAAATGAAATTTTGTCATACTATGGTATGATTTTTTTATTTTATTTTTTTTATTTGACTGCCTTTTTGTGATTGTTTTGGACTCATGCTCTCTTTGCTTGACATATGATATGGTGGCTTTTTATGACTTTTTAATCACTTTTTACCACATTTTATGAATTTTGTCCACTGACTTTGTCAGAGAAAAAAATTCTACATACTATAATATGAGTTGGGTTTTTTGTCAAAAAAGAATTTGACTATGGTTTTTTGTGATTGTTCTGGACTTACGACACGCTCACTTTGCGTGACGTATGATACAGTGGCTTTTTATGAATTTTAAAAACTTAACTTTTTACCACATTTTATGAATTTTGTCGACTGACTTTTTGGGTGAAATTTTGACAGCCTATACTATGACTTTCGGCATACTATACCATAACTTTTTATGACTTTTTGGCATACTATGACACTTTTTTTGCAACTTTTTTGGGCAAACTATAATGACTTTTTTCATGGTTCTTTTCCATATACTATACTATGACCTATTTTGTGACACACAAAGTTCCCTTAAGTTTGTGTGTGTAATTAGTTTGATAGGTAGAGGTGGTTGATCCATTAGTGTCCCACCTGGGACAGTCATGATATGGTCTAATGTAGAGGAACAATGAAATCATTTTGTCATGCTATTATATCATATATTATATCATATATTATATAACCAGTCTGTCCCAATGCTGACATGTAGAGGCAGACAACCATTCACACCTACGGGCAATTTAGAGTCATCAATGAACCTATCCCCATCCTGCATGTCTTTGGACTGTGGGAGGAAGCCGGAGAACCCGGAGAGAACCAACCCTTACACGGGGAGAACATGCAAACTCCACACAGAAGGAACCCGGGGCCGCCCCAGGAATCAAACCCAGGACCCTCTCGCTGTGAGGCGACAGTGCTACCCATTACACCACCCTGCAGCCTAGAAAAGCTCATAGTAATTATAATTAGTTGAGTTCAGTTGAATGGATTTCCTGGTGAGATCTTCAGTAATCTCTCCTGGAGCAAATAATAACCAACCACACTAACACATTTCCCAGAGGTCAGTATGTTTTTTCTCAGAAAACTTAAACCTAAATGTTCTCTATTTAACACACTCTTGAAAATGAAACAGATCTTCCCTGTTACTTTCAGTCCACAGCACCCCTGCATTTAAACGCCCACGCAAAAACATAAAGTACAATCCGATGATTGCATCCGATGCAAGAGCGGCAACAGCAGACGTGATGTTCCTAAATGTAATTATATGTAATTACAGAGCCGATGCGTGCGACTGTGCACAGTAAGCGGTTTTAAAGTGTTCAGAACGACATCTGTGGCACGTTATATGACTTTAAAACTCTTCAACAATATTCGCTCAAAACATCAGGAGGAGAAAAACTAGGAGAGAAAAGAGCCAGTCACTACTTTAACAACTTTAACAGACAATTCCTGACTTCTGGTCAGACAAAACAAGACATTAGAAGGTGTCACCTTGGACTTATGATGAACATTTTCAGATGATGAATGGAGAAAATATTAATGAAAATAATTAGGACTTTTCTTCTTCAGTTCTAGACCAGATCTAAATGATTAATAGCGAAGTACAATAATCTGCATGATCAGGCTGATAAGTGAATGTGTAAAATGTCGGTGCTGAATTTAAAGCAAATATTTGTCCAGAAATGTATCTGACTTGTCCAATTAATATAAAATAGCTTCATAATTAGTATCACATGTGGATTATTTTGGGTTTATGGTATTTTTAAAGGAAAGAAGGACATAATCAAACTCGGTCAGAACTCATTTCCACAGGAAACCTACAACTGTATTCATCTCATGATAACATTTGTAAACATCTGCATCACTTAACCTCTCTTAGTCAATCAGAAGCTGCACATTTAAGTCTCCAGATCTGCAAACAGTTGATCGCCTCTTCAGCTGCAAACACCGTCAAACAAACAAATTTAATTTTTTAATCATCTCAGGACAACAAAAACTACAAAAAAGAAAGAAAGAGAAGAAGAACAACAATGTTGCAGTCCATTTAAATCAATTTAGCAATTTCTCAGCTTTCGCCCTCTGATTTCTTAATTAGTAGAGCGTTCCTCAACAAAATTAATTTTAGCATGCATGATTTAAAACCCATGGTATTTACATGGCTTAAACAATCTATTTACACTAAATTCCTTTGGGAGTCGGTTTTCTAAACTATGTGATAAGGTCAGGTTGGTCAGTCTTCGTATAGTTTGTAATCGGTCAAAAATATCTACCAAAAATGTTTGGAATTTCTCTCCCATTTATAAAACACACTATGTTGTCACTGAAGTCTAAAATTGTGATTAATTGAAACTGTAATTTGTTTTGATTCATTTGAAAACATGACACCACTTTGCAGAAGCACACAGAGGAGCCTGAAAGTGGAACGTGTGTGCTGTAGAGTACGCCAAGCTCTATTAAAGCGTAATATAACATTCATTTTTCTCAATGAGACAAATGAGAGATTATCTGCGTGAATGAGTTTTGGTGCAGAAAACCAATTATGTGTAATTACAGGAAGAAAAAAAAAAAATTGGTGATGAGATAGGGAGATGGGAGAGTGAGAAGCTGCCAGCAGAGATAACAGCTTCGGGGGGGGGAAAACAACTGTTCAGAGAGCAGGAGCCTTTTACAGCTGAACACTGTACAATCTGAACACGTTCAGCTTAAATCAGCGCTAAAAGACCAATGTTTTAGTAAGTTATTTTTCTTGTGAAAGTATTCCCTTAAGTAACTGGAAAGAGCACAAGAAGGGATTTTTGGAGCTACTCTAATGTCAAGTTAATGAAAATGTGCGCTCATAATGAACCTTTTTATTGCTGCGTATACCCCAAAGAGCAACCCATTAAAGGCATACACATGCAGTGTGGGAGGTTTTTGTGAAGAAAAAGAAATTGAAGATACAGTTATTATGAATATTCATAAGGCACCATTTCGCTGATGGCTTTGTCCACAGAAAGCGATTATGTGCATTCAAGTGGGAACCTGACTGCATGCAGTTTTATGGCCAAGGATTTGAATAGAGGCAAGTAGAGAACAGGCAGCACACTGAGCTGCTGACTGCAGACGATGTCTCTGTATCTGCAGGTTTGATGCTTTCAACAGTTTATTTGGTCAGAGTGGTGCTAAGAAACGCTCTGATAAGGGCGACTTCAGATACCTCCCTCGGTAAAACTGCCGTTCCTTGATCATCATCTGTACAACGAAGCTGGCCATCAAAGGGTTACACAAACAAGATAGCATTCTCAACGACAAAAGACTGTGAAGAGTGAATTATATTAAGGTGATATTAGATGAGGTAAAAATATAAATAACCTATCAAGATCACACAACAAGAATAGAGTAAACTGAAAAATGTGTGTGTGGAGAAAAAGGAGGGTCACAGATTGTTTTTATTGTCTAGATTGGATTTTCTCTGAAAAGAGACAAAGAACTACAGAAACAATAAGCACCAGAGAGTAGGACCAGATGCTGAAATAATCGAATAGTTGATACAACAATAGAAAATGTGTTAAATGAAAATCGTGTTGGTCTGACAAAGCGAACAATATGATAAAAAAGGTGTGACTCTTTAATATTGTATAGGCTTAATCAATTAAACAAATGAATTGGCAGATTAATTAATAATGAAAATAAGCATTACTTGCAGCTTGAATTATTATAGTCTTGTTAAGTTTTCACAATTTTGAGTTCAACCAACTAAAAAAAGTTAATTTTATTTTTGTCTCTTAAGGTCATCTTATCATGTATTACTTTTACTTTATATATGTATTCATTATCAAATGTATTATTCTATAAAATGACATCACCTTTCTGAGCTTTTTGTCAGATTTATAGTTGAGGCTCTCTTTAATGTCATGCTCGATGCTGAAATGCCTCAGCTGTTAATCCAAAGACGTGTTGTGTCCTGATAAAGTTATTGATGAACTTTAGTCCTGAGGCGTCCTGATACCAGGTGTGAACCGCTGATTGTGTCTTAGTCAATCTGCCGGGGGACAGACGGGCTGGAAGTCAGGCAGCAGCCTGTTGGACTGATGTTTGAAGATTGCATATCCACAGCATTATATAGATTTAGGTTTGTTCAGCCAAGCAGCATAATGTCCTTTTTGCTACAATGCAAATTATTATTTTAAAGTTTACTTCTTTTATTAAAGTGGATGAAACGTTTAATGGCTCTTGTGTGCCACTGAGTCTGTTGTTTAATTTCATAAACATGTGGGCGGTGATAAGAAAGTAAGCATAATTTTCTTAATTCCTGGTGGAATGTTAAAAAAAACGGTCATTATGGAGTTGTTGCAGATCCAAGGAAAGACAAACTCACACATTAGACCTGAAACCGAAGCATACAAGTCTTCGCTGTATATCTGAATCCAACGGGTATGTTTAAGAGACAGAGAAACGGTTTATCTGTTTCATACTCAGCTCACTTTATATGAGATGTGAGAAGCACAGGAGATCAATATGTGCCAGAGCAGTTACCGATATCTCTACAATGCATCCTCACACATCCTTCAAGGATGTTTAGAGATGTTCCCCTTCGGCGACAGCGACAACACATTCAGCTCATCTACAAACCACACGAGTCGGCGTCTGCTGGAGCGAAACGCAGCACCAACAACGTCAGAGCTGCAATAACTGCCAGTGATTAAAGCTCATTTCACGGCGCTGTGATGCCGCACACGTGGAGCTATTTGTCAAAATGACTTGTAATCCTCAGGAATGCATCACACCTGTCAATCACAGTGCGACCTATCTGTCCCCTGATCAGCACACTGATGCTGACGGAGGCTGTACGGGCTGAAGAAGCTGTCTGGTGGTTAGTTTTTCTCGATACACTAATTATCTTGTTTTTTCAAGCAATTTGGGCTCAAATTATTTAATGAACTACATAAATGAGCTTGGCATTTGATATGCAAAATATTTTCAGAGCCCTGCTGTTTTTTTTTCCAGGCTGTCACTCTTTATTGCTATCTAATTGGAAAAAAAATAAAAACAATTATTAATCATTCAAATGTTTAAACATGTATTTAAGGTAAAACAACTACTAAAAAGTTAACTAGTCAAATTCCCAATAGTCAGCTAGATAAACAAATGTCAAATTTTCCTTCATTTTACAAGTGGTCCAGTTGTGACCTGCAAGCCCCGGGGTGTGTCAACTGGACCATTCTCTAATTTCATGTAACCTTTACAGGCGAATTAGCTCACTGCTACTAACAAGCATTTGCAACCTGGTCTCACAGACATCTGTGAAATAGCCACGGACCCTTAACTCAAAATCTGTGACAAAATACGGAGATTCTGTGAAATGACCACGCCAATCACGCCAACGCAAATCAATGCCACTGACCTCCCGTGGTCTACACACGGAATGCCCCGTACAGATCTCACTCGATGGACGTGCTTTCTGACTTGGAAACGCAACATTTGAAGCAATATTTAATTCATTTTCAACACCAAATATATCACCCTGACCCTCACAGTTGTTGTAGGCTCAGCTTGTTGTCCTGTCTTCATAAAACGTCAGTTCAATTCTGTTCCCTTAGCGAGATTCCGTGACAGATACACGGACAGCGAGATTCCGTGACATAGACAAAATAATAAATAATAATATATATATAATATAATAATAAATATTAAAATTATCTTACTGCACTGGCAGATAATTTCACTTAAATCAGTAATACTTTCAGTAATATCTTATTGACTAAAATATCTTATTTTAGTCAACTCCTATTCACATTATCTTAATTTAAGTCAAATTATCTGCCAGTGCAACAAGATAATTTAATTGACAAAATACATTCATTATTATAAGATATTTCCTCTTAAAATAAGATACTTCCAGGCTAGACATGAGGAAAATACCGTAGAAACAAGATACAATTCCATGCATGAGATTTTTTATCTTTAATTTATAATTTCATTGGTCTGTAATCATCTAGGATCTGTTGAATATCCTTGTGTATACTAGCGCTACCTAAGTAGCACTGGCCCTAAAGCAGGATTTATACAATCAAAGGGTGTGGGTTTTTTTTAGAAAAGAAACTTTGTGTTAGTTAGCTGAGTTCACCAGATGTGTTTTGAGATGGGTCGGCCAAAAGGTAGTCAAACCAACTTTAAAACATACAGATGCATATCCCTCCTGTGCCACAAGGGTTATTTTTCAGATATGTCATTTTAGACATTTTTGGACAATTTAAATAAGTTAATAAACGTATTATAAACGTATTATTCTCCTTGACCTTTTGACCTCAAGTCGTCAAACCAACTCTGACACATACAGGTGGATGTCCCTAATGTGCCACAAGGCTTATTTTTCAGATATGTGAATTTGGCAATTTTTGCATGATTAAACTAAGTTAAGAAATGTATTATAAACGTATTATTTTCCTTGACCTTTATCAGGAATTTATCACGAAACCTCGCCGTCCGTGTCTATATCACGGAACCCCGCCGTCCGTGTCTATACCACGGAACCTCACCGTCCGTGTCTATATCACGGAACCTCGCCGTCCGTGTCTATACCACGGAATCCCGCCGTCCGTGTCTATACCACGGAACCCCGCCGTCCGTGTCTATATCACGGAACCTCACCATCCGTGTCTATACCACGGAACCCCGCCGTCCGTGTCTATATCACGGAACCTCACCGTCCGTGTCTATACCACGGAACCCCGCCGTCCGTGTCTATATCACGGAACCTCACCGTCCGTGTCTATATCACGGAATCCCGCCGTCCGTGTCTATATCACGGAATCCCGCCGTCCGTGTCTATATCACGGAACCCCGCCGTCCGTGTCTATACCACGGAACCTCACCGTCCGTGTCTATACCACGGAACCCCGCCGTCCGTGTCTATATCACGGAACCTCACCATCCGTGTCTATACCACGGAACCTCGCCGTCCGTGTCTATACCACGGAATCCCGCCGTCCGTGTCTATATCACGGAACCTCGCCATCCGTGTCTATACCACGGAATCCCGCCATCCGTGTCTATACCACGGAATCCCGCCGTCCGTGTCTATACCACGGAATCCCGCCGTCCGTGTCTATAGGCCTACCACGGAACCTCGTGTCGTGTCTATATCACGGAATCTCGCTGTCCGTGTGTATGTCACAGAATCACGCTAAGGGAACAGAATTGAACTGACGTTTTATGATGACAGGACAACAAGCTGAGTCTTCAACAACTGTGAGGGTCAGGGTGATATATTTGGTGTTGAAAATGAACTAAATGTTGCTTCAAATGTTGCGTTTCCAAGTCAGAAAGCACGTCCATCGAGTGAGATCTGTACGGGGCATTCCGTGTGTAGACCACGGGAGGTCAGTGGCATTGATTTGCGTTGGCGTGATTGGCGTGGTCATTTCACAGAATCTCCGTATTTTGTCACAGATTTTGAGTTAAGGGTCCGTGGCTATTTCACAGATGTCTGTGAGACCAGGTTGAGCATTTGTGCTACTCTTCATATTTGTCGTGAAGATGTTGAGAAATGGAAAACATTGTTTCAGTGACAACAGTCAACATAAAGACACGGTCACACACGTACAGCAGGGCGACCATCACCTGCCTGCCGTGGCCATAGTCACAGTAGTCATGCTGAAAGTTCTCCACCGTTGAACTCCGGACTAATGAGAAGATGTGACTTTTCTTTGCCGCTGGAAGTGAATGTGTGTGTTTTTTTTTAAACCTTAAACCTTAAACCTTACCTTTAGTGTTTGCTAGCAAACAACTTGTGTGAACTTTAACTTGAACCTGATCCTCTGCTGAGTGGACACCACATGAACAACAACATGGAGCAACAATCTAGCCTCTAGCCTACTCTACAGTTAGTCCATCCATCCATTTTCTACCGCTTATCCTGTATTCAGGGTCACGGGGGCTGGAGCCGATCCCAGCTGTCATTGGGCGAAGGCAGGGTACACCTGGACAGTCCATCACAGGGCCGACATGTAGAGACAAACAACCATTCACGCTCACATTCACACCTACGGGCAATTTAGAGTCACCAATCAACCTATCCCCATCCTGCATGTCTTTGGACTGTGGGAGGAAGCCGGAGAACCCGGAGAGAACCCACGCTTACACGGGGAGAACATGCAAACTCCACACAGAAGGAACCCCGGGCCGACCCGGGAATCGAACCCAGGACCCTCTTGCTGTGAGGCGAGAGTGCTACCCACTACACCACCGTGCAGCCTATCTCTACAGTTAGTATTATAAATAAAACTTAATTGTTCATCTCTTTCATATGTTGCAATACAATACATTGGAAATGCACCGTAACGTTATGCTTTGTCAGGAAAATGTGGAATTAAAAAGACAGCAACACAATAAAAGGCTGAGGTCTAATCAGAAATGAGTTTCTTTAGAATGTTTTAAAAATGTATAGCTGAACTGTATCCTGAGTGAAAGACCTGAAAGGTGTATTGAATGCATGGACATGACGAGAGAAAAAGTCTACCTTTTTATTCCTCAGCGTGAACCTGAATCATGTACAAACCTTTATTTTACATATGTGCAGCATTGATTCTCCAGCAGGGAGCAGTGTTACTGCATGTGTGTACGTGTGTGTGTGTGTGTGTGTGTGTGTGTGTGTGTGTGTGTGTGTGTGTGTGTGTGACAGCAGATGCCTGCTGAGGTTTGTCCCAGTGATTTGTTTGTCCTGCTGAATGAGTTTGCTGGCTGCCATTAAAGCAGCCAAGCAGGGAGAAACCGCCCGTCTGTCAGGAGCCCCTCTGTGGCTGCGCTGAGTTCAGCCTTCCCTCGGCTCTGTCTCTCTCATCTATATCTGTCTGTGTTTGTCTTCCGTCTGTCTCTCTGCAGTCGCCTCGTCCATCACTATGCAGACAGGATCTCTCCATCTACATTTCAGGCATTAAGCTGATGCTGTCACCCAGAACAGATCATAATATTTGCATCGTCGGGATAAGTGGTGGAGTTGCTGCTGTACTTTCTCAAACTCATAAGTTCGATTTAACAAAGCCTCGATCAGTGGTGGAGGAAGTATTTGCATCTTTCACATCTCAAAGTAGTAAAAAAGTACCAAAATATTCTCTGTTGGAGTTACATTATTAGATATTATTTTATTAGATTATAGTTATGATGCAGTAAAACATAAAATGCATTTTAACACAAGAGCTTCATTTTTTTTATACTGTTGGGTGGTTTAGTTTTCTGTATGTGTCTTCATCTGCAATAAATGTACATTATTTCCATTTGAAATGTAAGGTTGAAGTATAATGTACATACAATTAAAACACTTAGAACAAGTGCAAGTAATTAAGTAAAGTACTTTCCACCACTGGCTTTAAAAAAAGCACTTACAGTGGAAATATGTTGAGGTTGCCCGTGTTGTTGATCGACTACTGAGGCTGAGGTTTTCTAATTTTCAAAAATAATTATCTTTTTCATACCCATACTACTGTTTTAAAAGACTGAATTTCACATTTAGTTACACTTTGTGTGACGGACATAAAACAGCGGTCTGTAATACCTTGTTTTCCTGCTTGGTAGACAAATATGATTGAATATCAAAATCATTTAATTACAATGTTATTATTCTGCCATGCATATATACAACCTTGTTCAGCCCACACGGGTCTGCATGACACCATAAATTCACAATTTTCTGTTTTTAGCGAATCACTTTAGAGCATTCAAGTTAATTTCCCCCTGATTTGCATCAATTTGACATTTTACATACAGAACAATTCATCATGAAAAACTGATTAACTGGTTTTATAGTTGCTGCCATGAATTTAATTTTACCCACAGTGCGATGATTCAACTTCCTCCATTACTCCAGGAGCAGATGATTGCAAAAATTCATGAACATTCTTTATCCTCCCCATATTCTATAAATCATCTCATGACCAGCTGAGGTGCTTGGACCTCCCAGGCTCAGATCCTCCAGACAAACACTGTTAATCTGTCCAAAGCTCAAACCAAGGAGGAGGAAGCGACTTCTCCCGGCAGCCTGATCCTGAATCTGTGCAGCAGCAATCATTCTGGCAGAGCAGCTGACTCAATCCATATATTCTGCAGCATAAATATACGGTGTAGAATTTCTCAGTCTCTATTCAAATGGGCTGATAGTAAAGTAGCCATATCATATCACACAGCGTCCCCCAGAGCCCCTGATAGATTACTCATGCCGGTTTGGGAATATGCTGTGTATGTATGTGTAACAGGCCTTTATCAGAACCTCCCAGCCCTCCAGACATTTCATTTACTGTATGGATCATTGTCTGACAGCCCAGTCTATATTAAACCCGTTTATTTCCATCCACCTCTCTGAATAATCCCTAAACTGCAGCAGCGCTCTGCAGATTTGCAGGTGCACTCTGTCGCGTCACCTCACCATGCATTTTCAATGTAATGGTCCTTTCTTTTACGGATGAGATGGGATCTGGGAGCCCGTCCGCCTTTGTGGGAAGCTAATCAACCTGTCGGCCCACCTTTGCATTGTTGTTCAGCGGAGACTGAAATCAATTTTTGCAACAATTGCAGGAGGACTGTAAAAGCAGCAGCAGATTGCCTTGTGTCCCCCAACAACAGGAAAAAAAAAAAAGATCCATCCAATATCAGTCATGAAGGTGATACTCGTCTTCCCTCGGTGCATTGGGTGGAAGGGAAAGTGGAAGAAATAACATGCTGCAATGACACAAAGAACCCAGGACCCTGATTTATCCTGCATGCACCGCTGCAAGTGAGAGCTCGTCCTTGTCCTTGCCAAGGGCGTAGTAAAAATAGTTTTACATAGCAAAATGGTGAAAACGTTTGCAGAGGTTTATCTTCTTGGCCACAGTCGTAGGATTGTCCTTGATGAGCTCTCTTAAAATTCCCTTGAACCAAGAATGTGAAGCTGAAAGGGAGAGGGTGTGGAAGGTGTCATGCTTTAAGATGATTTGAAGCGTCTTTAAATGTGAATCCACTGAGAATGCATCGCAGCGAAGTGCTTATTTCCCTTCAAATGTTATCAAAGGGAGACACAAGGGTAGAAACATTGAGCTCAAGAGTGGAAAAAAAGGGGATGTGTCAGTGGTACTTTGCAGAAGAAGGAGGGATTAAACAAGGGAAGGGAACTGACCTGTAATAAAAGCTGGATTTAACTAAAGAAACAGAAAGCTCCTTCTGATGAAATAATGAATTAATGTTTACTGAGGGATATCTGGCTCACCTTCTGTAAAGTTTAATACTTGAATTAAAGAGTGCCCTAATGTCAAAGGGCTCGTCGTGCAGAGAGAGGGGATAAAAGCACGACAAAATGAAGGCAGTGGAAGAAGGGAGTGAGAATATAAACAAACATAAATTAGGGCTGTCAAAATGAAGGCGCGGATGATTAACTTGTTGAATGAATGCACTCCTTTTTTAAAGCATCAGTGCTGTCTGGATGGGACATTCGGGTTTAAAAAAAATGAAGATGGAACAATCAATAAACACGCAGCCTCATAAAACTATACGAGATACGACCGCACCGACACCACTGCAGCAACGTGATGTTAACCTCTCAACATTTAACCTAATAAGCAAACAAACAGGTTAAATCATCATTCATCAGCAGCTGCAGTATGAAGCTAAACAGACAGTCTAGTGAGTCTCCAGCACATCAGTTAATTTAGCTGTGAAGTTGTCAGCTGTGTGTCTGGTGATAGAATCGGTCAGGGTTTCGTTACGTAACGTGTGTTATTTCAGTTAAACATGAAGGTTTTGGGGTAATGACTCCCTTTTGGAGCCAGTGTCAAGCTTCATTTCTCAGCACCAGAGGTTCTGCTTGACCAAATGTAAAAACTTTCACATTCAACGTATCCATTTGCAAACGTACAATGTCAATATGTTTCCTGGCTGTTAGAGAATATCTGTGTTTTTTGATTAAAAGTCAAAAGGTACAAGCCTATGTTAAACACATAAAAGTGAGAGGTCAAATCTGTCAGGAACTCAAAGGCGACACAATACAGAGTCAGAGGGTCGGGCTGAATCAGGGTTGTTTTATTCAAAAAAGGGTCGAAACCAGGTGGTCGATCAAACAGGCATCAGTACAAATCTGGCAGGCAGGCTCGAAGGTCAAAAATAAACAAAACAGGTCACACGGTGAAAACTCTGGGAGAATAATGCTGGAACGCTCACAACGACACGACGAGACGATCTGGCACAGGAGAAATGGGAAGCACAGCTTAAGAGCCCCATGCTAACGAGACACAGGTGAAACATAGGGGCGGGGTAGACCATCACACAAGCGGGAAACTTGACAGGAAGACAGGGGTAGGACGCTGGCTTCAAAATAAAACGGGAAATGAGACTAAGACCGAAAAAACTCAACTAAAAAACAGAAGACAGTCTTATGTCAGGACCACATTATGTGGTCCTGACAAAATCCATTTCTGTGAGAATGGTCCAATCAGTGTGTTTACAGTGAGCAGAAGATCAGCTCCACACCGTTCATTAACGGGTTCTGGATCAGTTTTGTATTGCAGGCGATTATACAGTGTTTCTTTTTTATCTCCACTGAGGATTTTTTTTTTATTTAAAAGTTTGATTCACGCCTCTGATTGGATTATTCTGCACAGCAATAACTCCCTGATATTGTAGTATTGAGAGGTGGACTTTTTAAAAACAGATTTTAAAATAGAACTAATGGTCATATAGCATGGACATGTATGGACGCTAAAGTTTTACTATGTTGAGGGACACTGAAGGCGTCATTAAAGACAACTTTCAAAGGGAATTTACAGTGATACAAATACTTCTGGAACCAGCAGGTCGTCTCCTCTCACAGCTCTATTGGGAGGATTCAACACTGCCCCCAACGCAGGAGGTAAATTAGAAAAAAGCTAATTAAAAGAGGGGGTTTATTTTTGCAGATTGAGCTTTGGTCTAGTGGTGCAGTGAAACTGATTATGGGAGTGTTTTTAATATCTCAGGTGAGTACTCCTGCCACCGCAGGGAGGCTTTGAATCGTCGACATTATTTCTGGGTGGAAAGGTGATGATGACCCGACTGCTAACTGCACCATGACACCGACATCGTGATCTGGTTGGGGCACTGGAACACATGATTTTGATTGAACTTGCTTTTTCATGCTGCAGTATGCTGTTAGACAGTGGTTGAGTCATTTACTCAAGTAATTTATTTAAGTACAGTTTTGAGGTTCTTTACTTGAGTGGTTCCATGTCATACATATATAGTATTTTACCTTCATAGTAACCAGTGAAAAACAACTATCTCCACATGTGTTGTTGTTGAATGATCGTGATAAACTGAAGGATGATTTCTTCCTTTATGTGATGAGAAAATTCTCCTACTTCTTCAGCTTAATTAACTATTTAAAATTCCTCTTGGATCAGCTGCAAAATGAATCTTCACGAAGCTGAAAGCAGGGCTCTTTTACTGAGTTCATGAAAGGCGGACTTTTTAGAGATGTGTGGTTTTCACAGGAAGGTGACATAAAGGGGTTAAAACATCTGCAGCAGTAAAATGCAACATATACATCAGGCTAATGCAGTAGTAATATTAATCCAAAAACATCACATATAATGAAACACTGATGTTTTACTGCACTATCAATACTTTACTTTTTACTTTTTCAATGACAATACACACAACCTATAGGCCTATTTAGGTAAGGTTTTGAATGCAGGACTTTTACTTGTAGTGGAGTATTTTCACAGGATGATATTAGTACTTTTACCTCATACTTCTTCCACTACAACACAGACAGCAATGCACTAGGCGATGACAATTTGAGCCACGAATACAACTTCAGTTTGGTGATTCTTACCTGCTCAAGCTGCCGGTTGCTCGCTTGTCTTCTACGAATTGTTGGTATCGGCAGCATAAAGGACAGAATTAAAGTAACTGTACTAACAGTGGTATTTATTTAACTCTTCAAATATTTAAATCGCACAAGGTCAGATGCAAAGGCTCTGGAGAGGTGGGACCCAACGGGAAATCCCTGCAGCCAAAAGTGCTGCATTCAGGACCAGCTGGTAGTATTATAGTACTGGAATCAGCTGGACAGGTTTAGAAACAAGACAACAAACTGAACAGAATGATTTAATTTAAATTTAATGAATGGATTTAAGTTAAGTAAGTGGTGATATGGCATCAACCAATCAGGACTGTCATTAAAATATGAGATTTGACATCATACCACTGCCGGATTTGACTTCTCAAATAATCGGTTGCATCATATAGTAAACTGAGTTCCAAATATCTTTTGTCACAGTCAATCAAATGCTTGCTGAGGCCTGTAAATCATTCCCTTCCTGCCTTCCTCCGGTTTTTTCCAGCAGAATGAAGATAACGTGTAAACTCAGCGTTGCAATGTTCTGCAGTTGCCACTCAGTCCTGGAAATCAGTTGAGTGTAAAAGAGTAAATCCCTGCTGCCGGTGTTCACTGACAGGTTTGGTTCCAGAAAAAATAATTAAATACTTCAATATTCGCCGTCTCAGTTTGTCGTACAACTTCAGGGAACATTGAATGTATTTATGTTTTGCAGGCGTCACCATCTGTCTCGTACCTCCAAGGCAAAAGCTGATTGTGAATTAAATATTCCAGCATTCACTGCTTCAACTTGTAGTGAACTACTGGAGTATCAAATTAGTGAAGTAATCCCTGTGTTGTCTTGTTATCCGCCATGTGACCGGAGGCAGCGTTTGCTACGGTGAGCTGAATATCACAACGCAGCCTGAGGTGAGAGGAGACAGGAGAGGGAGAAAGTCAGAATGCTGCAGTTAAAGTTCCTGCAATTCAACTTAACTCTAGCAAACATGTTTCAAAAAGAGGAGTAAACCCACTCTGAGATGAAGGTCATCCCCTAGAGGTCAGTCTCTGGAGGAAAAGTAAACGAAAGGACAAGAAGACCAGACAGCGTTTCAGCAGCTCAGACTTCTTTGAAAACACAAAAGTGACATAAAGAACTTTTAGAACATAATGGAAAATTAACTCAGAGCTAGAAACCATCGACCATGGTTTTTAAACTTAGACGCAGATGTAAAAGGAATGAATCAAGTGTTTCTCAGAAGTGTGATTGTTGTCAAACTAAATAAAATGTTTTTTTTTCTGTAAGAGAAGCACCTTTCTGGCTTGATTCTTCTTCTTTTCTCTTCACTGTGTGCACGTTCTCGCATAGAAACGACAAGAAAACATCTAAGCAATAAAACGCAACCAACACACAGTCCCACAGGTAAAAAAACTCATTAGTGTCATCACAAGGAGAAGCAAATACCTGAAGATACATTTGTTGTCTTTGGATTTTTGTAAGAGTGTTGTTGTTGTTCTTCTTGGTCTTTATTGCAGCAAAGAAACCGATGTGCAGTTTCATGTCGCCACCTGCTGTACCGGCGCCTGATCTCTTCTCGTCTAATTTCCAGCTGGAAGTGCTGCTTGCTGTGTTGTTGAGAGTAACGTTAGCGTATCCAGCACCCAGCAGCAAAAGTGAACTGCAGTTAATGAGCCGCAGACGACATGCTCCACTTTGTCCACAGAACGGTGAAGCCCTTCCCCATGCTGCTATATTGAACATGATGTGTCTCAAATTGTACCATCACATCCATGGGATGTAGAAATTTGAAAATTTCTGTCGGAAATTTCTGCCTTCAAGGCAAAGTATGTGAATGAAATATAATATATGAGGTTTACCATGAAAACAAAAATGACTGTTTCAAGGCAGACGTCTCAGAGAAAGCATTTTGCTATTAATAGTCACATGAATGACATTTTCATTGCAGGACTTTTACTGGTGGAGTAGTGTGGCTTTATTAATTGTATTAATGGAAAATATCTGAAAAGTTATTCCACCACTGACCAATATTTCAGCAAAGATTTCTGCTAGCAAGTCTGCTAATATGCTAATCATGGTTCCTTGGACATCTAATTTGATGAGTTTAGTGAACGCTCAGGACTTCATTAATTCATTTCAAATCAAAATAATTCATGTTTATTGATTGATTTTAGTTAGTCGACAGACTTTCATTGCTCCCCATCAGCCTGCTCTGGCCACCTCCTGCCCTGATACCCAAACTAGCCTGAACCTTCACCCCTGACTAGTGCACCGTCCTGGACACCAAAGATCCACCTCTTTCCCCTAAACTGTCAATCACCTGCAGCCGTGGATCCAGCAGACCGGTCCTTCTGTTTTCCACCTCAGGCTGCAAAACCAATTAGTGTCTCCGACAGTCGGCCGCAGAGTTTCTTCTCAAGCTTCCAAACTTTTTATTTTCTTCTCCTGCTGACCACAAAAACAATCTGGTCCACTGACCCGTGTCAGTGCAGGTCAGGCAGCGAGGAGACGCTGCAGGATGCTTGGAGTTGATGTGACTGTTGTCCCCGGTCCGTCCAAATCAGATGACATTCATCCCGTTTGTCTTTCCAGAAGGGCTATTTTGAGTCTCTAATGTAGTTCGTCTTCACCCACAGACCATTTTTGTATTTTCTGAGTTAATTTTCACACAGAAGAAATCCCAGGGAGGATGTAACAAGCGTATCAAAACTAGCAGCAAAGCTTATATGAGCTTTGTAAAGTAAGATGAGACCAGATACAAATTACCCTTGTGAAGCTGTTAATTTGCTTTAGCAGCATGTGTGTGTGTTTTATTTGAGTATGAAATGTTTTTTTATCGCTCCCTGATGAGCCATTCAACTCTGGCATTTAGAAAAACAAAAGTTTCCACTTTTGATTCCATTTGGCAAACACAACAGGAGTAGATAGTGGGATTGTTTCAACTGGAGACGACAGCATGACGAAATGTTGCGTTTGTCTCAATTTAACAAAGACAACGCGGGTAGCTACAATAAAACATCAAAGTATCCATTGTCTCTTCTTTGAATCATCTAATCAGCATTCAGGGAACTGGGAAACACGTCTCTAATTGTTGGGAAAGCCAGCAATTAAATTGAATCTCTATCTGCTGAAGCTTCCCACTAACAAAGAAAGGCCCGAGAACAAAAAACTAATGAAAGCAAGTAATCTCAAGCAATAATCTGCAACACTTTCATGCACATTAATGTCAGATTTGCTAGTGATTAATGGGTAGAATAGGAGTTATAGGAGGATAATATAGGAGAAATAATGACTTTGTGGTTTGCGGTCCTTTCAGATTGACATCCACAGAGAGACTTTATCATATTCAAACAGAAAGAGAAGCGTTCAGTGAGCAGCAGATGTTTGTTGAGTCAAATGTGCACCAAAATTTGACCAGCTAGTCGCTAACTTTACAGGTAGCATTCAGTACAGACGTTTTTTGAGGAAAACTGCTGCCTGCTGAAACAACGGTGAGAATAAAACACAACAGTAAAGTTAAAAGCCGTAAAACCAACAAATGAGCAGAAAGATGCTAAAATGCTGCACGGAGTATTTCATCCGTTAGCCGATGTTAGTGCTATTTAACAACATAACAACACAGCACTTAATCAATGCTTCAACAGCAACTCAACAACAATGTAGCCGGCTACGTTTAGCCATTTTGTAGCTTGTAGTGTGGTCATCCTGCAGTGGTTGAGGTCAGAGGTCAGCGGTCAGAGCTCAGCGCAGACGAGTCACGTTCTTAAGCTCCGAACTGGAGAAACAAACATTTCTTTAAGGAGCTGGCTTTGTGCACGGGAGCATTGTCTTGCAGAAACAGGAAAGGGACCAAATACAAATTGCTACCATAATGCTGAACACACTATTTCTTACAATATCATTGTATGCTGTAACATTCAGATTTGTTCTACAGCCCAAATCCTGAAATGCTACTCCAGACACAAAGTGGTCCACACAGTATAGAAAGTAGTTGATTTGATGTGACTTTGATTTAAACTCCACACAGGGGTTACAGCAGGTCAGGGCAGGATTTGTAGTTATAACAGATAAGAAAAGGCAACAACAAGGTCACGTTTCTGGCGTGGGAAAGCTTTTTCATCCATCATGATGGACAGGTGAGTCACAACCCCGGAGGACGTCTGTTTCACTTTTTCCAACTCATATCCACAAGAGAGACATTGATGCATCTGGCTGCGGGCGGGATGCTGCTATAGTTTGCAGATTGGTCTCTTTGACTGCATGAAACAGCCAGAAAAGTAGATAAGGGATGAAGAGATAATGGCAAGTGGAGAGGACACAGAGCCACATCCAGACTCAGCTTGGGGGAAGTTTTCCAGCTTCTCCTCAGGCTTAAATATGAATGCCAAATGACTTAGAGAGAATTGGGAGGTGGAAACACAACCAGGGAATTTCTATTTGATGCAGAGAGAGAGAGAGAGAGAGAGAGAGAGAGAGAGAGAGAGAGAGAGAGAGAGATAGAGAGAGAGAGAGAGAGAGAGAGAGAGAGAGTGTGTGAGAGAGAGAGAGATCCACAAAGAGCTATACAAAGAGAAAGGTAAAACTGTTCCCCTCCTTCACCTTGACAGTCTTGCTTCCTCCTCCTCTGTCAAGTTTCTCTTTCTACCTTCCTCTCTGCGTTCACTTTCTCTCATCAGCTCTTCTTCCTCAGCCTTAGAGACCCACATAGCCCCCTTTTTTTGTCCTTTAGGGGGCCGGTGGGGACGGGTGGGAGATAGCAGGTCAACAGTATTCGTCACATAGAAGTGTCAGCATCTGAAAGCTGGGAACCTGAAGATTAATTTAAAATGCAGCTCAGCATTGTGTGTTGGGGTTCTGGACATAAAGCATTAATTAAAAAATAATTAAAATGTAATTAATTGTGAAAAGTGAAAAAGAACATTAAAAAGGTTATGATGGATGTATATAATTGCCATCCCAATGCTTGTGAGTTTCTATAGAACCCATTTTCATTCAGATATCTTGAAGGTACAGCTCAAGGGACCCCTTTGAAATTCAGCAGACCAGTATCTTCTATCTTCTATACAGAGCTGAGAGAGCAGAGAGCTCTGAAATGTGATAATGTCAGCAGAAATTCGCTTTTCATTCAAATTGCCAGAAACTAAGGTTTACAAAACTGCTTCGCCCTGACTGTTCATGTGTGTGCAGAAACATCTGGTGAGCTAATGATCAGACAAACCGCTTTAGGCTGCACAGCAGCAGCTCTAATCTGGCCTTCAACAGCAGCTTCTAGAAGGAACTCCCACTGAGGAGAAAGAAACCAGTCGAAAGCACCAACCACAGCAACCGCCAGTCCAAACCTCCAAACAGGTGGATCCACTCCGACATGATTAATGGGACTCTGCTCTCTCCACACAGAAATGTTTCAAAGCTCCGGCAGCACACAATGAGAAAGTTAAAGGGGATGCTGGAGGAATAAAGGAGGAGTGACAACGGTTTATGTGGGGAGCAGAAAGAAGTCAGAGTGCGACGAGAAGACGAAATGAGACAAAGGGACGGGCTGAGGGGAGAAGGGATGTGGAGGTGAGAGGGCAGAGTGGTGAGGAGGAAGAGCAGGAGCAAGACGGGCTGATGTGGCTTCAGAGACACACTTGGAAATCAATCAATTTCTCCATCTGCTGATAGAAACATCACAGCTCCCTCCTCTCTGACTGAAGGCCTGCTATCAGACGCCTGCAGCCTGCTGTGGAAGAGAGGCAAAGCAAAAAACAAAACAAAAAACACCAAAGTGAGCAGCAAGAGAGTCACAGCCGGGGTTCAGCACCCTAAAGTTCATTATGCAGATTACAGAGTTAAGATGCCTCCAAATGTACAAGACTCATTTCTCTTCATGGCCATTGTGAGCGTGGAGATGATCCATTACAGGTTAGCAAAGCACAGCGCTGGGTCAGAACGGTCACATTAACCATGAAACTGTGCAGTCACCATTTTTCTTTGGCGTCAGCATGGAGGTTCATTTTGAGCTTTTTATTGTCTGATGGTAATAAACATTGGTACAAGTTCAAGGTCAAGCAAACACACAAACAAATAAGCCCTTCATCTTCTGTGCTCACTTTTTTGCCTGCAGCCGAAACTTTAATCTCAATCACTAATTATAATCAGTGTTTACTTAAGGCATGCAAAGCAGCGCTGTTCTGTATATATATTATGCTAATATAACCTTAAGAGAGTACATTTAATTTCTACAGCCGCTTCCTGGGCATTGTTCTGCTGATTAAAAAACAATGTAGATGTGCTGTGTGGGGGAGAAAATATGTGAGCTGTAAAAAAAGGTCAGATGGATATTAATATATTCGTCAAAAAACTGTAGAAATTCAGTAAATTACAGCATATACATATTCAACAAAGTATTTCAACCATTAAGGGTGATTTATCGTTCTAATTACTATTCTCCACCACAATTCTTTTATCAGTGATTTGTATGCAGTAATAATTATTAGAACAAAAATAGATCAATTAAATAACATGTTCTCTACATGAATGCATGTCGTTACAGTAGAGTGAGTCTGCTGGGTTCATGTTCCTGATCAGAAAACCAAAAATATTCTTTTTGCATTTGGAGATAAAGACGGGCATTTTTTACGCCACCAAATTCATTGTCGTCAATGTAGACGCTCGGAAGGAGAGCTCAAAACCGTGAGCAATGCCTCGGCACGCATTTATTGCGATGCTCCTGCTTCTGCGGCCTCATCCACGGCTCTCCGAGATGGAAGAATCTCAACTATCACGACTACAGAAAGCACTTGTTATGACAACAATCAACAATGAACCAATCAAAGCTCCACAGGGCTTGCTTCACCCTTTCCCTCCAAGGACATCTCATCATCCGGGTGAAAGGCCAGCCGATCTCTTTCCACCGACAAAATGAGTAAAAATACTGGGAGGGTTTAGTCAGTGAGGCATACTGCTAAATTACCATAACTTTATTATCATTGTTGCAGCACACAGGTATTGGTTGCTGAGTAACGGCAGTGGGACAGGAGTAGCCCCTCAAGACTTGCTAGGATGCCAGTGGCATGCTGAATAATAAAAAAAAAAAGGCGCTATATACAAGATTTGGAGCATTTCTGGCGTCTCTCAGTGGCTGCAAACATGCAAACAGCTGCAGCTAACAGCATGAACAGTGCAATCAACGGCAACAGTGCTGACAGAGCAGTCATCTCTAACCTGAGAGGGAACAGGGAGGATGGGTGCTACAGAGCACTGAGGCACGGCTTCTATGCTGAAACCACACCTAGTATACGAAAGCCACGCCCTGTATGCTTAAACCACGTCCCGTTTACGTAAGCCATGCCCTGTGTGTGTAAACCATGCCCTGTGTGTAAACCACACCCCTTTTATGTAAGCCACGCCCTGTATGCTTAAACCACACCCTGTCCTGTATGCTTAAACCACACCCTGTTTACATAAACCACGCCCTGTACGTGTAAACTACGCCCTTTTCATGTAAGCCACGCCCTGTATGTGTAAACCCCGCCCTGTTTATGTAAGCCACGCCCTGTATGTGTAAATCACGCCCAGTGTGTAAATCACGCCCTGTGTGTAAACCACGGCCCTTTTATGTAAGCCATGCCCTGTATGCTTAAACCACACCCCGTATACGTAAGCCACGCCCTCTGTTTCTCACTAGTGGGAGGTGTACAAATCCGTGCGTGGACATGGTTGCAGCTTGTTGTCTCTCCTACAAAAGTGAACACTGATAAAATATATAGAGAAAATAATCATTGACATCAGATTCATTTCCGTTAATTGTTCAAGTAGGCTACTTTGCCAGATTCAACACATCTAAAATTCTTGACCCAGGAAAAGCGTCATTGTCATATTCATGTGTGTTTTAGTGAATCCTAATCAGCACATTCTGAAGACAATGAGGTTTTGGAAAACACTCAGCTGAATTGATTAGGATCACTTCACGCTGCTCAGATTCATTTGCACTCACAGCGGTGCAAAGACCCAATCTTCCTGTTTCCTGCAGCCGGCGTAAACACAGAGCTGAGGAGATTGGGAAGTGGTGATTAGAGTCTCTTCTGAAATGTAATGTGGGCTTCAAAAGTCAAAACATGAAGTAGACACCCATGAAAGTGTCAAGATAGGACAAAGTCATCTTTTTAAACCATTTCAATAACATGTTGTTTGTTAAACTCTCTGAAAACCCTTTAAGAAAGACTTTAACACTATATGTGATTCTTACATGATTACTTACACAAAGCATAATTAGCACCGTTATTTCCCTCTTGAATCCTTCGAGCTCCGGGACTGGAAAGAGCTTTTTTAATAACAATTTTGGACGAACAGAGAAATAATTATGTCAGCAGCATTCTGATTGTGAACAGTTAATTAAGACTGAATGGGAGTGCATTTGGAGGCCTCGGCCAGCGAGGCGTCATATCAAGTGATGGATTAAGATACTTCTGTTTACTCACAGAAAGAGGATGAAAGATCACCCATGAGCCTCTGGGGCCGCGCCAAGATATGCAGACAGAGTCCTGGGTGGTCAGCGAGTTGACACGGTAACAAGCAGTGACAGACTGCAGGCTGAATGAGAAACACTGAAATGTTCAGCCTCATGATTAATGGCTGTTGATGGTTTAACAGCAGCGAGGAATATAAAAGTAAAGGATATTGTCGGGGAAGCGGAAAGGTAGTGGATATTAAAGAAGAAAAATAACGGGTATTATTCGAGAAAAATACAAAGACCTGCAGAATCAGTTGTTGATCCATGTTTTTGGTTTTCGGCTGCAGAGTAATGGTAACGTCTGGGAGACTGAGCCGAAACGAGCCAACAAAGGACCATGCTGAGGAGATGTGAGGCTCCTGGGAAATCAACATAATGAAACCATCTCACCTGAAAACACAGACGGCCGGGCTGTGGAGTGATTGCCTTTCATCTGGTCACCTGATCAGATGGAAAAACGAGCTGGCGGCTGCGTGGACCAAAAGAGGCTTCTGTGTGAGGATTTAAGTGGCCTGTAAAGATCTGCTAGTGGTGATAAACAGAAAGTGTTAGACAGTACAACTGCTCTGTGGCTTTAGTCTTATTTGCTCCGTGGGAGACCGCCCTGACTGCTTCCCATTGGACAGCTTGGGGAAGCGGCTGGCCATTGCTCTTTAATGGAGGGGGAAAAGTTGACAAGATGTGCATTTACCAAAATACCCAGTTGTTTCTCATCCTTGAACCATTTCTCTGGTAACAATATATTATATCTACAACCAAAAACAGCAAGAAACCCCTAAGAACCAGCTAAGAGATCATATTACAAGCAAAATTCATGTTACACAGACAGTCTTGTTATACTTCAATGGGATTCCTGTGCATTTAACTGCTCTCAAGATATGTTTAATAACTCATACAAAAAAATGTATGTGGGCTCATACCCTACCTTAGGTATGAGAGAATTAAAACATACATTCTGCACTCTTCTCCACTTGATGTTTCATGTATAGCACTTTGAATGACCTTGCCCTGCCCTACCTGAAGTAAAGAGTGCTGCATGCTGTACAAATTGTACAGGATATAATTTGCCCGTTAATGTTATATGCTTTTGGACATTATGGCAAATTATCATTCCCTCAGCAGGACCGTTATCACAGCAGTGACATATGTCGATGAGAACTGCCAAACGTGGAAGAGGAGTGACAAAACCGTTTTCATGTTTCATAATGTCAAACAGCAGCGACGTACCAGCAGAAAGCGGCTTGACACCATCAGTATTGCCCTGGGAAAAGTGGACTGATCTGTCAATGGAGCATGAGTGACACGTCATTAAAGCCACACAGTAGCAGCGTATTAGGAATGGCCCTGGCACATGTCAAGAATGACAAAGAATGATAATCAGTGCATGCCAATAGAGCGAGAGTGTACCATTAGACACGTTCCCTGCTGCACACTGAAAGCCACAGAAACATTCGCTTTGACGTATGTTGGGCGTTTCAGTCAGAACAGTACAGGGCGATGAGAGCAGACTTTAAATTGAATAAAAATATCCCTGTAGAAAACATAATGTAGCAACGTGACACGATAAATATGATAAAACAATCATCCAGACGGAACAAGGTCTGCAGCAGCGCACAAACTGGGTGAGCGCGAATGATGCAGCCTGATGGACATTAAAAAAGGAGCACAAAGCCTGTGTCAGCGTTAAATCTAGGGTTGGTTATTCTGAGATACCTTTAAAAGGTATCCAACCAAAAAAATCATCACTGTAGCATCACTAAAAGTCGGTAAATCTAAAGTCACCAAGATGTCAACGCTGACAGCCCGTCCCTCCATGGTTTTTGGGCACGCCCCCAAAACCATCATAAAGAACATAAACAACAAGTACGGAAATTGTTACTCACAGCTTTGAAGGTAGCAGCTTGTGGAAGTCTCCACCGGATTTCTATTGATTTTTTAAATGATTGCTGACAGAATTTTAACAAATATAACAAGAAAAGTTTTCAAAACACAGGCTGGTCCAGATCCAACCAGAGGTTAATGGAATGACTCACACATAATGTCCTACAGCAGCCAAATAATGCTGAATGCTAAAAATGCATCAGACCTCATTATAACTGCAGGTGTTTTCTTTCAGCCATGTGTGAATGTATGCCCTATATTTAGTTGTGTCTGTGTTGGGAGGAGAATCTAACTAATAAATACATGAGTGTTAACATCTGGGCAAAGAAAGTATTTTGTTCCTGCTCAATGTGATAATACACGTCCAGATCTGTGCCATCTGCTCTGTGGTTTCTCTGGTGTTTATGGATCAGAGGAGGCAGAAATGAACCGGCAGATGAAAATACAGCTGAAGTCGGGGTGATATGACTGCAGCTGGTCTGTGCATGCACATGGGGGCAACAAGTGATTATTTTGCGGGTTTCTGCAAACAAATTTGATTTTAAGATGGCAGAAATCTCTTCCCTCTCAAAGAGAATATTAACAAAGTAAATGATGCAAAAAGAATTGTAAACATTTACATCTTGGGATGCTGAGGAGCCAGAAGTAAAGGAATTGTGCACCGTGCCAGTTGCACAGCTTCCTGGTGTCATTGTGTGAGGACGTGGGGAACACTAAAAGGAAACAAATGTCATACCAGCCTTGTATCACGTTTGCAGAAACAATGCCACATGATTTGTTTTAGCCAACAGAACTACTTGATTATAGTAAGAAAAAGATCACGGTTTGTGGTAAAATAAAAACGTGACAATCATGTATAAATAAATAACTATCAGCCTTAGCATACTTTTTTACGTAACCTTATGTTACAACGTAAAGTAAAATACATAACAAGTCCAATAATATGTCATACTTGCTCTGATTGAATGCAAAAAATGTTCAAATTCAACATATCCACTAAACTCATAAGGCCTCTCACACAGGTGGTGATCTCTAAATCTAATTACAGCTGAAGTGCCTTAAGCTTGCATTCTCTCGACTGGCCATCAGGGGGCGACTCTTCTGGTTCGAAAATAATTCTGATTGCATGGAAGTCTATGAGAAAATGATCACTTGATCACTTGATTTATTAAACATTTAACATGAGTTTATTCCTTTGGATCTAGGTTTTATTATTATTTTACAATAAAAAATAAAGATAACGTTTTAACAAGCCCACCCACCCCTGACTGAGTGAATCGCATACATGTTGTGGCTAAAACACGAATCATTCACTGCATTTCAGCTGGAAATAGCAGAACAAATGGAGTAAGAATAACACGATGAAGGTTGCCTGCCTGATTCGTCTCACGCTCCAACCAGATCATCTTCCTTATGAACACACTGGAGTGACAACAGGTGATGCCGACAGCTCCCTCTCAGATGTGCGCCGCATGTGGCCTGATTAGTTCACTGCTGCATCAGGATGCCGCCTTTCAAGCGGCCCTTTGGCGGCAGGTGTGGCCCCTAAACAGCTGCTTATGTTGCTTAATGGGCCGGGGCCGGCTTGCGGTGCTCATGCAAATCTCTCCAGACAAGGAAACAAAATAGCTGACTGCTTTTTGAAAGTCACCGTGCTGCAGCATCTTCCCGTCGACTTGAGCTTCAAGACAAATGTGCCGCTGTGTTTCGGCTAACCTGAGGGGATTTGCTGGATCTCTGCAGATGTTCCCACCTCGCCTGTACTTTGTAGAAACCAAACATTCCTCCGTTTCTGATCATGCAGTCATTTTTCTGTTCCTATCTGAGTGTTTTTAGAGCTGTGAGAACCCTGAGGAGCGTTGAGCCGTGCCAACCCTTATCACACCTCCAGAGACTGGAGCCGAAAACAACAGTCAATCCACAGCAGGCCTGTTGAACACAGCGACGCAGCAAGGGTTGATGTAACCAGCTCCTTTCTTGTGTTGGTGTGTGTTTGGCTGAACCGTGACTGAACATGAAAAGCCCACAAGCAAAACCAGCTTGTTGTTTTCCTTCCCAGGTGGATCCCCGGGGATCTCCTGCACCTCTGCAACAAAACAATCCCAAACAGATGATTGTAGTCGAGAGCAAAGAGCGGCATAAACAAAAATCAAATACATTTTGAAGCAAAACAAGGCAGAATAATGAATCATTTAGCGGCGATGAAAGGCAGCATTGCGGAGAATCTCTCAGGATGAGGATCCGCACACAGCCAGTGAATGTGAATGAAATGGCTTTCAAGGCAGAATCAGTGATGTCTCAACTTATAATCAATGCGAGCACATTCCCAACATGCATTATCTGTTTAATTATTCTTGCATTATGTCACTAATGCATCATATATGTCTTTCATGTTTCATTTTCATGCCCTTTGCAGTTTATTTTTGAAGGACTCCTGTCATGTGTTCCATACTGCTGCTCCAGGCTGTTTGTGATGTACTACGCCACGTTGTTCTGTAAATCTCAGCGGTGTCAACCAGAAGACAAATTCCTGCACGTTTGTTATACATGATGATCAAAACGATACAGATCGTGGTTCATCGTCCAACTGGGGAGGACACCGAGGCCATTTTTCATTCAGGGAGGTTTCACTGTGAGAGGAGTCTGAGAAAACGGCCCTTCCCTGATTTACTGAAATCTGTGTCTCATGCAGTCCCGAGTCTCGTAAACTAATAATCCATCACTCTGACCTTGAGGGCATAAACAGCATCAGTGCCGTGTTACGGGGGATACAGAGTGAGTAATAGAGCAACGCGGTGGACGACCTTTAACACCCGGTCTGACTGGCTCGCTGTCCGACGAAATATGGATCCGAGCGGGATGTGAATATGGATGTGATCTCAGCTCTGATTACACGTGAACCGCAGCGAGATGGAGCTGTGACGACGGCAGATTTACTGATAGATACAGTTTAATGTGGCGTAACGTGGACGTAATTACGATGAAAAATGTGATTATAAGTAAAAACAGTGTGGGTGGCATTGACGATTTTAATCTCTCATACCGATACGACGGGTTTTAATTTGCATCCGGTGCCACCAAGATTAATTAATGAATTCAGATTTTCTGTGCGTGGTGAATTATTCATTCTGACTGTAGCTCCATCAGTGTGTGGTGCAGCACATGATAAATACGGATATAATTACAAATCTGCAAATAAATAAACGCAGCGTAGGTGGTGATTATAGCGAAGCCCTGACAATAAACACTAAACTAGAGCTGTGATTACTGAGCACTGTAAGTACAAAATCCCCTCAATGAGAGGTAATAATATTATAATCTTTATGTTTGAAGATATTGTTGTAATTAAACCAGTATCTGAAGGGTTGCTAGAGGATTAAATATGAATGTTAATTTATTGTTTTACTGTATTTCTGACTGATGTCAATGCTAGACAATAACTAATCCAAGCAAAGGTTGGGAATCAGCGCATTAATGATAATATATCGATATTACATCACCAGTGTTGCTGTACAGTAATGACATACAAACTAGTGGTGTTTAAGAGTCATGGGTGTTACCTGCAGAGCAACTGGTTTTTTTATCCAGACTGAATCCATCTAATGTTTTAAATAAATAATACATTCCAAAGATTTTTGACATTAGAGAGAAATCCTCATGAGAAAAATGAGTTTCAGTTCCAACTAGCAGGAAACTGAATTATCGTAACACTTTATCTACTTTAATACATTCAAACATACACATAATGCATTCAAATTCAATGTGTGTGTGTGTGTCGCGCTAAGCGGTCATTGTTTGCTAGAGTGAAATTAATTTCATAAAGTTATATGGTTTTGCATAGATTACATTTTATTCCTACTTTAATTTCAGCAAACTGTGACCACTTAGTGTAACATATAATCACATTATAATACATTATTCAAAATATTATAATGTATTAGTTATGGGAATGAGAGAAGAAGAAAATAGTCTGTGACAGACCAGCAATTATAAAGTATTATGATCCACATTATCAATATGTTTATAATTATTTAAACATTGGCGTTGTAGATAGCGATAATGAAATATCATAATGTCACCATTCAAAGAACAAAACCACATAAAGTGTGTCAGCATGTCTGTGAAGCTTTCCACTGAATGAGACCAAAGAGACGTGAAGGGGAAAAGATTAAGACCGGTGATCTCAGCTTCCTCTGGACGGAGCATTCAATCACAGCTGTTTACTTTTCCTCTCTTAAGCTTCAATTTGTCACTTTGTATGTGAAGAGAATGTCTCACTTAAAACCGCATGACTCCTGCATTTAAAAAAGGCAGTCAGGGTTGAGGTGTGATTAGTGGGGATCCGATGCTTCTCATCGCTGCAGCCAAACTGTGATCATCGGCTGTTTTCTGCTGTTATTTTCTACTTATTGATAAAACGATGCACCATCTGCTGCAGCATTAAACACGCTCTATATTTTCCTACAAGTCAAGTCAGCTTCATTCGTACTGCCTTTAATCAAGGTTGCTGCTTCAACAACGCCTACATTATGAAAGAATAAATGAAAACAAGGAATGCTAAAACCAAACTCGGCCCTGTGGGGAAATTAAACTTCAGCCGTCAGCTCCAACTAAGCTCTGCTGCGGCGTGTGTGAACACACAAATAAATACAGAAAACCCATCTTAGGTTAAATAAATCTATTTACAAAATGAATTATTCATGTTCTTTGGAGTAGACATTTAACTGGCTTTAAATCATGGCTGGGAAACATTTCTCTTGCCTCGTCATTGGGTGAATACATTGCCCTTTTAAAGCGTAGGCATTGGCTGGGAAGACACTAATGATTCATGCAACACTTGACCATAATCGACTTTACTATACTGTGGGTTTGACATATAAATCCCACTGTCACAGCAGAAAAAAACAACATTTACCTCAGAGATTTGTGGTCATATTTACAGAGTTTATTTCCTGTGTCGCTCGGCTTAATAAAACTGTTGTCTGAGTGTCTTATCAGGCACCAAAACACACTGGATTACAGGCAAACAAACTAAATTAAACAAGACTCACTGCTGCTGCCATACGTGTGTGAAACATTTGTAATCTCATGAAATTGGTGTACCAAAAAAAGTTTAATATAAAAGTTGATTAGAGGCGGACTGACAATGACTCAGAAATAAAGCAGCAAATTAAAAAGATTGAAACGGGAGAGAAAGAAACGGAGACAGTAATTTGAGAGGAATGAGATGGAGGCCCCCGCCGAGCTGAAAATAGCTCACCGTCTCTGGGTGTGAGATTACAACAAATAGGAGGCGTCTGTAAATGTCAGCCTGCAGGTGTGTAATGGGGAGGTGTGCCACAGGGTAAATGAGGGACTTGAGCCGCAGAAAGCGTCATTGTATGGACTTTAATGGGCAGCTCAGGTGATACCTGGAGGAAGACAAAGCCTTCCTACTGGGTAATTATATATGATTGAAATCATGGTTTTCATAACCATATTCAGAACTTGAGTTGGGCACGTTGCATATCGCCCCGAGTCCAAGTCATTTAGGGCCAACATGAGAAAATTGGGCATCTGGAGGCATCATTATATTATAATAGAGCTGAGGGAGCCGATGATTTAAATGAACTGAGGACGCAGACAAGAAAGTGAGGCTTCTCTGAGCTGACAGGTTTGCTTCACAATGAAAGATGTCTCTTTAAAAAAAGGATAACAAATCATTTTGATTCCTTTTTTAAATAAACAATAATGTAGCCTCAAAAGTTGCACAAATCATTCAGTTTATTATTAAATCAGCCAAACGGGCCTTGATTTCATCATGGGACACACACACTGAAGAACAGTCAATTTACAAATGTCATCATATGAAATTATTTTATGTTAATGTATGATAATGTTTGACAGAAAACCTGATGTGAGTTTGTATAGTTGAGCGTGTTTTGCTTTAATCTGACATCAGCCATAAATCAGTTCATCTACTGATGCAACAATATGGCTCTTCATGCATTAGTAGTCTGTTATGCATTACAGCCATACTGACGGCAATAATGACGGGTGATAATGGCGTCCCAAAACTCACAACACGGGGCTGCATCTGGCCATTTATGTAACTTCCAGAACAATCCGACAATCACACCCAGTTTAGGATTTCTCTGGTGTGCAAAGGTGAAACATTAAGCAGGGAATTGATTTCCTTCCCATCTGCCATCAGTGTATGAATGTGTATGTGAACGGGTAAAAGAGACTGAGTGCCGTGAGTAGCTAGTAGCTAAACAAGCGCTCTATAAATGCAGGTCCACTCAACTTGTTCTTGGGTTTTGATCCTCTTGGTGACGCAGGCTTTTTGCGTCGTCTGACAACACTTTGCCGACTAATTTGACGTTTAAGTTTAGCATGTGATATCCTTCAAGCTATATCAGGCAGCCAAACAGGCAACACTTAGTTCCATCAGGGCATGCCCACCCACGATAAAGCTGCTGGCTGCCCATCTGTCTCACACTGTTCAGGTGAACTTCTCCAACTACAGCGACTGAAAACAAGATAGTTCGCTGTGTATGTTCCTTGTTTTCTCACTCCACATACCCAGTCTTCTGTTTGACAGCACCAGATGTGGTTTTCTGAGAGGTGCATCATGCAGCTAAACATAACCAGCACCGGCAGCTGTCGTTGAAAAGCTTGTCAAAAACGTGAGTGAAAGGTGAAAGGTTTAACAGAATTCTCCTAGATAGCATTTTTAATGAAATTCTGCATGTAGTGGCTGTCAGCCGTCTCTGATTGACTGAATGTTCCAGCGGGGAGACAGATTGAAGAGGGGGGGTGGAAGATTCGGGGAAGAGGATGGACAGAGGAAGGAAGCGGCAATGGAAAGTAAGAGACGGATAGTTTAAACGGAGCAGAAAGTCACCGGGTCTGCAGAGGATATTTATCAGATTGCTCAACAGCCTCAGAGCTTCGGTTTAAGAGCACCTTGACTCTTCCCGACTCTCCTTCTTAACAGGAGATAGCAACGACCTAATCTCTAATGGAAAAATAACCTGGAGAAACAGAGCTAATCTGTGACAGAGAAATAACAGCAGCAGTGGACAACTTTTTAAACATGGTTGCCTGCAGACGACGCGTACTTTTAAAGGATTATCCTCACACCTGTAGCCTTTTGTCGCCAAAACATTTTCCAGCTTTGCCTCTCCTCTCTATCTGCGTTCACACAGAAGAGTCAGTGTTCTCCCTGATAGATATCAGTTATCACAGCCCAGCCACCTCACAACCCCGCTATCCAATAATTAATCGATTGTCTAAAAAAAAAGTTTTTTCAGTTTCACCTTATCAGGCAGGTGGAGAGCCGTGAGGAAGAGGAAGAGGCTGCAGGCCTTCGACACGGCAGAAACCAAACAACCTCGACTATTAATTACAATCTTTTGTCTCTTAAAAGGTCCTGCCAGCTTTAGATTCCTCCGATGCTAAAGACTTAAATCTGATAAAGACGGCTCTCTGTGAGGTTGTGCTCTGTTGATTAAATGTTGCTCATTTGAGGCAACGCGATTCAGATGTAAAGCTGCAACAGGAAAGACAACGAGTGACGGGGCAGAAAGGAAACACAGCTGTACTCCGCTATCAGTCATGGCGTTCACCTAAAGAAACACCTAAACGTCTTCTCGTGTCTGCATCCACATGGAAATGTACTCTGCTGTCTCTGCCAACACTTTCACATTGTGAAAAACGTTCATTCAAATTAAACACTATTTCCTCTCCTGCTGATAGAGATTTAACATAACCTGCCACCTCATGAGCCGTCTGCACTCTATTTAAGTGGGTTTCCCCGACCTTGTCACTCTGTAACAGGCTGCATGCTGGCCCAGACAAATTAAAACCTGCAGGCTCTCCGTAAAACATGGTTGGCCACCCCGAACTAGATTATGATCAAATCACAAGCCGTGCTCAGACAAAGAGTTTGACAGATCTTTTAAAACAAGGTCTAATAATGATCAAAAAGCACAATCAATTTACATTTTACATTTAGGCCATTTAGCAGACGCTTTTGTCCAGAGGGAATCGTATAGGTGAGATACTGTGAAACGAAGGCATATTAGTAGATACTATTTAGTTAGAAAATGACCGATTGTGGTCATTCTCTCTCAAGGTTCGTCCTCTCTTCTAATATCGCGAGGGATACAGAGAACACCTTCATTACAGTTAATCAATTGTAATGAGCTGTTTAGTCGAGTCAAGCGTCTCCTCAATCTCCTCAATGAACAAGCCCACACATGACTAAAAGCAGTAGAATGAAGTCTCCACCAGAGAGATGAGAGGCAGGAGGAGGGGAGTGATAGTGGACCGACTCTCTCCTACGCACCGTAGGTGGCTGATAATTAGCAGGACAAACGGCAGCTAATTACTCACCGGACTGAAATGAATCTCCGCAGTGAGAAACATCTCACAGCCGCTCAGATGGGCGGGATAATTACCAGCAGCCTGCGAACAGAGAAGAGATATATTCCCTCCAGCAGAGCGCTGCAACAAAGCATGGAGGCTTTCAAGTCAAAGCAGAGAAAGAGCCCACTGTTACTCTGAAGCTGTGCAACAAGACGAGATCCTCTAATGACGGGGACTCTGCTGCGAAGCCGGATTAAAAACAACTAGAGTTCATATAGAGAGGAAATCAAACTCTCAGACTGGTGCCCAGAGAACAACATCCGGCTGAACCGCAGCAAAACCAAGGAGCAGATAGATGAGTTTAGAAAAACGGAGGTGAAGATATAAATCTTTGTCTAAATCGGTGGCGCCGAGGTGGAGCAGTTAGTTCCTGAGATCACACATCGCCTGCAAACGTCTTGTTAACATTTATGTAGGAGTAAAAAAAACATCCTGACTGGAAGCTTTTCAAACCTGAGTGGATGTGCACGGCCCAGGACAGGAATATTAAAACCATCCAGAACATCACTGCTACCCAAGGAACGTCAGTGGTATTGATGACAGGAGGTGCCTGCAAAGAGCCCAAAGGATATTAAAAGACAATACTCCTCCAGCCACAGCTTGTTCACCCTGTTGCCTTCTGGGAGGAGGTACACAAAAACACCAGACGTCAGAGCAGCTTCGTTCCTCATCATCCTTAGAAAACAAGAATATAGCATTGTTGTTTTTCTTCTGCAGCATGGAACAGCATTGAGTTGACCAAGCCTGTGTTATACACTGATGATTATTAATTAACCTTGAGCTTTAATATCTTCATATCTCTTCAGACAACAGCCAAGAGGTGTTGTCGGGAGCTAAAATGATGATGATGATTGTTCTCTCAAGTATCGGCCTCATGCCGTTCATAACACAGAAGTGGGAGCAGAGTTAGCAGGAGTTAACTGATTACCCAGAGGTAAGATGGAAATCAATGATGCGAGTCTTACAGCACAGAATTAATGGCAATGTTGGCATGTCAGCTCAAAACTACTCAATGTGAAAATTGTGTAATGTGTGATTCATCCAAAATTCACCCAGAATCCAAATGTGAATAGATTTAAGCAACTTCATAAAACCTGTTTTCTTTACGTTAGCGGTGAGCGTAACAGAATTAGCCAAAGTGCATCTTGGGAGTTGTAAGTTGTTCTGATAATTCAACCAGAAAAGTTTTGTGGCCGATCCGAGTTGTAGAAGTGCTCCAACTGTCAGACGGAAAGTGAATGGGCCTGAAATAGACACAGCAGTGTTTCCAGAAGTTTCTTCATTAAGTGGTCTGGTTAGTTTGTCTTCCCACAGGTAATTATTGAGCCCACTGTCAGTGGGCACAGATAAAGAAGAGCTGACAGACAGTCAACTCTATTAGATCATTCATCGCTCACTGTTATATTAAGGAGGATAATTTTCAGTAATAATACTGCGACAGGGACAGGACATGAGCAATAGGATTTAGTGAATACACAGAGGTCTGGCTTCTCTGGGGTATAATAAAACCATGTCAAGAATCAATTAAGTTTTTTTTTTCCATTCAGAGCCCTGAAGACATCTCAATATAAATGTATGATCTTTTAATATATGAGTCTATTTTTGATACAAAATGTATGCAATAATATCAAAGAACTGGCTGTATGTCGAGGTTTAAAACTCTTTGCGGTCTCGGTGATTTAATTTGTTCAGCTAATCCCATTTCTCCTTTTAAAACACTCATGATAAAAAAACGATTTTAATCTTTAAATCAGATTCAGTGCATAAATGATTAAAGAGCCAGCGGTTAATGCTGAGCATTCAGAAACTCAGTCTTCTTCTTTACCAAAGAGCCTAACGTTACGAGGACCATACACGTGTTTTTTTTTTTTACTTCTATGAATTTAACACACGTAGATAAATTAATCTTACCGCGACGAGTGAGCAGGCATCAGTCTGTAGAAATTCTGCTGGGTTGCTCTTATTGCCTCTGCTGCTTATGAAACTTCCTCCTGCAGAATAAAAAACACCAGCGTCTGCATCATGTGATGGATATTTAAATACCACAGTGTAGAAATACTCTGTTACTGTACAAGTCCTAGTTGTGGAGCCACAATTATGCTTAGAGGTCTAGTGTGTAGGACCTAGTGGCAACGTTGCAAATCGCAACCAACTGAAACTTCTACCATGTGCCGTGTGTAGTAGGAGAACTACGGTGGCTGACAAAAAACTGTTCTGGAGCTTTCGATCTCACGTGACGGTCATCAGCAGATGGAGGTTAGTTGTCTGCTGTTTTTCATTGAGGACTGCAGCAACACAAATCATCATGTAACTCTCTTGTGTATAAAAAACATAAGTACAGTATCATCTCTCAGCAGATTGTTCCAGCATCTCAGTGGTAAACCTTTTTGGCCCCTCAATGATTCCTGATCTCAACCTCTTCTGTCTTCTCTGTGCCATATCTGTATCGGCCTCCTCCCTGTCGGACCATGTCTTCTCTGTGCCCGGTCCCTCTCGGTTGGATTCCCTCCACCTGCCCCGGCCGCTCCTCGTTACCACCTGTCCATTCAGCATATTATTAAAACACAACCATACCAAATAGCAAGCTTTGTAACTGTTTGTACATGATTATATCAGAGTTTTGCACGTTGTAATCAGAGGATCATAACGGTACAGCTCACATTTACTTTATCATCACCCCAAAAACATGCTTCCTGTCTGCTTCAGCTGCTCCCATAAACATGCCGATGTGTCCTGCTTCAACCACGCTCCCCCTCCGCCATCCCAGCAGCCACTAATGCAACTGGCTGCAGCAGCATTCGCAGCTTTTGAAGCTGCTTCTTACCTGGCTGAGAAGAAGCAGTGGTGAATAATTGAGCGATTTAAGGGAGGAAGAAAGAGAAGCAGAACCAATCGACTGTAATGGCAGAAAGACGAGCATGAAGGATGATGGAGGTATCTGATCTCAGCGGGTTCCGTGCCTTCGGCCTCATGGTGAGCATCGGCTGTGTTTGTTGTCTGTTAATGTGACGTATAGATCACGTGGACAGAAAAACAGAAAACACAGGTAAAGAGACTCCACTATAGTTTAAATTATTCATTTGCATGGAAATGGTGCTGGAGAAACTATGGAGCATCGGGTGAAATAGTTCTGCTTAGGCTCAATCAATCAATCAATCAATCAATCAATCAATCAATGCCACGGTGAAACCGGCTGGCAACGTTTTGCATCCATGAGTGATAAACAAGAATATTATCTGAGCCTTAATGACAACAATCAGGGAGCTCGGTCCTTCATGATCTTTGTTTCAGTTGGGGTTCATGAACATCATGAAGTGATATTTCCCTTGTCTTCACTTTGCAGTCCAAACTAATCAAGATGTGTTGTGAGAATCTAAAGTATGAGCAACTTTAATTTTGAGGTCATTTTTTAAAACTCGAATGCTATAACATGGATTGCCAGGACATTTTAACATTCATGTTTCTCAGAAGACGAATCCTGATTACGTAAGTGATCCTCTGATATCCATCATTAGATGAAATGTATAATTAATGTCCAATACTTGATACTTGAAGTATTGGATTGTTTGAACATTTAATGCTTATAAGCAAATGTTAGCATGCTGAACTAAGTTGATGAACGTTAGCGATGACTCAACTAGAAGACAGATTTATGAAATAAGCATTCATATTGGCAAAAGAAATCCAAATTGGCCCCTGTGTGATCACACTTAAATGTAGTTTAAAGAGGTACAATTTGACACATTGTACACATTAGCACCTCATTTAAAACTCAGAGGCAGCTCTGCAGCTCTCGGTGTGAATCAATAAAAAGGGAAAAGTGAGCTGCATATAATTCCACGAGCTGCAGGAATACCACGGCAGAAGAAATGCGTTGCTTCAGCGCATCAAAGGTCTTTTGAACGTGAACGTAGAATGATATATTGAAGCCTTCTTGAAATGGAGCTGTGTCCCAGAGATAGTTATCCTCCTAATCAACCACATTAATTGTACACTTCACTGGCAACAGATGAGACCGAATCTGTCGTCACATTTAAATTCTAGCTGGCAGTAGATTAGTTGGAAGTTTTCTTCACTTCAATCAACATCTCTGATGCTGAAGATGTCAGTCACATCTTTCCTCTGATCACGGCCACTAAAAGGAGATTTAGATGAATCAAACAGGGATCACTGATCTGAGGAATGAAATCAGGCGTCTTGAGTGTTTAAACGGGCAGAGAGGCTAAGTGGCTCTTCACAGAGAATCACTTTGATATCCTCCGCTGTTGGATGCTTCGCAGCTTTACATATTTACCTCATCTGTGGTCGGCAGAGTTAACAGCCATGAGACACGTCAGCGGTGCTAACGGATGAGCATCCTCCCACGCTTAGACATGAAAAGGAGCAAATGTAAAACATGTAAATGTATGTAAATTGTCTCGGTTGTTGAGGGGAAAGTCTCTGCTCTGTGTCAGTTTCATTTAACAAAGAAACAAAAGATCTCAGTGGTTTACATTTTTTGAAAAACAATCCCACTACAATAAATGTGACTTTCCTTTTGATATTGTTGTGAAGACACGTCAGCTTTCTGTCCATCAGACATTTACACGAAAGAACAAATTGGTTCACAAAAGCAATTAGAGTGAATCCTGTTCATATTTGTTGCTCTGGTGATGATAATGCAGAAAAAACTTTTCAGCTACAGCGGCAAAAAAGCATTGCTTTTTATTTTCATCAAACAGGATTTTGTGGATAAACCAGAAGGTGGATAAAATGTCATTTCTATGGCATTTCACTTACAACATCACTGTTATTCACCAACATTACAATTACACTGAACAAACTTCAACCAGTGTATTGTCAGAGAGGATGTACATCGACACTCAAGCTTACGGCTGTTGGTATTGTTTTTCTTTTCTTGCTGTCAACAAATCTCATGAAAAGACCAAAGTCAACAATACGTTAATCGGTATCTGACTTCCCCAACCCGTCCGTGTCCTCGTCCCCAAACCCCACTGGTTCCAAATAAACATGTAAATATTAGATACAAACAAAGGTCACAGATATAGTTTCTCTTTTATAAAATGGCTCAATGTTGCCCCAGAACAACTGTTCAAAACATATTTCAAACAGGAGTAAACGGTGCATTTATTGGGCATTTCCAGCAGCGGATTTATTCACATTTTGTGCTCTAGAGCGTATTTAGTTGGTGTGTGTGTGACTGGCTCAAAAAAAACCTCCAGCATGTTCATGCTAATAACAGAAAGTATTACCCAGTGCAATGGTGTGGCAGTGTTTTTAAATAGTTTCAATGGCACAGTGGAATAAACTACATATATCAAGACAACATAGACAATTCAATATTTTGATTCAGTCTTTTCGTTTGGGTTTGATAACAATAAGGAAATTGCACAATATAACCAGCCTTTAGGCCTGGTCCCATCAGCATTTAGAACAGCAAAAAATACATTGCAAAATGACTCTTCATCCTGTTCAAATGGCCGGCAGATTCACTCACACAGGAAAAGTAAATCGTTTTAGGAAGATTTACACCACCAACCAGTCGTGGCTCGGAGGGAAAGGAGAGTTGTTGTAGCTCATTCCTTCTCCACCATCCACTTTTATTTCACCTCCTCTGTCGCAGGTGAATAGTTTGCAGACAGTTGTGAGGGAGGAGTTAATGGTACAAGATAAATATAGCTTCCTAAGTGACAGTTTCCCCTATTAGAAACAAATTAAATCATTTGTAATTTGGATTCCCAGTACATAGAAATTAGAAAAAGGATGAGAGAACTATTGTGGTTCCTGGCTGGCTAGCGTGTTAGCCATTAGCTTTTCCAGTTCTACTAATTGACCAAATAGCTAGTTGTCCCAAGACTCAAATGTTTCATGAAGTGGATTAATTTTGATGTCTTACTTTCTGATGTGACCAGACCTTTTTCTTTTAAATGTGAGATTAACCCAAAATGTTCAGAATACAGGAGCCAATGTGAAACTATTCTTGTTTCGTGGCTTGAACATGACAAAACCAAAAAAACTTGTTTTCCACGGTGACGCTCCACTGAAGCTTTGAGGTGAAGCATGTTTCCTCGCTAGCTTGCACACTTCACTGTATGTGTTAGTGCCTTGCTGCTAATGTTTTACAGCGTTCTCAGTGGGTGCCTTTTGAAAAATTCAATTCCTGTCTCTGGATCTGGATTAATATTTTGGTTTGCAGTGTCCGCCCAGCGCGCTCAGTCTGCATGATTGTCTGGCTGTCAAGGTTACATGTTGAGCTCCTCTCAGCAGCCGTGTGCCGCCGGATGGAGGACGGTCGCTGCTGCTGCTGCTTCACCAACAGAATGCACAATGAAGGATGTGGGTGAGACAACAATGTGCGGTTCAGCTGTTGTGATTTGGGGAACAAAAGAAAACACAAACAAAGAGATGAATAATGCACTTTGAAGTTTTTGCAACTTTCTGTCATTAAAATCCCATCTGTGCTTTGAGAGACGGTAGTGGGAGATGGAGAAACAGCTGCTGTCGATCCTCTTTCTGCTTTCACTCTTTACACACGAGTTGAATTAACACATGAGGGGGGGGTCTCTTAATTTTCAGCTGTTAATATCATTCCCACTCTGCTTTCCATCTAGTCACAATCCACCTGTCAGACCGAGGCAGATAAGTATTTCTGCAACACATTAGCTGTCCGCGGTGCACTAGGTGACAGGCAGCCACTGTGCTGGCTAGCGTGCGCCGCTGTCAGTGTTAAAAGCTTTACACTTCAGAGACAGTTGGAGAGGCGGGAGAGGAAACTCCCAGCAGGCTGTGTTACAGCAGGGAGGAGAAAACTTTCAGAAAAGAGTGAACAACCTGTACAAGCCTTTCTATGAAGAGCTTGCAAACTATGGATGTATTTCTGTTCCCTACTTATGTTATTCTGTCAGGTCACGATGGAAAGAATACGAGAGAAGAGAAATAAAGTAAGCAGAAGAGAAAGGAGTAAAAAAAATGAGGTGGAAAATGAACCCAAAATGTAGATAAAGTCTCCAAGTCTTGACTGCAGTGTACCATTTCTCAAGCATTATGTGCTCATGGAGATGAATGTGAATATCTTGACTTTGAAGATGCTACTTGTTAACACCAAAATTCTGTGGTAGCTCGATGTTGCTGGGAGAAAATGTCCTGTTATGTGAATGTTTGCAGGCTGCGAGGACTCTGACGATGCTTGGACAGGTTTCCTTTAAACATAGCTTTGAGACTACAGCCTCTTAAGATAATTATGGGACAAATAATTCCCCCCAAACAAACAAACATCCATTCATCATCCGCATAGAAACGTGCTTCAGCAAATGGACTCCAGTCAAGACGCCAGGCATCCTGATTCACTGACATAGTTGTGTTTGAATACTCTAAATCATAAAAAAAACACACAAAAAACTGTTTCACAAAAGAGTATTTGCAACTTTTCAGTATGACAGAGTGGCATTAGTTTGCTGTCGACATCACTTCCACATTCACATTTTTAAATATTTACAAGGATATCAACACTGTATGAGTCCAGCACTGTTGCCTGTTTGTGTCAGTATACAATATATACAGTTAGACAAAACTCTGTTCATTGTTCCTTTTTTGTTTTGTTTTCTCTATTCTGTGGAGCCACAGCCTCCAGCTAAGAGTGGCTCTGAGTGCAGTGTAATGTCCTGAGGCGTGGTGGGACTCCCCTGTCTGGTGTTTTCACTTAAATGAAATACTCCTTTGGGTTTTCAGTGGAGGCGTTCTGGGGCTCAGTCTGGTTGTTGAAAGGGAAATCTTGGCTGTCCTCCCGTTTGACTACCTTCACTTCCTGGTTTCGATACGTCTCTTTTCTCCGGTACAGGAATCTGGCGGTTATCGCCAGGCCGGTCACAATCACGAAGATCACCACTGCTATGACACCTGCGAGGTAGAGCACATTCACTCTGACATACTTGGACATTTGGGAAATACATTTGTCTGATTTCTAACCCGGAGTTAGATGAGAAAACTGGTAGCGCCGTGCTAGCTTAGCTTAGCACAGTGGTAGGAAAAAGGCTAAACGCAACAACTGAATACTGCTCACCCCTCCCTTTCCAAGCGTGTCGGAGGATCTACGGTGGCCTTCAGGTAACATAAAAATACGAAATGCCCCCTCTCGACCCAGTTTTTTGTTTGTCCATTCTGGGCTACTGTAGAAACATGGTGGTGCAACATGGCGGCCTCCATGAAGAGGACTTGTGTAGATATTAAGCGCTCATTCGAAGCTAACCGAAGATAACTAAAATTATTCTTAGTTTCAGGTGATTTTACACTAATGAAAACATAAATGTTTTATTACATTTTTGCTAACAGATTCCAAAAATGCTACACACTGTTCCTTTAAGTGACTGAAGGACTTTTACTTGTACTGGAGTGTTTTTACATTGTGGTATTTCTACTCTTATGTGCATTATTTGAATACTTCTTTCACAGCTGCTGACAACCAACTGAGCAGAGTCCATATTGTAACGCAGCTTTGACGATGTGTTCATTTCTCTGAATCCTAGAAAGCCTGGTAGCTTGCTGACTGTCACGCTGACTCTGTGGAAGTAAATCTATAAGTCGACTACGGTCACAGAACTTTGTGAAACTACTGTGATATTTTCTGCCCATCTCTGCCTTCCCTGGTTCTGAGCTCTTTTGCCCTGCAGCCTGGTTTGTTCTACTCATCTAAACTTCAAGTGAAACAGAATGTCACATGCTCAGACTCTGCTGGACTCTTCTGTTCAGCATTTTTCATTATCCACTGAAACTTTCACTTAATAGCACTTCCAAAAATAAAGCTGAAATCAATTTCGCACTATATTACTTTGGTTTGCATATGAAGATAACAGCATGAGCGTTTCTCCATCAGTAAGTCATTTCGGCGGAAGTTTAATTAGTTCAGCTATCCTTTCACAGAGATTTTAATGGACACTTTTCAATGACTTTTGACTCTCACTTTTTTTCTATCTACACGCTTGTAGGAACCAATTAATCGCAAATTAAGCAAAAAAGTGTTTTACTTTTGATCCAATTTTTTTGCCCATCACCTTACCGTTGCTGGCTTTCAGAAGAATGTCACTCAACAATGAAATTATAATCTCTGACTCTGGTAGTGAATAGAAGTCTAATACAAACAATAAAATAAGGTGAAGCAGGTTTCAGTACCTCCAATCAGAGCCGAGTCAGTCCTGATGGCATTGACTAAAGGTTCACCTGAACCTACTGAACCAGACTGGTCTACAGCAGAGAAAGAGAAAGGTGGAAGAAATGAGAGGAAGGGAAATGGAAGAGGAAATGTAAAGAAGATGTGGAGAGAGCAGTATGGAAAGAAAATAAGAGCACAGAATAAAGGAGTCAGAATAGAAGAGACATTCGGAGACAACGACAGAGTATCATCATTCAGAGCAGACAGGGAATACAGCAGCAGTTCTCCAAAGCACTCTATTAAAGCAACGTGAAGCTGGATAAAAACGAGAGCAGAGGAAAGACACTGGAAACTCCCCACTGTGGTCCAAATTAATTATCTCATCAAGCACATTGTCATGATTCTCCTCAACAAGGTGTATATACTTAATGAGCCCATTACACAGTTTGAAGCAGCAGCTCCTACCAAGAATAGATACACACAGAAACAAAGGGGGGGAAACAGCACGCTCACAGGTTTCTTTGCACGCCAGCATCATCTTCAGAGCTACAGCATTTCATTTGATTTTTTGATTTTTGTCTTTAGCCAAATTATTATTAAACCTTTATTACAATATAAATGGTCAGCAATAATTTAGGACAAAGAGAAAAACAAATTGCTTCAACTTCCATTTTGCTGGGAACAACAGGTATCTCGAGGGACTCTTTCCGGTCTTGCATTCATTATGGAGGGAAGCATAGTCCAGATTATCCTTGGGGGAAAAAATTCACTGTTGAGCCCCAAAACCCTGAATGAGTTTCATCTTATTGTTTAGCTGTTGGGACGGTTTTGTCATGGCCCTCGGCATCTGATACCGTACCAGGCAACTTTTAGCATCTGGATGAGACCCACTGGATTTCAAGTGATGTCAATGTAAAACCACGTGACATTAGACAGAAGTCAGGTGACATTAAAGTGCAAGTATTAAGTCACGCAAGTATGGTTATGTAAGTATGTAACGTAGGCTCATTACGTTCCAACAATTGTACTGAATTTAACATAAACTGTGACCTTTTACTGAAACTAACCAAGTTGTTTTGTTGCTTAAACATAAGATAAACCAAGGTTTTCTGAGAAAGCATCTATGTGACTGGTTGGGACTAATAATGGCCTGCAATTTTACCGTTTTGGTTCACTCTCATCGCTCTCAAAGCATCGTTTTTTGACCACAGCAGGCAGCTGTTTTCAGTAAGAAACTCCACAAAGTTAGAGCTAACTAACAGCCAGCTATGTGGAGTTAGAAAGGTCAAAACCAGAGCCAAAAGAGAGTGAATATAGGACTTACATTTATCAGGTGGACACAAACACAACTCCAAATCAATGATCATGCTGCTGTGTAACCAAACTGACACAAAGTCAACCTGTTACTCGTGGGTTGGTAACCAAGCCTTGTTTATGGTCTGAAGGGTAAGAACAGGTCTGGCACAGGAGGCACTTAAAAAAGGAATATATAAGAAAACTCAAGACAGACTGGTTGTGGACTGTGGTGGAAGATTGGAAGAAAACTGAACGTTGACAGTAAAACAAATTTTACAGTAAATCCTAAGAATACTTGACCACTTTCCTCAATGCACTAGTAGAAGGATACATATTAATTTCCTTTCAAGCATTGAAACCCAAAGCAAATCTAAGGAAAACAAAACCCCAGCTCCAACCCTAACTCCCCCTCCTACCTGTCAAGTGGTGTGTGTTCTCTGCTGCGTAGGGATTGGCTGATGCCGAGGAGCCACAGTTGGACTGGACTAAGGGTCCCGAGATGATGACGGGGCTGGAGTCCGGGTGGAGCAGAGCCGCTTTCAGAGGGCTGATTGAGTTTAAGTGGACCACCGAGAGACAACCGGTAAAACCGAGAGACGCCAACCTGGACAGATCTGGATCCAAATCATCGGACTCTAGAGAGAGAGAAGAGTGACAGACTTAAAATGATAACATGAGGTCGATGGACAAGATTACAATGGTGTTTTTGGGCCACTGTAGGAAAACAAAACAACAAAAAAAAGGAGTCAAGAGAGGTGGGCAATATTCTGGGGAATAAAATCGCTAATTTGCTACTTTATAAAGCTAGTTAAAGTCTCAAATTTGTTACATTATTATGATGCTAACAACCAGGATTTATGTAGCTAAAATCCCATGAATGTCGCATTTATTTTTCTACTTAATGCCCTAAGGTCTTTAGGGTGATGGCTGTTGATGTTTATTGTTGGTTAATTTTATATGGGCAAAATTGTCATCTTATGGGTGTTTATTGATCGGGCAGTTGGATGCCAAATGCTAGCAGTAGCTTTCACTTCTTGTAATAGCAACGGCAAACATCTGGTGTTAGCAGATCCAAGGAACTTGTTGATATAGGCTATATATACACGTGAATATAAAAAAAAAAGAAAACAGAGGTGAGAGAGCGGGGCATGATTCTTTATTGTATAAAAAAGTGGCTAATTTGCCACTTTAAAACTAGCAAATTTGCCCCTTTCAAACTATGTATTAAAGGGACTTAGGGCAGGATTTGTGAAAAAATAAACATTCACTTTAAGTCTTTTAATGCTAATGGGTGATGAAGCGTTTAAAACCAAAAAGAATGAGACCACACACATATCTCCCCATTGCCTTGAACAGGCTGTGTGCTGCATGATGTACTGCAATTCGTGGTCCGAATTTCCCGCGCAGTCCGGCGGACGTGACGTCAAATGACGCTGAATGCGCGTACTCGACGGCTTGGAGACCAGAAGAAGACAAGCGCGGTGGACTCAAGTACTGTATGTGTAGTAATGGACTCTGCTTCGGCCGGAAAACGACCCACCACCACACAAAGTCCACTAAAAAGTAATACCAAGAAGAAAACGAAGGTTTTATCAGCGGCAATTCGTCATCCTAAAGTTACACTAAAATAAACACTTGTTTACTTACTTCGTCGCTTGACATGATGCGGTTCGCAGATGTATGCTACCAACGTAGTTCCGCGGAGGCATGTGCGGAGGGCTTGTAGTAAACAGTCACGTGAACAGCGAGTAAATAAATAACCGTGTCACAGCATCAGCTGCACTGAAGAGTTCGTGCGCGCTACCGCGCCGGCTTGGCAGATGGCTGCAGTTACCCTAACGGCCGTCGTGTCACTGTTGAGTCTTATTTCTTGATCCTGCCCTAAGTCCCTTTAATTAGAAAAATAAATTTGACGTTCATGGGAAGTTAGCTAGCATAAATGCCAGTTGTTAGCATCATAATTAAGTAGCAAATTTGCTAGTTTTAAAATAGCAAATTTGCGACTTTTTTTCTCGGAATATTGCCCGCCTCTCTTGGCTCAGTTTTTTTTCTTTTTACTACAGCGGCCCTAAGATTATATATTTTAAAAAAAAATAATAAAATCATCCTAAAATGGGAAAACATGACCTTTTATGAATGCCTTTTTTTGCCATGTGTTTCAAGAGATAATACAAAACCGGAAGAAGGAATTGTTTCTTGAACCAAAAATGGTTCTTAATTTTTCGCAATAAAAATTCCTTAATTTTCTAGAATCCTTAAAATAATTTTCGCGTTGCTTAGAGGTCGATGAAAAGATTGATGTTACTGGTTTAGCTTAGTATAAATTAAAGACTGCAAAGTTCCTCTACAAAAACTCCCTAACTAACATGTCCTATTTCGTCAATCCGCACAAAAACAGTGTAAAAGCTACACATTGTTGTTTTATGGGACCTGATCATAACTTAATATTTAGCGAACAAACACAAAAGGAATCACGAGATATATCAATCCACTCCGGTATGTTTGAAAATGTTGAACTACTCCTTTAATACAAGTGCAGCGGCCTTCTTTATTCTTTGAATGCTGACGCTCATTTCAAGATTCATCCTGAAACAAAGAACATTTCATTGGGCGAAGGCAGGGTACTCCCTGGACAGGACACCAGTCTATCGCAGGGCTGACATGTAGAGACAGACAACCATTCACTCTCACATTCACACCTACGGGCAATTTAGAGTCACCAATGAACCTATCCCCATCCTGCATGTCTTTGGACTGTGGGAGGAAGCCGGAGAACCCGGAGAGAACCCACACTAACACGGGGAGAACATGCAAACTCCACACAGAAGGAACCCGAACCAGGAATCCAACCCGAGACCCTCTCGCTGTGAGGCGACAGTGCTACCCACTACACCACTGTGCAGCCACTTTAAGGGCAGAATCTGATTTTAAAAACATTTTTATTGGTGAATGTGAAACTATTTTTTGCGACGGGGTTTTATGCCATATGAAGTGAAACTTTAATCATCTATACTAGTGATTGCACCTTTCGTTAGAGGCTGTACTCTGCAGATATAAATCACCACATGCGCTGAAATGATCATTGACACACACACACACACACACACACACACACACACACACACACACACACACACACGCACACACACACACACACACAAACACACACACACACACACACACACAAACACACAATGCAGCAAACAGGCTGTCAACGATTCAGCTTACAGTCGCCTCCATCACTTCTTGAGAAGGTCTGTACATAAGACCGACTTAAATCTCTCCATCCTTCACCTCCACTTCTCCACAGCAGCGTAAACAGCAGCTGTGAAAGCCGACATTACCGCTGTAACCAGCCACATCACTGTCTGTTCAGATGACTGAGAGGTGACTGTGTTTTTTTAACCAGGACACATCTGCCTGTTGATGAGTGCAGCAGGAAACATTCCTGCAGCCTGTAAGCTCCTCTCAGCAGATACACTCTCCACTCCATCACCTCTCTCCGCTCCCTGTCTCCCTGTATTCCTTCCGGGTCCATTAGTTAGCCTGACGGATGACGGGGTTGTAGGAAATGACAGAAAACCCACTTTCCTGCTGCTTTTGTGATCCTGATCTGACTCTCTGGCCAGGCTGGTTTGACAGAGTGTGTTTTAACCCCGTCACATGCTGACGTGACGGGGTTAAAACACACTGAGCTGAGTTACGACATACTGGAGCTTTACATCCAAACTGCCAATTTGTATTTGTAACTATAAGATATATGCAGTGCATGTTTGATATGTATTCTTTTACATTTAGTTGTTTTCAGTTATTTCACAATAGATGTATGGGTGTTTAAATTCAGAAATTGGTCAAATGAAGCTGCAAATCAAAATATGGATTTTTTTTTATACCCAATTTGCATGTTTCTATGACGGCGTATTAGGATAAAAAAATATTCAGAGAAAAAAGTTGCAAATTTGCTACTTTAAAACCACCAAATTTGCGACGTTATAAAGTATAACACCGGATGTTTGCCGTTGCTATGACAACAGCTGAAACAGGCATCACCCGAAGCTCTGACAAGAGTAGAAATGAGAAATAAAGAATATCCCCAAAACCCATATCAATGCATGCATATTATGTGCAATACAATAAACATCTCCTAACATCTTCTATGACATAAACAAATGAGTAAATAAAGTTTTTTTAAATAAAAAGGGCCAGTGCTTTACTACACTTTGTAAATACTTGTCGGATTATTTTTCTTGTGGTCATTGTTTGCTATCACTTGATGCATGACTGCGATGAAAGCTACATCTAATCGCCAGTGTGTTTGCTTTTAAATTGACAGTGTGTTTTTTTGTCTCTGTCTAATCAGAGAGCTGTGACGGCAGCCTGCGGCCTCTCATTCCCTCGTGTTATGAACAGCTTATGTATCAGTCCGTCTCTGATGGAGCCGCTCAAAGAGAACATGAATAAGTCATGACGGAGCCAATTACTGTCTGACCCGACTCTGTTACTGGTCCCTGTCCAGGACTACACTGAGCTCAGTGAGGATGTGGTTTAACCCTCCCAAAGATTGAAGCTTCTTTTACAGGCTTTAAATCGGTGCAGGTGATTTACAGGGAACCATACTGTCGGTTTAACTCCACCCCACACAAATCCAATCCATGCCGAGGCTCTCCTGCTTATGACAAGAAGTGAAAGATCCTGTGATATTGATAACCAATTAATTTTGAATCAAGCTCTTCTAGATTTGTTTTGACAGCCAACTTGAAACCAATATCATGGGAGTAAACTTCACACAAGTTTGGGGAGCAAACAAGCATTTTTAACTGGGTTTGCATTATTATTTGTGTTTTTTTGATTTTGCAAATTTTCACCAGTTGCGACATATGAACACTGATAAATAAGTGGATTTATTTGGTCATATATTGTTGAGTAACAAAAATATATATTTTTTAAATGGCTGATGCACTAAATGGACTAAAAGTTACAGAGTAAAGAGTACAGACTAAACAAATCATTAGTTTTCCAACAGAGAACAGAACTTTTTTGTCAGTGGAGTCTTGTGGCTTTGAACAAAGCACCGATCTTTTGCTTTCAGTTCAGTTCACCATCGGAAAGGGCTGTGTGACGGCTAAATAAAGCGGAGAACATTTTTGAAATATATTTTTTTGGAGGTGGGCCCTTTTTTTAGGTGGATAAAATGTTTTGCTGCGGCCCCTGTCCCCAGCAGCTCACTGCTGGGCTCCCATGATGGTACCCAAACCCAGGGCATCAACCCCCATCTGTAGGTGATACACTGACTGAGTACCTCACTCAACCGCACTTCAAAACACTCAAACTATTCATTTAAAGCTGTTATTCAAATGAGTGTAATTTCAAGTGCTTTCTAATTGAAAAGGTGTCGTCTCTGCTTTTTACTGCCTCATCACTCACCGTGCACTCTGCCCAACACCAGCGACTTGATGCCGTTGAATTCTCCGTCAGATGTCAGGTTGAAGTCTTCTCTGGCGTTTTGGTTGATCTGAAAGAGGAGAATAGTTTTTAAGATTTGCATTTTAAATGTGTAACTTTGGTGACTCTCTTGACATCTTGATGAACATTTGGCCTGCAGCAGGAAGAAGAAACAGAAAGGTCAGGAGGGGAAGGGTTTATGTTTTGAGCACTAAAACGCACCAAAGTCTATGTAAATCAGTATTTAATAGTTGTTGAGGTGACTACCAGAGGCCTTTCGAGTGCTTAATGTATAATGATTCAGTATGATGGAGGCTGATAACATGAGATGCACCTCATATTTCAATGGAGCTCCACAACACCATGAATCAGGAGGCCAGTGCACCCACAGACGAGGTCACCTTGTATTTCACCTCAGGGTGTTGATAATTATACAGACATTCAGGCTCCTGGTTAGATGAAGTGAACCTCATATATCATGGAGGCTGCTGTTAACAAGATAAGACGTTCAGTAGATCCAGATATGATTACAACGCTTCATATTTCATCTGGAGCTCTTTAAATGTGTAATTTGTCCCTGCTGCTCTGCCGTAGCCACATTTAGGACAATACAGTGCTGACGGGGGCTTTATCATATAGATGAATATCACAATACTGCACCATAGCACACACACGGAGAAGAACTGCCTGTGTGTGCATCTGTACGTGTTTTATTGTAGTCGCCCTTGAGATGGGCGCCTCATTTGGCAAACATTGAAAAAGGTTACGCAGGACATCAGCAGCTGCGCTTTTACAACACACACACAGAATGAATGCGAAGCCCAAACAGGCCCTTCTATTTAGCTTTTATAAGCAGTATATAAACATTTTATACTCCATATAATGTAGCTGGAAGCAAATAGAGACCGTTTCAATAGAATTCCATTGCTAGGCAACAGATTGGGTCCATGTTTAGTGCCTGTTAGAAGATGTCATTAACATACACTGCAACAGGAAGTAAACTGGGAAATTTAGAATGTTAAATGGTCTACAAGGGTTTATTAGTGTATTTTCCAGCCAACTATAACTTCTGTGAGCACCCATTAGTTAGTGAAGAAGTTAGTGTGTAAACACATTAATGACAATATAGTAAAATGCAGTTGTAATCAAATAAAAGATGCCTTGTGAATGCTGACAAATACGGTAAAGACATACAAATGTCCTCATATCTGCAAAACAGTGTGTTGTAAACCATTTATCAAACACATGGTTGAGTCTCATGGCTCTCACCAAACTCCACATATAAAGCCTCGGTCATGCTTCCGCGTAGTGATCACACAATGGCCACGCAGTTGCTTGGACGTAGTCATGAGACCGTGATGGTTCTGTGTGGGGTTTACGTGTCGAAATGCAATTCAATGCCAGGTAGAGGGCGCTATGTTTTTTTGTAAAGACTGACCGACCGAGACTCGTGTGACGTATATCGTCGTTAGCCTCGTTATAGCCTATTTGTTTACCTTCCGGCTTTAAACATCCACAATTTTTCAGAACTTGGTGTTTTATTTCTTTGTGCAAAAGCGACAAGGTGCAAACAATAAAACAAGGTGCAAACAATAAAAGTATTAAAAGTTTAAATGGCGGTGTTTATGAGTGGAAAACGGAAAAGCGGTCTCCAGCGGATGTAGTTAGGAGACCAATCACAGCTGCGTTGGTGTTGCGTCGCCTTGACGCACGTCTAGGATTTTTGGGAGGTGCACGTCAGGACCTTGCGGTGGACGTAAGGGGGGTCCGCAAGGACGTAAGGGGTCCGTCCCCTTGCGTTGTGTCAACGCGGAAGCATAACTTGGGCTTAACGCTGTAGCCGGCTGAATAACCGAGCTACCAGCTGAGCACCAAACCGCAGACCGACAAAGATCGTGTGCAGCTGGTGAAGAACGTCGAACACGTTGAACACAATCAAAAAGCAGAGTAAGTACTTGACATTTGTCAGATGGCTAAAAACAAGACACCAGAGGGATTCTGGTGTGGCTCTGTCTGCTGGATGTGTGCCGTGTTAGCTACAGGGATGAATGATGAATGGATGAGGTGGTTTTACCTGCACAGAAACAGAGTCCCTCAGTCTCCTGATGGTAACGGAGTGTAGTTGTCCGTCAGCCAGGCTCTTCACTCGGCTCCTCAACACTTCAGCGTCTCTGCTGCTGTCCAGCTTGTATCTCACCTCCAGCTCATCTTCACGCACACAACATACATCAAACAATGGAGTTAGGTTTTAGATTTCAGAGTAGGAGATTTACCTTTAAAATATCACCATCACTTCAAACGTGCAATGCAAGAAGTAATTTGTGTTTTTTCCAAGTCATTTCCTGTAATCTAACAGGGTAAACACCCATTTAATACTTCAAAGATACAGTGTGCATACATATGTATTAAAGAGGCAGTTCTCTGTTTATTAAGATTAATTCTTAATTAATTAGGATAAAGACTCCATACAAAAACAAATAAAATTGAATTGTCTCCTAAAATTCAGACCATTAAGTGCAGATTTAACAAAAGACAGGGATTAGAAGTTAAAGTGTGTCATATTAGTGTAAAGATAATAAATCATATAGCAATGTCTCAAGTGGAAGTGTGAAGAAATAATTAGTTAGGAGACCTCTACCTACTGCTGCTTTGACAACACATTTATTTGTGCCTGAAGTAGAGAGGTTGTGTTGAGGGCTGAGGAGGTGTTATTGTAAAAAAGGAGCCATCTCAGGGCAAACAAAAGAAAGCTCTCAGGAATTTAATTGGACACTTCAGTTTAAGTGCATTTACCTGACGACTACACGGTCAGCATGGAGTCTTAATGCCCTTCTGTCCATCAGCTTCCTCTGAGTCATTAACACCAGGAAAAATCCATTTACAGCTAGTCTGGCAGCAAAGTGCCAATTTTATTAGACTAGTGGATGCTGAAAATGGAATTTTAAATTTAAAGTGCCTCCTACAACTCTTAAAAGCCAAACTGACAACACCATTATTTTCACACCAAAGTTTATAAAACATCAGTGAGTTTTCAGATTAGTTTTATTCAGGAGCACGGTGACCTGCCACTCATTAGCAGCCCTCCACACTTTTATTCACTCAGCATCACTCATCAGGTCTCAGTCATAAGACCAGCAGACACTTTTTCTTCAGCTCAAGACAAAATATAATAGCCAGTCCAGCTGGACAGATTAAAAGGCAGTAGAGGCTGACAGGGTGAATCCAGAGAGAAGAAAGATCGGACAGATCCTGATCTGCTAAAGCTGCAGAGCAAAGGATGATGAGGAGGAAGAGAGCAGGAGGAAGAAGGAAAGGAGGAGAGGTCGATATCAGGAGAAGATGACATGAGTGAGAGGGGAGGACAGGTAAGATGAGAGGCTGGGAGGAGATGCCAACAGAGAAAGTAATTGAAAACGGTTGAGGGAGGAAGAAGGAGAGGTGGAAAGGAAACTCTTTTGAACCGCGGTTTAAAGAGTGTGGATAAAAACAAGAGAACAAAAAAGGAGAAAATTAGGTGAAGAAAAGGAGAGAAATTAGAGGTGAGATGGTATTTTAGGAACATTGTGTTGAAGATAGGAGAAGGAGCAAGAAACACATCAACAAAGGGAAGAGGAAGCTTCAATACAAACATCTTATCCTCAAGGTTTGAACGATGTTAGAATAATCGATGAAACTCACAAAGGACAACAAAAACCAGGGGAGCAGGCTATTCGAAAAGGAAGACGAATCAAAACAAGACACTCCACCTAAAGCTTGACATCTGCCTCCTCCAAAATAAAAGCCTCCTCACCGTGCTTGTTGATGAGCAGTGCCAGGTACTCTCTGTAGTAGGAGCTGACGTAGAGCAGCAGAGCCGGACTCTGGTTGGTCCTGAAGCTCAGGGAGACCTTCTCTCCTCTCAGCGTCATGTCAGAGTAGATGGAGGACGGCAGGGCGCTGCTGTTCCTGCTCAACTCGTACGGCTCCTTGAAGGTGTAGCTGACGGATGTCGCAGACGTGAAGCCGGCCGATACCTCTGGAGGAAGACGAATATATCGGATTTGTTGCTGATGAACGTGGACGTTCCGCTGTGTAACTGAATGCTGATATACAGCTTGGTGTTGTGACAATCAAACTTATAATATGATAATCTTTATTGAATAACCAGAGGGGAAATGTATTGAGTCATTCACCCCAGATGGCACTCCAACCCACAATCCCCAGTGTAGGTTCCTCATCCCTTAGACCACTGAGACACTGCGATGCCCATCATGTTCTCATGATCAAATCACTATTTTCAACGTCATACATTATTGTTGTCGAGATGTGTATGTCAATAAACAACACCCATGCTGACTTGCAGCACAGTGGATATGGACGTTCCACCCTTCACCGGGGCTAAATGGTTTATTTGACAGACACACTGTATATTCATTACAACTGGTAACCAATAAAACATGTTGGGTAAAAGGCTACATTTCATCAGTAGTCCCTGGACACAGTCACCGGTCTGCTATCTTGCCAATTACTATCTAACAATCTTTTTTCAATTCATGTCATCGCATTTTTTAAATAATGACAAAACCCATCAGTAGTAAGCAGAACACAAAAAGCTGACTTAAAAATGATTGCTTTGTCTGATAAACATTTCAAGACACAGCAAAGCAGAATGATTTTGATTTTGTATCACTCTTTGTTATTTTATCATCAAAATCATGATATATTAATTCAGCATCGTCCAGTGACACCCTCGTTTAAAGTTTTAAATCCCACATGAACTAAATTCTGCTCAAATACATTTTTCTGTATATCAATAAGGACTTTTTATTATCAGTAAACAACTGATCAGTTTCAAGGGCACAGAACAATACATATAATTAGACTGTCTGTACAGAGTTTCCAGACTTTAATTAACTTCCAAGGGAGGCGTCAGAGCAACTCTGCATGTCTGATTAGTTGGCAAGAGACTTGAAGATGTTCTCAAAATATCTGCAGAGCGTTGAAAAGAAAATAGTCTTTAGAACTGTCGAGACACCCCTTTAATTTTCCAACAGGAAACAGAAATACACTTTTAAAGTTAAGAACCTTTATTTTAAACTTTCCTTAATGATCAGGAACTTCTGCATTCAACCAATCCTAAGCACTTTACGAGCACTCAAAAACAACTCAACACGCAGACATAAGCTGGGGATCGAACCACCGAATGTGTGATTAAAGGACAGCCCGCTCTACCCACCGAGCCTCAGCCAACCACACATATAGACAAAGATATGAAAAACAAACGGCCACTCTGACTCATAGGAACATAAGTAGATATCAATATTTGGTGGGAGGAGTGTCAAGTAGAAATAGAAAACTCCCTTAAGGTTTGAAAACATGGAAGGCAAATGTCAATATGATGACACATTAATACAGAAATGATTTATACACTCCGATGCAACAAACCAACACTGTTTGCAATAGCCTCTGATGTCACATGGTGGCTGAGTGGTTCTTGATGAGTGTTCAGCGCAGTAAAAGCACGTTCTCCGAGATAATGTGGATCCTTAACCTTTAGACAACAGCAGAGAAATGCCCACACATGGTGGAGGCTGTCATTGCTCAGTTTTATTGGTACTACTTTACTGCCTCCGTGCTCAAACAGAGTCATCTTTACTGAGACAGAAGTTCATGACTCAGCTCAAACAAGTTCCCACCGGGACTCGTCTTGGAAAGGGACTACAAGCTGACACAAGACATTGGGACCTACTGAGATGTATTATGAACAGACTACAGTAAACAGAGAGCAGAAGGAGGGAACGGAGGCATGGAGTGACACTGTGCTGCATGTTGTTAAGGAGTTCGACAGGTCTCCCACAGGCAAGATCGACATGGAAGTAAGACGACAACTTTGTCAACAATATGAAACTTGTGAGCGTAGTAGGAATTGATAGTGGAGAGGTGGGTTCGTTGCTGAACTGGTTTGAGAATGTCCGATGTTCTGAAAGCTTATAAGAACTGGAATTCATCCACATTTACAACACTAGAGACTAATGATTCTGTGATTCTTCACCAGCCCAAGGTCAAATCAGGCCGGTGGAGGTAAATCCCCCTCTACTTCCGTTGCTCTTGCTCGGACCACACCCATCTTAGATCTCTGAATTTATTTTGGCCTCAAACAGACAAACATCTGCAAAGTACTCAAACCGCCTCCGCAGTCGTTCCTGCCATACCTCTGTAACCTTGCAAACTGAAATTTTTGAAATATATTGAATGATATATTTAATATAAAAACAAAATTTAGCTACTCACCAACCACCAGGGACCACAAACCCTGCAGCTCTACAGACTGTTTTAGTCTCTTTTAACTTAACTTGTTTTAGTGTTATGGCCTATTATGCTGAAGCTCCAACAGTCTGAAAAATCTCCCAATGGACAGAAAGCCCATTTGTCCGACAGCAGAGAAAAAAAGCCTCTTTGCTCTGAGGGCTCATATCTCCAAAAGTACACACTCTTCCTGCAGTTAGAAACATTGATGGCGTGCTATCAGTCAGCCTTGCCACCTAATGTCTCACACCTTCTTACCCCCGGTTGATGGGGAACATCTGTACGGTTGACGGAAATGATGTCCCATAAATTACAAGTTACACCATTCTGCTGCTCCGAACACATGACCTCCGCTCTGACAAACAATTCATCTCTGAAGAAACGTGAACCGCTTGTTCTTCTTTGGGGATTCATTCACAAGCAGCATGACGATGTACGGAACGAATCACCAGGGAACAATGATTGTTAAATATTCTGACAGAAGATCCAACGTGAACAATAGCCAGATAAAGGGTAGATCCATTTTTTCAAATGTATTTATTTTTTAAAATAATTATTATTTCAATTACATTATATCTAATTCCTTAACTTTTTACACATAATGGGTGCAATTTATTTATGGTATCTCCTTATTAAATACTTTTCTTTTTCTGTATATCTCCAGCACATTAGAATTAAATTGTAAATAAATGTCAATATTTGCCAAATGGAGATCTTCCCCGTCCTCCAGCTTCCATCTGGTTTACCTGCTCTCCTTCACACAGTCTCAACTAGCCTTGGCACATTCTCACAGTCTCAACAGTTTTCATTGTTAGTTCAGTGACTGCCGGCCCTGTCCATGGTGCTGAATCAGCAGGGTTTTACCCTTAATAAGCTACTTTTCTGACGTCTGAAGAGATTTTACTGTCGCAGACAAATTTCCAAAGTCGGAATACAATCATGAGAGTTTCACCTCGGTTGGTGCGTGCCTCGGCCACCCAGTCACTGACTCAGGAATAACTGCACTTATGCGTTTACCTGTATGGCAGAAGACTCCAGTGTATGCCGACAGGCTGCAGTCACAGTGGAAGCCGTTGGCTCTCTCCACACAGCGGCCCTGGTTCTTGCACAGTGACCCGTAGCTGCTGCAGTGACCCGGGCAGCCGGGTTGAACCCCGGGTGTGATCTTTGCCCTCTCCTCCAGGTCCAGGGTGACGCCGTTCAGCTGCAGGGAGCGAATACATCCCTGGAAGCCCTTCTGCCTGGACGCTGTGCCTCCTGAGAACATATAAACACAGGGCATGACATAAGCATCACATTTACATTTTAGACATTTAATGAACAAAAGGCAGATCACCCAGACAAATATTATTGCCAAAGATCACCGTTTACACAGTAAACAGTACACTCCTTGTCCCAGCCCTTCTTCCATTTCTCTATGTTGACAAGTCTACATTTTTTATTTCTCTCTCGTGCTTCATTTCTCCTCCTCCTGTCATCTCCAGCAGATCCACATGTTGCCTTTGCTCCTCCAGAAGCTCCAAGCTGTCAAGACTCTTATGAAATGACACAAAGATGAAACAACAATGAAGCGAGAAGCTTTACATAGAAAACTCAATCAGGGACGTAAGTTTCATCAGCTGTCCCTCTGCCTAATGCCTCGCTGGCCGCTCACTGCACAAGTGGCTGATTGCCTTTGTACCAACACGACATGCAGCGTGCCCACATTAATGTTCAACGCTTCAGCTGCAAAAGATCAAACTCATCGATCAACAATGTCTCCCTGAGATGTAACATGGCCGTTCGCATACTTCAAACATGACAACCTCCCATTTCTGCAAAGATCACAGATTGGAACTCTTATTGTGTTCAGAACACAAACTTGGCAGCTCTTTGCTCTCAGAGTTTGAAACTGAAAGCGTCCTATTGTTCAGCAGCAGCAGCAGCAGCAGTTCACACCAATAAATCACTGAGCTCCACTAGACTCTCCTCCAGGCCTCCCTGATTTGACTCGTATGAATTATTGAACCAGCGAAGCAACACAGGATATGAAACTTGCCTCAACATTTCCTCTAACACCACACAATGAAGAGTCATTTTTTCACCCTCACTAAGTCCACTGAAAATCATTGTTAAACATTTTGTTTTTAAGATTTAGGAAACTTTAAATTTCCTCCTTGGAAATGAATCTTTGAGCATTCATTCATATGGGGTGTCAGAATGGAACCTTACTTGGTTATGCTTGGACTTCTTACGTAAATGCCCTTTTCATTGTTATTACACCTAGTTTTCTGCATAATAACATATACCCACAGTTACCCACAAGTCACCACACTTTGAACCACGATAGCATAACTACTTTAAACACAAGGCCACTGATGTCTATGAAGACCTTCAACATCCCTTGCAGGTGTCAGCTTTGCCTTCATTTAGGTAACTTAAAGGAAACATTAAGTTTACCTGTGGGACTGACATGTCATGTGAACACCTTCTTTGCAAAGTTTAAAGATACTAATTAAATTACCACATTACCACATTTACCACATTAAGCCACCCCCTGGTATTTTCTTTTACTTCAAAGTAAAAACACATGAGTCTCATGGATAATTAACAATACTGTAGGTTTGTGTTTAATGACTAGCAGCTTTAAGTTTAAGATTTTTAAGTTGCCAACTAGATGTTTTCAATCCAGTTGTTAACAGATGGCTCTAAATATTACAGGATGCTACCTTTGAAAAGAAGACAGATGTGAAATAGAACAAAACTTTTGTGGAGATTCTAGCTTCAGCACGACATGAGCCCCCAATGGAAGATAATTTACTTTAATGTTGTTGAGGGCTCACTTCTCTCCTTCTGTTCTACAAAGAAAATGTATTTGTAGATATTAGATATCTACATATTTTATCCTAATGATTCAATCTGGAAGACATCCACAGCAATAACACAGGAAACATTTCATAATGCTAGGAAGGTTAACATGGCAGTGAGGCTGTGCTCACACTACACCTTCGGTTAACCGTTGCCGATCGAGGGAAGGCGTGTCTGGTGCATGGGGGAGATGCCTTTGCGGACGCAGCCAGCAGCCATTTAAATCGCTTCCCGCTAGCCGGCTTATTCAGGCTACTTCCGGCTTCTTTATTATTATCGTGCAAAATGAGACAGAACATGTTTTAGTAATTCAGTCCCTGTATATAAACACAGGGACTGATTGTAAAGAATCGGCCTGTGATGTTTTGTTTACATCTGCTTTTTACGTGTGCAAAACACAGAGTAATTTATTCGCACATATTTGCATGACACAATCTAATTGGCTGGGGGAACTGTCGGCACCTGAAAAGTTGAACTTTTCTCAACTTTTTTTTTCCACGTGAGCGACGTAAGCGATGTGTAGCGGACCCACAATTCATTTCGGCATAACGTGACGCAAGCCCATGCAAAGTCAATGAGGTCCGTCAATGGAAAGGTGCAGTATGAACACGGCCTAAGTGTAAAAGCTGTGACTCCAACAACCAGCAGGGACCAGGGACAGATCTCTGAGGACCACCACCTTTAATCAAAGCAACAACACAGAGGAAAGGAAAGGTTATAGGAGAGCAAACTCTCCGAACAAGGAGGCTATTAGAGAGGTGAGAATTTTAACCACATATCCCGCTGTTCTTCAACTCCAACACGGATTACACTCTATGCACAGCAAATGGAGATTTCGCCTCACAGGAAACACTTAAAAGAGCGCAACTACGTAAAGATCAAAAGATAACATGAAAGAATCCCAACTCGGATAAACTCCACCTCTGACCAAAGTAATCAGCAAGACCCTCAAGACCTCCTATCAAACAGCAGAGCCTCTAGTGTCTCAACAGGAATTCTGCACGGTGTGTACTAAAGCATACGGGAACACACAAAAACAATTAGTATCAAGCTAATGGTGAAAGGTGATGCATGAGTAGGCCTCAACATCATAAATGGAAAGCAAATCATAAAGACTGAATCCAAACCTCCGGGAGCTGTGTGAGGTACAACCACGCTGCTGCAGCTCAGAGAATTGAATTAAAAGTCTCGGCATGAAATCATGAAATACTGCAGATAAAACGGTACTGATGTGAAATGATCTGAGATGTGAAGCGTGTGAGATAGAGATCCGACAGTGATCTCTATCAGTGTGCGTACAGTATGTGTGGATGCTGCACACAGGAAAGGAACACGTTTGTGGATCAGGAAGCATAAATATCATAACACACCTTTTACATATAATGTCTGTTCTACTCTGATGTGAAGGATTTTTGAAGTAGAAATCCAACCAAACCTCTCTTACATTTACATTTAGGTCATTTAGCAGACGCTTTTGTCCAAAGCGACTTACAATAAGTACATTTGTCAAAAGAAGGAAACAAAGAAACCACGACGTATCATTGCCGATGCAGTAAGAGCTAAAAATAGAACAAGTGTTAGGTCCTCATCTGAGTAAAGTAGTACTTCAAGAGCAACAGTGCTACGATCTGAGTGCTATAGGTAAGGTTTTTTTTTTTTTTTTTTTTTGCGGGGGGGGGGTTCACCTGAACAGGTGAGTCTCTACTGAACAAGTAGAGGAGCGAAGTGCTCGCTTCGGGGCATGAGGTTTGACCAGTGTTTGAAGGTAGGCAGGTGCCGCTCCTCTGCATCCTTTGTGAGGAAGGTCCGAATCCTGCGGATATTGTAGAGGGCAAATCTGCAGGATCGGGCCACAGCAGTGATGTTGGGGGTGCAGGATAGTTGGTCATCGAGGATTACACCCAGGTTCCTCGCAGTTGAGGAAGGAAATACTGTGATGCCCTCAACAGTGACCGACAGGTCCATGCGAGGGCAGTCTTTCCCTGGGATGAAGAGGAGTTCGGTTTTATTCAGGTTAAGCTTGAGGTGATGTGCAGTTGTCCAGACAGAGATGTCAGCCAGACAGTCCGAGATGCGAGTTGCAATGTGAGCGTCAGAGGACGGGGGAAAAGAGAGGAACAGCTGGGTGTCATCAGCGTAGCAATGGTAGGAGAATCCATGCGATGTGATAACAGAACCTAGTGAGCTGGTGTATAGTGAGAACAGAAGCGGTCCTAATACTGAGCCTTGAGGGACACCCGTGTCCAGAGAGCAGGGTTTGGACATAGAGCCATTCCATGTGACCTGAAAGGTATCACATGGAATCTCTTGTATATCACATAGAACTACTTATTCTACCTAATTGGCAAAAATGACCTGATACAGCAGGTTTGTAAGTAAACTTAGTTACTAAACTGCCTGTTGTGCCACTGCAAAGGAGAATAACAAAAGATCACCCGTCAACACAGATGACCAGCCAACATTCATTTGTCAGGATACAGCTCACATCACGTACTTCGGGATCTGACTTCAATACTGCTGCATTTCGAGGGATCTGTGAAGCAAAGATCAAAGGATTCCTCAAAAATCCTGGTACAGGAGGGTGCCTCGTCTGCACACAGCGGCAGAGAGGAGTAAACTCTGTGTCGAGCACATTGTTGGGAAACACAAATATACAAAGGCTTAACTACCCAAACAAGGCAAAAATAATTGCTTACGAAAACCTTCACAAAGGAAGTGATTTCTGCATTCACTGCTGAGCTCCCACAAAATTGCTGGTGGTGGGATTTTAGCACCTACAATACAAACAGCAATAAAGGAATTGGAAATTGAACAATGGGTGTGGATTATAAATCCATGCGAGGCAATAACACGGTTTATTAATCAAAGCAATGTGACTGAGTGCCTTATAAAGCAAGGCAGGATTATGGCTCATAAATACAGTGTGTACATTGCGATATGGCTTATGAATTTATACAAACCAACACTGCAGCGTATAAGTCAAACAATAGAACAGTTTGCTCCACAAATCAAGTCTCATAAATACAATGCACGTAGGATGGTTCATGAATTTAAGCAAACCAATTCTGAGGCTTGTGAATCCAAATAAGTCAATGCTTAGCCTTACAAAACTGCACGTCTGCACGGAGGGATTGTGTGCTTATGAATAAACTGCAGTAAAATGTTGTCTATGTGCAGAGTAATCCTGCAGAGCCAACTGTCACTGAGAGACGGGATCTTATCTTGGTTTTGGAAACAACGGGAGCCTGTTACCAACTGGGGGAACTGAATTTGAAAGACATGAACGTTAGCTGGTCAGGGAGAGACTAATGAAAGCAAGTCACGAGTCTACAGCTGTGCTGCTTTTAGAGAAATGCTAACCTCAGCATGCTAACATGCTCACCATTACATTTTTCAGGGTAGTGTTCAGTATGTTGGCCCTTTTAGTTTACAAAACACAAAGTACAGCTGTGGCTGAAGGGGATATCAATATGTTTGTTGATCGAGTGGTTTGGCTAAGCTAGCGGTAGGTCATAGAGGAAGTAGCTTGATCCGCATGTTTGCCGTTGCTATGACAACAAGTGAAAGCTACCGCTAGCTTAGCGATACACCGGATCAATAAACACACATTAAGATGACAATTTGGCATTGTTTGGCACGTTGTGATGTATTAATTAGAAAGATAAAAGTGACATTCCTGGGACGTTGGCTAGCATAAATGCCGGTTGTGAGCATCGTAACCTACCACTAGCTTAGCCAAACCACCCAATCAACAAACACCCATAAGATGACAATTTGGCCCATATAAAATTAACCAACAATAACCATCAACAGCCATCACCCTAAGGACCTTAGCAAAGCGTTGTCACACGTTGGGATGGATTATTTAGAAAGATAAAAGCGATTTCATGGAAAGTTAGCTAGCATAAATGCTGGTTGTTAGCATCTTAATAAACTAGCAAATTTTCTAGTTTTAAAGTTGCAAATTTGCCACCTTAAAACTAGCAAATGGGCCGCTTTAAACTCGCAAATTTGCGATTTTTCATCTCAGAATATTGCCTACCTCTCTCGGCGCCGTTTTTGTTTTCTTTTTTTTTCGACAGTGGCCCTAATACGCCGTCGTAGATTACTGATTTTAAGTCAAGGATCTGTTTTATGTAAATATTAATGAGAGGCCTACTTTGCAAATAAATGACTTATGAAGTTATCATAATGTTCATATCCTATCACACAAAAATGTCAAACTTTCCGGGTTGATACTATAACAGAACATAGTGTCTACAGGCAAAGGACACATTAGCAGCTACAGGCAAACAGCTACACGTTGATGCTGCTCCATCCATCCATTACCAAACCAATCTGTGCATAAATACCTGCACATTTCCATCCCAACATACAAATCTGTGAGACTTACTCCCTTGTACTGTACTGATAATTCAGAGGTAAACATATACGAGGTCAGGCCGATGGTGACCTCAGAGCAGATTATTCAGCCAATCAATATTCACCTCGATTTCCCTGCTGTTGCTGCCTTCATCCAATCTCATCACTGTTTGTTGGTTTGTTTCCCTCCCTGCAGTGGGTGTTTGCTGATATATGAAGTGACATACATAATATTTGCAGAAGGATAACACCTGATAATAAATGGATTTTCATTATTTTCCTCTGAATTCTGGTGAGAGGTCACACGGAGAATTCAAATTGTGGTGTTGCACCAATGGAGTTGAGATAAACTGAGCTGCAGTATCGATGAAGCTTGTGTTGGAGATGGTTAATGACATGACGTCCTGAGGAATCACCTACAGGTTAAGCTTCAATTATTAGATTATTTAAGGACCCTCACTGCAGGAAATCACATCACAAACTACACTATACTGTATATTACCTGATGCATTCTTTATTTATTAAACACAATTTTTGCTCGTGGTCCGAAACCATCGACTCAGCACTTTCATATCCAATACTGCTGAGCAGCTGATGGCATTTAGCCAATAGCAGTTTAGCACTTTGATAAAGAATATTTCTTTTCATTTTAGAGCAAATAGGAGGAGCTCAGTCCTGGTAATTATACTGTTTTTGGATTTCTGTGCAAAGTGTAGGACTCTGAATGACGACATAGCAGAAGCCCTATTGAATAGATGTGCAGACTCAGCGCCTTTTACATCCAATTCTGCTGATATAACAACAGGATTTAGCCAATTAGAGATGAGCCAAAGAAGAGTGAATGTTTTAAACTAAACTACATATACTGTACTACTTGTTACTGACTCCCACATGTTACTTAGCTGTGGAGGATGAGTCAGATTGGCATCTTCACCTTCCATATTTAACAGCATTTAGTTAGCTTTGAGTCTGTGAAACAGGGCTTCAAAGCAGAGGAGTTGGACCTTTTCTTCTCTGTAAGCAGCACCAGCTAAAGTAACAAACTCAAAATAATTGTCTGTATGTTTACTGGAAATTACCATGCGCATACTACGTTCCTGCAAAACCTAATAAAAACTGACAGTCAGTGCCCTATTAAAGCCTACACATCCTGCTCAGTATTCAACATAATATGACTTCATTGTTATACAAAGAAAGCCTGAATTGTTGGTGCATCAATCACAAATGCAGAAATAATGAAGACTTATGCCAAACAACAGCAGGAAAGAGGAACATCTGTCAACTGGATACACAAAAACACGTAATGAATTGAAGAACTGGAGAACAAAGAAGATATACTGTACTGTACTGTATACTGTACATCATATATGTGCCGGTGTGTGGAGGAGATATACTGAGAAAGGGACTTATGCTAACAACACAAATAAAAAGAAAGAGACGTCAAAGCCACCAGTAGTGCTAATGAGGAACCTGTTCACACATACTCACCTATGAACAGCTGGCTGTTGAGCTGCAGGTGGAAGTGTCCGTCAGCTGGAGCCTCCTGTGTGGCGACAGGAAGTTCATCCAATCGGAGCGACGCCTCCTTGACGTTCCTCTCGGCTCGGACTCGGTGCCACCGGTTGTCATTGAGAGGGATGCTTGACTCCACGCGAACCTCCAGTGGCCCGTTACCAACATCGAAGGAGAAAACCACCTGGGTGGAGGCTGACGGAGGGGAGGAGAGAAGGAGACAGATGAGACAGGAAGGGGGAGTCAGAGGCGACAAAGGGGGAAACACATAAAAGAGAGAGTGAGACAGTACTTTAACTTAATCATCATCCTGAAGGAAATTTGATGAGAATTATAAGAGCATATCACAGGAATTAAACCGAATACAAACTTACATTTGTCCTACATTTGTAGGTGTTGAAAGGTGAAATCACTTTATTAAAAACTGCCTAAATCAGCCTTTATAACCTTCTATTATAAGGCATTTACTCTTAAGAAAACTAAACTACAACTGTTCCCATCTTCCCTATTTCAACATTTAAACCTTTGTGTCAACTTCGTCCACAGCCATAAAGTCACCGATGCTCTCTTCTCAACCATTTTTACAATCTTTGCTGTCTAAAAACTCTCCTGCTGTTATTACAGACATGACTGAGGTAACTCCCTTCTGTTGTGGAGCCGTGGCGTCTTGCTCTCAGACGTCTACGGCTTACAGGAAATGCGGGTCATAAAAGGCATCTAAAAAATAGGAATATTGATTAAACCACTTCATTCGAGGATTTTTCAACCCTCGAGCATCCTTATCTAAACCTCTCAGGAAAGTCAGCCAACATAGTTCTGAGAAATTCTCTACTCCAAGGCTATATTTTTAGTTAATAGCTATGCTACAAAAATCAATGGGATTTCGAAATGAGCTTTTCTTACTTCGGACACAAAAGTTTCCATTCAGCTCGCTTTTGTTGCTGCTCTCTTGCGCCGTCTGGTCTGCTCGGATCACGAAACTGTCATGTTGCTTCCAAAAAAAGGAGTCGATTGTGGAGAGTCATCTAATCCTTTGTGTTTTGGAAGGGGGAGCTGTATTACTCCGAGAGCAGAGAACAGGATCTAACAATATCCCAGCATCATACGGTAACTTCATTGAGAAATTCTTCCCGAGGAAGCCGACAACAGAACAGCAGTATCCAGAGCTGGAACACCCGCGCTGACAATGATTTCCCCAGAGGAGAGAGGCTGATGGTGCAGCAGTGTCCCTGTATTAGATTCTGTGTGTGTCCCTTCAAATCCCATTTCTAAGAAAATGCAAAATGCAGCACAATGCGAAAACCGCAAACTGAACCCAACTAAACGGGTGAACCGGTCTGATTGAGTTTCAAAAGGCAACTCTGACTCTTAGAACTGATTCAAGGCATCTATACAGGATTTAGTAAACACTAGACACCATGTCTGCCCATAAACACGGATCTCATAGCTGGCTGCATAACCAAAAGCGTAAAGAACACCCTTGTGGGTATTTCTGACACATTTTAAATGACAACACACCAATGAGGGCTGTAAAGGTGTAATACCTACCTACCATTATTTTGTGGTACCCACATCGTAAAAAATGCCCTCCTGGTTATTGCTGTGATATTCTCAATGATATGCACTTTGGGCAATAGCTTGAAAGCTAAGCAGAAAACAGAGAGCTGAAACACACTAGAATTACAGCCTCACACTCGTGTGCCTCCGCCAACCCATCATGTTGCAGTGTACATCCATGTCCATCCAAAATGTCATCATTTTTATTCTATTAGACATTATCCTATTGACCAAATTTGAAGTTTACCGGACAAACCGACAACCCAAAAACGTATAAATACTGTCTAAGCTATGAAAAGGAAGATAAAGTAAAGCAAAGAAGAGTTGGTCCTCTCGTTTAAAGCAAATGAAAACATCCTTTAAGAAAAACTGAATAAACTTCTCTTGTCGGTACAAAATGCAAATTTGGTCTGATTTTGCAGCACTTCCCCAAAACCAAACGTGTCAGTTTTATATGCCTTTCTCTGTTCAGGTGAAAGACACAAGATACCACTTCTATGTTATGTTATGCTACATATGCATAGTCTTGAGTTTTGTTTTTCAATTTGGAAAGAATTGGCCGTTTTTTTCCCTCAGCTATCAGCCTTAATGCTAAGCTCTCTCTCTCTCTCTCTCTCTCTCTCTCTCTCTCTCTCTCTCTCTCTCTATATATATATATATATATATATATATATATATATATATATATACTGTATATATAATGCATGTAATGCATCAGAATTAATCAGCATTTGTGATGACATATTGCTGTCAAATCTAATCACACTACACAGTCCTGATGGAGCAGATACATTTTTGAGTGTTAACGCTTCATGAATAATAAAGATTAGCATATCTTTAATTCTCTATTTAATCATGAAATTAGATTTTTTTTAAGATTTACTGTAAAACCATGTTTTCAGGGGCTTTGCTGCTTTAATATACTATGATATTCTAGACATTGTGTATGAGTGTGTTTCAGGCCGAGTATTTTAGTGTGGGAGCTCCGACTCCTACACCTTGGGGATGAAGTGGAACAATGACTGTGGGGCACAGCATGCCTGGCTGAATGAGTGCAAATCCCTGCAACCAGATACCAAATATTTGTGAAAAGGTTTCCCACCTGAGCTCAAGTTAAAGTCAGGACAGGAAGGTCAAGCTGAGTGTAACATAAAATACACAATATTTCCTCCGGGATAATTTAATACAGTTTAAGTCTGTAACCTCAGGGTTTTACACAGATCCAGATTAGACTTTGACTTCGAGGTTTCACTGACACATCACTCTAATCCGGATTAAATCTCCACCCTCCAGCAACCTACTCACAGCTCAGCTCGATCCGGATGAAGTCTTTGATGCCCAGGTTTTCCAGAAACACACCAGAGGAGGCCGTGGTTTTAAACAGGAAGGAGATATCTGCACTCAGCTCTCCGTGGAAGGTGGGAAAGTGGAGGTACGACGTCTCCTTGTCGAAAAAGGCGGCGTTCCAGAAGTTCTCTGAGAAACACGATGAAAACTCACTGTCAAGATCTTTAAACAGGAAACAAGTGAGGCCACACGTTCAGATAATGTGTTACACTTGGTGTGATTTCTGTTACGTGGTCTTGTTTGATTAATCATGTCAAACATTGATTTATCTATCTGCTTGGGTAGATAAAGAACGGCTGTTATTAAGACTAATTGGAAAAACATGCTTTGTTTTACCTTGTAATGCATTTAATGAGAAGCGAGTATCAGAGTGTGAAAACTTAAAAGGAAATTTGTACTAGCAACAACTTATGATAATTAGCTTCTAGATGTTGTACCTAGGAGAGATCATTTAGCACATTAAACACCTAATCCTGTATTTTACTATCAACAATAGGCCTGAGAATAATTAGTGTCTCACAAATAACAAGTGATTATTTACTGCTTGATTAAAAGACACTGGCTGATAGGTTGAATGTTAATTTAAGCTTGTTATTTTAAACAAGCAGTGTTTTCCAGAATAGAAGGAATCCATCTCTCCATCATATGTAACCAGACTTACTGTCTCCATAACAACGGAGCGGCCCCACTCTGTAGGCGGCCTCTGACCCTGGCCTCTGGACGTCACCCAGCAGCAGAGACCGGACAGGGAGGCTCTCCTCATGGGTGAGCAGGCCTGAGTCTTCAACCCTGGAGGAGGATGAGGAGGGTGGAGGAAGAGGTGGGTAGAGATGAAGAAAGAATAGGAGGGTAAAAAGGTGGGGATAAGGATTTAGAGAAGAAAGAGAATGACAAGGAAGTGGGAGAAGTGTAAAGAGATGATGAAGAAGAAGGATGAAGAGAAGAAAGAATGAACATGAAGGCCAATAAGGAGGAGGCGGAGAAGAGATGAAGAAGCAAAGAGGAAAGGAGTGCAGAACAAGCAAGAGATGAAGAAATGAGACAGAGGGGAAGCAATTAATAGTGAAGAAGAGGAGGGGAGGAGGATGGAGTGGGAAGAGAGGTAGTGTTAGTAGTAATAGAGGAAGAAGAAGAATTAGAAGTAGAAGAAGAAGAGAAGTAACCATTAAAACAGTAGCAGAAAAAGAGGGAAGGCAAGGAGATGAATAAGTATGATTAATCTAAGAAAAAAGAACTTTGACTTAAATGCTTCTAATTATGCGTATTTTGCCTGCAGAAACATGGAAGCAAACTGCTGAATTACAACGCTTTAATACGCGACCTGTAGTGTCTTAGACTATTTTCCTGGTAGACGTTTTAATGGCGAGCCAGATCGTATCGCAGCCATCCTGACACTCCACACTCCATCTTTGCCAATTTCTGAGAGCTATTTTCCAAAAGAGCACTCCGGACAGACAGCTGAGTGAGCAGCTCTATACATCTACACCCATCTTCAAGCTCTATGCTCCTCTGATAATCTACATGTCAATCTTGTTGTCAGGTGAGAATTTTTCCCTAAAAAGCGAGCGGCATGTCTTCACAGCACTCTGAGGATCTGATGAATGGGCTGTAAAAAGAACAGAACTGTTTTTGAACGAGAGGTAGAGAGAAGGAGGGAGCCAATCGTGTTAATAGCTGCTCCGCTACGCCTCTGCTCTATTCTGCAGGATGTTCTGTTAGTGAATAGACAGACATAAAGGAAAGCACATATCTTTGCTTATACAGTAATAATAGGCAAGGCAAGGCAAGGCCACTTTATTTGTATAGCACATTTCATACACAAGGCAGACTCAAAGTGCTTCACATCATAAAACAAAGTATAATAATCATAATAGCCATGTATATATTGAGTAAGTTCAGTACCACTCTGTGCGGTCGGCGTCACAGTTGCAGTAGTGTTGTGGGTCCACACAGTCGCCCTGCAGGCCGCAGACACACTGTTGGCTGCCTGGCTGAGCTCCGCCCCAATAAGTCTGCACACGGCCGGGACCGGGACCACCGAGCCACCAGCTGAACGGAGAGCCCTCTGAAACACACACACACACACACACACACACACACACACACACACACACACACACACACACACACACACACACACACACACACACACACTCAGTTGTTCAATTGTCGAGCTGAAATGTTTCACCATTTCAAGAGTATCTTGTTTCCGTACTGCGACGTACTTCGGAGAGAATTATGATCTGCAGGCGGAACATGACTTGATAATGACTCGACCATTATCAAATTTTATTCTTTTGTCGCGTCCTGATTGATGTGTTTTTGCTTCATTGGCAGCTATTACTCTTGACAAAATGGAATAAAGTGGTGTTCAGCAAGAAAAGCATTTCTGATTTCCTTATAACTTTTTTTTTTTTTATCAAAACATTTCAACCTAAAAAATGAAGCTTGCAGAAAGGCTTCATCAATTATTGTGCCTTTGAAGTCATTTCATTGAGTGTTTCTGTTCTGCTCTGGGAATAAAAGCAACTTAATTAGCACACACTGGCTAGCTTGATTTAAAGGGAATGAAGTTATAAAAGGAAAACAACAAAACAACGAAAAGGAAAACAACAAAAAGCACTCTATAGCAACATATATCTGTCTAAGGAACGCAGCTTTTTTTGTTTTGTTTTACTGTTCAAAACTTTCTGAGACGATTATTCACAAACCTGCACAGAAGTGCAGCTTCTTGCCCCCATCCATAATCAAAGAAAAGATGCTTGCAGGACACAAAAGTTACACAGATGCACTCTCTATGGAAATACTGTGAGCTGGATCGTGTCCTGAGGTGAACGGGGTTGTGAGGATATAGCTGAGCGCCGTATGGAGAGAGGACCCATCTCTCAGTCTCCCAAGATGAATCCAGTGTTTGAAGCTGGGGGTGTTTGCCAACTCCTGCCCCGAACGCTGAATATATTGTTTTTGGATGGAGGGAGATGATAGTATACGGTGAAAAATGTATTTCACATTGGGAGAGTGCGTAGGTGGAGAGAAAAGGTCTCTGTTGATTCAGCACTTCTTTATATTTCCCAGAAAGCAGCAGGGGGTTATAATGGAACTGCTATCTCTCTAACCATTGTGCTTTTCTGACCATTTTCACTACTTTCATCTGTCATTTCCTTACCCGTCCCCCCAAAAGCTGCCTTAAATGTCTCTATGTAGTCTGCATAGATCCACATGAGAGAGAAAAAAGGTCTCGTGGACGTCCACTGGATAGCTGACATTCAGAAGGTTGCTTTTAGATTAGATGGCTTAAAACGTTAACCCGGTTATGCAGTTTGTGGTTGGATTTTTTTCCGAATTCATTATTAATTCATCAAAATTGTTTCAGCACTGGGCTGCACGGTGGTGTAGTGGGTAGCACTCTCGCCTCACAGCAAGAGGGTCCTGGGTTCGATCCCCGGGTCGGCCCGGGTTCCTTCTGTGTGGAGTTTGCATGTTCTCCCCGTGTAAGCGTGGGTTCTCTCCGGGTTCTCCGGCTTCCTCCCACAGTCCAAAGACATGCAGGATGGGGATAGGTTAATTGATGACTCTAAATTGCCCGTAGGTGTGAATGTGAGCGTGAATGGTTGTTTGTCTCTACATGTCGGCCCTGCGATAGACTGGCGTCCTGTCCAGGGTGTACCCTGCCTTCGCCCAATGACAGCTGGGATCGGCTCCAGCCCCCCCGCGACCCTAAAATACAGGATAAGCGGTAGAAAATGGATGGATGGATGGATGGATGTTTCAGCACTATTTGTCATTATTAACAACACCGAATGTCTACAGCACAGTGGTGCTATGAGCTAAATACTACGTAATGTCAGCATGCTAACATGCACACAATGACTCACGATGCTAACATGCTGATGTTTGACAGGTATAATGGGGTAAAAAACAGCAAGGGCTTCATAAGTGAAATAAAACCAAGTGTCTATCATGTCTTACACAGAGAGAGGGCCACCCAGCCTTAACAGACAGCTCACAATGCTGAGAAATGCAAGTTGGGGGAACATTTCTCTCAAATTCACAAATGTCAACCACATGGTTTAAAAAACAAAAGAGGACCAACCAAATCAGTAAGATTCATCCTCTAGTCATTTCAGTGTGGCCTTGGCTTGAACGTGTAAGCTGCTGCACAAACTGCTACCAAGGCAAATTCATTGGAACTCGGCGATCAAAGTGTTTCTGCCTCTTCCTCTAATCCTCACCACCTCGGAGTCAATTCGAGCACAAGAAAACACATGAGTAAACAAAGAAAACACTGATCCAACTCGATACCCGTTTCTCAATAGGAGGAGGTTTTAAACAAATCCTGAATAATCGATTTATCTGAATCATTAGAGAAAGTGAAGAAAATCCCTGAAACCACGTTAAGTTTGCAGCAAAGAGCGTAATGATTTATTTCTGGTCGAGGAAGAGTCCCTGTTGAGTCTGCTGAACCAAGCTTTCATTAACTTTGATTTAGCCCAACAAGAAAATTAAGAACACATTCTTGTTTACAGTCTTTTCTCATTTAAATGTGCACTTGAGGGATGTTGAGGGAAAGGAGAAAACAAAACGCTGGCGGGGTCTCCCTGGGATGAGATTAAAAGACTTTAAGACTTTTAAGTTAAAAAGTGAGATAGTTTCTAAGTATAATCGCAAACAGAGAATGAAATAAAATCTAATTCTGGCTCCAGTTTATTAAAGTTGTTGAAACATACATAAACTAAATAATATAAATAATATGCTGTGTAGAAACAGGGGGGGTTATGTCCCAGACTATTCTTGCTTCTCAGTAGTTGCCATGCAAACAGAGGAGGTCCAAGCCAAAAATAGTCTGGCACATAACCCCCCTAAAAAAACAAATAATTGATTAATAATTTTTACATTCTGTTTTATTTGCAGATCTACCAAACAAGATATATGGTGTTAATCATTATTGACCTTTAGAGGTTCTGGTGAGTAAATTCTGTAACCTATAGACAGAATCAGGCTATAGTTGCTTCCTTCAGTTTCCCAACCGGAAGCTTCGAGACTAATTGTCATCGTTCTCAGATCAACAACAAAACAACCAAACAGGACGTTGTGTGGAGGTAACAGTGCAACCACAGGAGAACGTTGTGGTTCTGTGGATCCCGAAACGTTAGGGGAAGGTTACGTTAAGTTAGGTTTCTGCCTAACCCTCAGGGAACATTCTCTAAGCGTTAGTTCTTGGTTGGTTCTAACTAAGATAACCAAAGGCTAATGTTATATTTACGTTCTGTGTTACTAGGGTTGGTTCAGACATGAGAGGCTTATCAATCTTCTCATCTAGCTCACGCCAGAAAGTAAACATCCATCCATTGTCTACCGCTTATCCTGTATTCAGGGTCACGGGGGGGCTGGAGCCGATCCCAGCTGTCATTGGGCGAAGGCAGGGTACACCCTGGACAGGACGCCAGTCTATCACAGGGCCAACATGTAGAGACAAACAACCATTCACACTCACATTCACACCTACGGGACATTTAGAGTCATCAATTAACCTATCCCCATCCTGCATGTCTTTGGACTGTGGGAGGAAGCCGGAGAACCCGGAGAGAAACCACGCTTACACGGGGAGAACATGCAAACTCCACACAGAAGGAACCCGGGCCGACCCGGGAATCAAACCCAGGACCCTCTTGCTGGGAGGCGAGAGTGCTACCCACTACACCACCGTGCAGCCCAGAAAGCAAACATGTTTCCCAAAATGTCAAACTATTCCTTCTAAGTGACTAGTCTGAAAACCTGGCTGGGCAGGTGTTGCCCCCGTAGCAGACTATTGTACATTATATAGAAAACACATTGAGCAACCCTTTCCTGTCAAGGCTCTACCTGGAGTGTTGAGGAGGCGGGACTTCCTGCAGCGATACGACAGCTCCTGTTCGCAGTGCTCTGATTGGCTGATGACCGCAGATAGCTGCTCCTCTTCAGTCGAGTAGTCAAAGTGAACTGAATGCTGGTTTACACCTGGAGACGGTCGCACTCTGGTCAGCTCTGAGTTGTTGTGCTGGATCACCATCCATGTGTCCTCCTCTGGTGGGGGAGACATACAGATGTGTTGTTGCTGATTACTCACTAATGTGTGTGTGTGTGTGTGTGTGTGTGTGTGTGTGTGTGTGTGTGTGTGTGTGTTTGAATTAAATTTGATAAATATTGAGCTTTAGAGTTGCTGGTAGCTGTATTTTTTTAACTTAATTTCTATCTATTTTTAAGAGCCAGACCTTATGCTAAGCTAATTGCCTCCTGGTTATAGCTTTCTATTTAGAGAACAGGCATGAAAGTGGAATCATCGTTTTCTGTCTGACTCCTGGCAGTACAAAGTCCTGGTTGGCTGATGCTTCACACCCGATGTGGTAAAAACGGCTTCTACTGTTTGAGCATCAGTTCTGATGAATAATCTACAAGGTGACCTAAAATTCAACACATTTCAGTAATTTTAATTTAACTGTCTGTTGACTGCTTTAATTAAGTCTAACACCATCTTCTTTATTGTGTCACATTAATGACATTGCCTGCCCTTTTTATTTTATTTCTCAGTGTCTGCTAATCTGACCTGTAAAAATAAAGATGATATAAATTTAACATATTTGGAGTTGAATTTAAGAGAGAATCAGTGAGTGATACAAAGAGAAGAAAAAAGAATACCACCACGATTAAGATTTATACACCTACATAAATTATGTAAAGCAGTGAGACTTCATCATTCCCATTTATATGATTAAACAAACGACATGACACAGAAGAAAAAGAGGGGATGTAAGATAAACTGCATCAGAGCGTGATGACAGCAGCATCATCACTTACAGCTATGTAAATGATACCCATAAAAAGCGTTGAGTGATGATAGGAGGAAGAGGGGGGCGCGTGCCTCACCTGTCATGTTGCAGTAGACCAGCTGTGGTTTGATTGGTCCGCTGCCGTCCACGTCGATATAAAAATGTCCAGAAGTGTTGCCGTTGTGTTTGTACGCCTCACAGGACTGTTCGTACACAGCTGGGAGGAAAACAATGAGATCAGCTCAACATGAATCACATCAACGCATCGGCTGGCAGACGCACACAGCTGTGAGGCGACGCAGACTTCATACTGTGGAGGATTATGGGTGTTGCCACCACTAAATCATGGTCTCATAACCAGAGTGGAGACAATCATCTTAAGTTTTATTTCTGCAGCAGCGTCCCGTAAAGTAAAGATTAATTCAACTGGAGAGGACAGTGATGACTGATGGGAGTACAGAGACTCAATAAATACAACTTTAGACCTTTATCAGCCCTGCCTCTTCTTCTCTGTCTTCATAAGTCTTCCAGCCTCCTCTCTCTCTCTCTCTCTCTCTCTCTCTCACACACACACACACACCAGTTCTTCCTCTGCAATCAAAGGATCAAGCCCTTTAAGTCAAATCCATATCTCAAGGTTCCCACACTCAGCTCACCTGTTTATCTCTCTTCTTCTTCTCCACAGCCAAAGGCCTTTTATTCATGTCATTCCCTCAGTGTGGTTGGAAAAAGTTATCCACAGAAAACATCAGCAATAAAAATGAGACCAGAGGTGAACCGTGTGAGAAGATCTCCTCGTTTGGTTTCAAGGATTTGACTCAAGGGAATCGGCACAGAACTGGTAAACCTGACCAAAGCTCACCTCTCTGCTGCGGATCAATTTTTTTAGTCAGTATTTGGCAGTTTAGTCACGGCTACAGTCACATTAACCGTCATCATATCTCTCACATACAAACAGGTTTTATAATTCTATAACCATTGGGAAGAAAGGATGTGCAGATATCAACTAAAGCTTGCAGGAAATGGTCTTAAGGTGCTTAATAAGATATTCAGAGCATTAATATAGCTGCAACTATTAGCTATGTAAAGATATGGTAAAGTAATGTCTACTTGAGAATGAAGCAGCTCTCCCTCTGTGTGTGTTGTTATCTGAGCTCCTCTGTGCGTATGTTAGGGCATGCAAGTGGCTCTGTTGTGTTCCTCTGGCCAGCTAATTGCTGCCACTCTGCACTGCGCTCACATGACGGTTTCTACCGCTAACGCCACCCTGATCCACAGCGTTGTCATGGAAGTGTAACGCCCACTCACCGGTCACCCCTAGCTTACCACTGTTTGCACAGTTGTTTGCACTGTTAGCACTCTTAGCTTCTAGCCCCCGGCTCAGATGTTGCCGTTTCCAGAGCCATGTGGATGAAATCCCTCCATAATAGATATGCTCTGGATTTGGAATTTGTATCTTTCAAGGCCGATTCCAGTTTATGAGAAATTAGGTTTTATTATCTTACTGGTAGTTTTGGTCATCATTATGCTAATATGGCTCTCACCAAAGTAATTGAATAAATAAAGCTAAACTAATTCATTTTTTAGATGAAATTCAAAGCGACTACACATGAACTGTTGGCAGTAATCCCTCATTGCACAGGAAAACAGTGCCTGCAAAATAACAGTATGTACAACAGGTCAAATTACAAACAGACAGTCTGTAAACTTTGTGACAGTTTGGATTAAAAAAAAAATCTTAGTTTTCCATCATAATCTCTTCCAAACAAGTACACATAAGATGGCTTGTTTCACACCTGTCTGATCATACCTTATTGCTAATTTTGTCCTGTCAAACGTCTTTTTACGGGGTTGCCTCGTTAATATCATCAACAATAATTTCTCCCTCCTGCAGTCAAACAAAAGGCAGCCAAAGCTATTATAAGTTTGGTTGGCCAGTGCCTGTGTTATATGTTTTCTGTGATTCTCTTTTGTTTTTACTGCATAATGTATGAAACGCTCGCTGTTTCAAGTGTGCCAAACAAATACATTTGAATTTCATTATCTTTGTTTAATGTGTTTATAAGTTTGAATGGGTTTGTACCACAGGAAGTTGCACCTCATTTAATGTCTTCCTCTGTTTGCCTTGATGGTTAGTTTAAATTATGCAGACCTGTCTCACCTCTCTCTCTGTCTATCTGTCTGTCTGTCTTTCTTCATTCAGTTTGGTGATCGTGTGCTGATGTTTCTACTTACAGCTGTGGCAGGTCGCTCCGCTGTAGCCGCTGTCAGAGCAGTTACAGTGGAAGATGGTCCAGGACTGACTGCAGCGGCCGCCATGTTCACAACAACTGGGAGAACACCTGACAGAGACACGAAGCACAATTTGAATTTATTAGGGTCAATTTATTATTTGTTATGGGGTCATTCCGTGTCATTTCATCAAATTTCTGAAAATCTTCCCACCTGACCATCTCAGAATGTCCTGAAAAAATTCAAGTACAAAGACACACTTGTTAATAGGACAAATCCAACATATTAGGTCTCTACTGTCAATAGTTTTCTCATGAAACATCATTGAATGAAGGGTAGTTTAGACGGTTTTTGGCATCATGCTCTGAAAAGCCATTTTTAAACAGCAATATCTGGAAAACTATCTCACCTGTGGCCTTCAAAATTTTTACAGAGTATATCTGTTACTAATAGCCTCCAGACATTTAATATCAGGGATGTAGCTCAATGATAGCCTAGTATGGTAGGTACTTAAAATTAGGCTTTTTGAAATAAAGTAGTACATTTGAAGAGTGGCTGAGCTCCCATTTTTGCAGATAAAAGACTTCTATCACTTCTGCCTCTATCTCTGGTGTTAGCTTAAACATTCTACAAAATATGGTTTCTCTTAGATTATTAGTTTCACAGATATTAAGGCTAAAAAATGGAAGTAAACACATCTTTGCCCAACTTCAGGGTCATATTCCAAAAAACTGACAACACGTATCAGGTTCAAACTTACTTTTTTTTAAAGATCATATTCTTGTTAAAATCATATTTAAAAATTGGGAGGGTGTTTTGCCTCAATTTGTCGCAGTGATTTTTTAAAATCCTGATATTGGTGGGGTTTTGTGGCCGTTTTTGGTACTGCATGTCTTATTATCCTACAAGTAAACATCACAGCAGGGCAATTCAAATGTGTTTTTTACCATTTACCAAAGACTTACATGTGACTAAATGCTACTGATAAATTTAGCCTCACGAAAACATTAAAATGTAGCACAGTTGTAGTTACAGAGGCAATAAGTCCTTGAATGTGAGTTGAACATGCTGAAAGCAGCTTTTAATGTCTTATGAACAAATATAGCATAATATTGAAGACTGTACATTTTGTCATACTTTAAGTATATAAATTACACAACTAAATCAAATTATAATCTTAATTTGAGCATAAGATTTTACATTACAGTACAAAAGTCTCCAAAGTTTGATATTGAATAACAGTTTGTCTCTGAGAGGCAGAAGTGATAGAAGTATTTTATCTGTAAAAATGGGGGCTCAGCCACTCTTCAAATGTACTACTTTATTTCAACAAGCCTAATTTTAAGTACCTACCATACTAGGTTATCATTGAGCTACACTCCTGATATTTCATGTCCGGAAGCTATTAGTAACAGATATACACTGTAAAAATTTTGAAGGCCACAGGTGAGATAGTTTTCCAGATAATGCCGTTTAAAAATGGCTTTTCAGAGTATGATGCCAAAAACCGTCTAAACTACCCTTCATTCAATGATGTTTCATGAGAAAACTGTTGACAGTAGAGACCTAATATTTTGGATTTGTCCTATTAACAAGTGTGTCTTTGTACTCAAATTTTTTCAGGACATTCTAAGATGGTCAGGTGGGAGGCATTTGATGAAATGACACGGAATGACCCTATGGCAACTTAAATTGGATCTACGTCCAAACAACAAAGAAGGCAGTTCAAGCCAAAACTTTTATCATTAAATATTAGGAGGAGTAAACATTCTATATGAAATGATCATTTATATTTGAGTTAATTCACTTTTGTGAAGTACAGAGACTTTTTATAGTGAGTAAAAAGGCCTCTTCAACAGGACACGCTTACTGCATTTGCACACATGGTCCTCCAGTATCCAAATGAAAAGCCACACTCCCTGATTTTGTCATAAAGTCCAATCATAAAATTTCCGCCTGGCAACAATGATTTGTGTTGAGTTATAAAACATCCACAGTGAGCTGAGAGTAATACTTTTTCTTTAATCAGAAGGTGCTATAAAAAATATCAGGAAGGGTATTCGTGCAGAAATAAGTTTGATGATAGAATTTGCATGGTTCACAGAATCGTCTGGATACTAGAATATCAAAAAGCTAAAAGTTAATAGAGAAAAGGAATAGACCGTAGCAATCGATTTCCAGAGCATTTCGATGCTGGCGCCATTAGTTGGGGTGTAATCTCTATAAACAGATGTCTGCACATGAATGCAAAATCTATAGGATACGATTTTGGTGTCAGAAGCGTCCTGGTTTCTGTTTATAGTCCGAGTCGTATTGACCACGTCTGTGCCTGATTTAAGTTAACAGAGACCTGGGGCCCTAGTTTCGTAGACCAGGCGCAGTCAGCTTTCAGCGCACCTGCGCCGCGCCGACGGGGTGTGTCCGCCTGGACTTTGCAAGTTTCGTGCACCGCGCAGGCTCGCGCAGGCACACCTCCCGTCTCGCCCACCGGCGCAAGTGGGAAAGAGGGAGGAGAAGAAGGCGTGAGTGGGAGACGAGGAGGAGACGAGGCGTGGACTGGGATTAATACAGCCGATTCAGATCTTCACCAATCAAATGAGCTCCTCTCCTCTCCTTTAATGCGTTAGGGGAGGTTCAGTGCAAGTTCCGTCACATGACAACCCGATGACAGAAGTAGCGCCGCCGCTGTGCGTGCGTATCATAATAATAACAATGCCCATATTATAAAAAACAGGAGAGAGAGAGGGAGATGTTTTGGTCCGAGAGGCTGAGTTTCCATTACGCGTGCCATCCGCCTTTGATCTGACGTCAGATGTGACGGGACAATCTATATAGATATACATTCACGTGTTGATTCAATTAGTTGCATTAAATAGTGTTTGTTGTGATTATTTATTGCATTTAAATGTGCCTGGAACTGTGGAAACCTGCCTGTGAGGTCTCGGTGACGTGTGCGCACTGCGCGCCGTCAGCCAAACTTCCACTCCGTCAGCTGTGATTCGCCTTGAATGAATGGACTTTATTTACGCCTTGCGCCTTGCGCCGAAAGTAGACCAGAGGGGTATTCCATCAAACTCGCTAAGTGCAAAGCCGGGCTAATTTCGATAAGCCCCGCTACCTTTAGCGAGAGTTGCGTTCCATCAACGTGACTTGAGGCACTCTCCGCTAAGTAACCATGGGAATTTATCCGACCAAACTAGCCTGCTCCGGGGCAGGCTAACCATCAGGCTTACTTTAGCGGGGGTTTCAGAGAAGTCCGTCTGTCGGAAACAACTGTACCAGCAGAAGGTTCCGCCAAGCCTAGTCCTCGTGATTTCGTCACGTGAAAGACCAAAAATGACCAAAATTACATATATCAAGTACAAACAGACTATATTTTCATCAAGCGTCTAAGAATACACTCTTGCAATTTAAAAAAATATGAATAAATCGTTTATTTTGTTTAAGACCAACTGGCCATATCATTATCTAAAGCCCCCAGTTGGGTGAGTGGTGATGCTCCTGCCCCCGGATGTGGGCATTGCAGGTTCACATCCCGGCGAAGACATCTCATGTGTGTTTTTTTTTGTTTTTTTGCCTGTATAATTGTCTTTAGATCAGAGAATTTGTCATACAATTTCCCCAGAACCCAAATATAACTTGCAAAAACATGATAGGCATGAAGATGTTATTATTAATAGCATGTTATAGATCCCAATGACAAAGGCATTGCTGCATGCAATTTTCAGCCACATAAATTCCTTTCAGGTGAGTTCATTAATGGGTTCATTGAATGTGTTCATTGAATTGTTGAGATAAATGAGTTGGTCAATGTAGATGCATTTACTAGGCCTATCTAAAAAGAGAGAGAGAGAGAGAGAGAGAGAGTTCCGGACAAAGAAAGAAGTTTCTCAAACTTCCATAGTCGGGAATTGAACCGTGGCCGGCAGCATGCAAAGCCGGCACGTTACCTCTACGCTATCGTCACGTTTGAGAAATTGTAGTCAGAGTTATATTAGAACATGTTACTCGTAACGGTACTTCCGTATTTAATCGTTCGGCAATTCTTGCCCAAGCAGCCTCGCAATTTTTATTTATCACTACAGTATTCCCTTTATTGGTTATGATGGGTTTGTACTCCTCATACAGTTCCATCAATATTTTTTGCGCTGGTCTTTTCTGCCAATTTCTCGATGATTCGACATTCACGGTTCTGGTCTGGCTTCATATCCCGTGAACGGCGTAACACACGACAACGTTAGCCTGGCTTGAATTAGCCTCAACAAGGCGCGGCTGAAATGCGTTAATGGAACGGGTTTAGCCGCAAGTGGAAGTTGGCGTTAGTTCTAACCAGGCTTAACCAGGTAAGCGCCGCTTTAATTAGCGAGTTTGGTGGAATACCCCTCAGGTTGGAGCTGGCGACCTTTCAGCGGAGTCTCGGCGAGGCTTTTTGCAACGAAACTTCCGCTACGCCAAGCTGAATCTGTGACGCCTCCCTCTGCTGCGCTGCCACACCCATCTTGGCGCAGGCGATCCACCAAACTGCCAAACTGACGGTGCGCAAGGCTGCGCGGGTCGAAACTTGCATTGCGCCGGCTCCGCCACCCTGCGCCGCCCTGTGCTGCGCCACAAAACTAGGGCCCTTGGAACGTATCGGCCGAAATGCAATCTGGAAACCCATACATATCTTGACTTGTGATCAAGTTGCATTGAGGGTAATGTAAGCACCAGGTTTTGACGATTTGAAAATGTGTCATTCTGCTGTATTGAATGTATTGTATTTTTTTTTCTTAATTGTCCAACAATGTTCGAGCAGACTAATGTGAAACCAGTGGTGCGATCTTTCAAGGTAACTCAAATATCTGTCAACTGTTGCATAACGTTTGCCTGATTGTGATTCTAATGAAAGCATTAGTGAGCATTTAAAAGCCCTGAAAAATCCTTTGACTTCGGGGTTAGTGATCTTTTTCAGCCCATGATGCTTCATGTTATAAACAAAGTGATGATTGGGGGGACCGTGCTTTCAAACTCCCACTACCTTTCAAAGAGAAAACTACTTCATAAAATGCAATGAGCCCCTTATGAAAAGCAGTTTTCCATTTCACAGAGGGAAAAAGCTTTTAGACGAAGCTCTTCAAGGTTATTTAGGAACAGATCGTCAAAAAGAACGTCTTTCATTTTTAATATCACTTTATGTAATTGTAAAGTTTTGTGAGGTTGTTGAACAAAAGGAAAATACATTTCTACTTCGAATGAAAAGATGTCTTCTGCAGATTACTTATTGGAAACATCTTTAACCCCTCCCCAGGGAGATCAAAAGATTAATTCCATTACTTTCTCGCTTCAGATATTTCTTTCCATTTTATGTAAAAAGGAAGTTATCTGCTGCACAGAAAATATTCTTTCCCTTCTTCTCAGCAGCCGATCGAACCAAGCTACACTTCTAACGTGCTGCCATACTGTTTAAAGAAGCTGTATGAATCCAGACTTCACTGAAGCGCTGTGTGTTATTTATAGATACAGATCAAACAGCTGTAACCATCATGATGCGAGTCCTGCTTGGGAGGAGGAAAGGGATGCATTTAGATGGTTTACAGTACACTGGATTTTGGAGGTTAAGAAGCTACCGAAGAACTTCAGGAAGTGGATAGCATTCACAAAATACAGGCATCACTTTTTATATTCCAACATGCTTGCAGATTTTACATTGACCTGTCAGATTGGCATAAACGCGACTCTATGTCTAGGTACGTGTACCAGCCAGGGCTCGAGTAATGGTTTGTAGCAGGCAGCAGTAGAAATGTTGGCACATTTGCAGTCAGCAGTGAATGAACATTCTAATAGCATCCAAAGCATATTGTAGGTTTGAATGTCCTTTAGGAAAATACCCACTCTAACAAAGAAGAGTGTCTGAGCTCTCTTCAAAGACACCTAATAAACACAACCAAAAAGGATGTTGTGTGCAAAAGAAAATGAACTAGCAAGAAACTGACGTGCGGACTCAGCAGGGACTCATTTACACAATCACTCAATAAAGTTTTTTGGACCATTACACTATTGTTTTGGCTTTTGAAAAGACATCCTATTATTGTCAACTCACATTTATCCTATTCAATTTGATCCATAAGGGTTCTCTCCATATAACTTAAACCTCAGTATAACCCAATACAGCCCAACAGCACCACAACTACAGCCTCCAAAAGGACAATGACGTTAAATCATCTAAAATCTAAAACAGTTTCAACAAGACTTGTAGCTGGAGTACTGCCAGGCATCCACCATTTTTGTCACCTTTGAAATAATGAATCATGAAAATGTGACATAAACAAATGAAAGCTTTATTACAGCAACTGAGCAAAATTCGATATAGTTTGTGTTTTATTTAAACAAAATCAACGGTATAATTTTCCATGCAACTCCAAGACTCGGTGAAACTTTGCCTCCAAAGTCCCTTTTGTTTTTCATTCAGGTTCATTAGTTCTTTGTCAGCCGGATCAATTTGCACATTCATTTGCGATGTTGACGGGTTCGTTTTTCAAACAACCTAATCTCCAAAACAGTTGCCTGTAGCGTTGTCTAGTTCCAGTTCTGACCTTAACAGCAATATTAAAATATCACTAATGCAACTGATATTAAAAATGCATTTCAGGCTGCACACGTTGCTATTTCCAAAGGCCAAAGGCCATTTCTCATAATGGTTGCCAATAAACAAACTGGCAGCTCTGGCATATCTTGTATTTTACAGGACTTTTTTCACTGTTCTATTCGTTCATTAGTCTATTAGTTTGGATGATTGAGAAATGTATGTTTAATAGAAATACTTAATAGAGAAATATTTAATAGAAATACAAACCAGACAAACCAATCCCATTCTTGTCCATTGCTTGGGTGTGGCGCTAGAAATCCAAGTGACAGATACCTCGAAATGCGTGCACAAGAAGCCAAAAGTCTATTTTTCTAAATAACAGAGCTCAGCTCACAGCTGTGATCTGCTGCGTCTCTGGTGAGATACATGAAGACATCCTGTGACCTCATCCAGACAGACAGAGGACGACAGGAGACGATGAGTAACAGTGTTCTTTGAGCCACACTGGTTGCTTTCCCCCATTTGTAAGACCAGCTGGCACCTCCAGGAGGTTGGACACACACAAACACACACACACACACACACACACACACACACACACACACACACACACACACATACACACACACACACACACACACACACACACATACACACACATACACACACACACACAGAGACACACACAGAGACACACACACACACACACATAATTCCACGTCATTGGTGTTTGCAAAGCTTGGCGGTATGTCAATCTTGTGTTTTATCATTCTCTATATCCTTAAATACATGTTTAGAGAGTGTGTTTATTAATGAAAACATAAGTGATGGTGTTTGAGTTTGTGTTTGTCCAGGCAGGAATATTGAAGAGAAAAAAACAGATGACCGTGCAGAATCTGCAGCCTCCCCTTTTATTTAGATAAAAGTGCTGACAAAGCAGCCAGCTACAGTGTGATTCTTACCTCAATTTATCTGTACACTTCTTCAATCTAAGAGTATGCTGGAGCCTTGCAGACTTAAATTCACATTACCACACAGCATGGTTCTTTTATCTTATGCATTTAGTCAGTGTGGCAGCCTTCCAGCGCTGTAATGAGTGTTGTACGGTAATCAAACTCAATCTTGCAGTCGTAACAGGGGATCCCTCTCTGACTTTCACACTTGGTTCAGTCTTTGCCAAAATGACTTGAACAACGGACTTAACAAAGTCTGCGTAAGATGTGAAGAAGGATCACATATGTAATGTAAAACATTGATCAGAATGATCACAGTAAATGTATGTGTGATAGTGTACTAGATATAGATAGGTGATAAAACACGCAAGAATAGTGTGCTAGAATCAGTGTCTCTATTGGCTGAGCAAACACTTCCACTCGGTCAAAGCTGAACAAAGAGCAGAGACACGGGAAACCTGAATATGTCCGTTGTTAAATCACATGTGGTGTGAGAACACCGACCAGGATGGCCGAGTGGTTAAGGCGTTGGACTTAAGATCCAATGGGTGAATGCCCACGTGGGTTCGAACCCCACTCCTGGTAACAAACACTTCTTTGCTTCACTTTGTCTAAATCTCATCAACGTAAATGTCAACACTCAAGGGACTTATAGAGCAATAGTTAGTAATCGGGAGACAGCTTCACACTGCTGTGGCCTCTTCAATCACTTCAAACTCACAGTGACTGTTAGGAGACAGGACAGAAAGTGTGATCAAGTGACACACTGATGCACCTCCAACCCTTCCTCCCCCTCTACAGCTTTTGACAGCAGTATACAGTCTACCCACAACTTAGCCTATCTGTATGTGGGCGAATATTGACTTCCAGAGTCAATATTTGCATGAGAGGCCACTTGTCAGGAAAATGTAGGCCTGGGTTGTGTTTGAACAGACCAATTCTGTCATCTTCTAGTCAAGTTTCAGAGGTTGTAGTTGCTCTGAAATGGATGTACTTCTGTGACTTTGTGATCCTGCTGCCTGCAATGTGAACACGGATCAGAACAAACCTAAATGAGATCTGATGGTTCGATTCAGTTTCAGCCCTGCGACAAGACTGATGGGTCAAGTCTATTAAATGCATGGCTGCGTCTATGTTGTACTCATTGCATGGGGTTGCACTGCTATTAAGTCTGACACACACACAGCTCTGTGGTAAGAGAAACGTACGGAAGGCATGCCTGTAACTCAATTTTCAATTTTGTCCATTTGTCTCTTGTTCTGTAAAGGCTTGATCAAAGCTGATAAATCATGACAAAAAGGTAGATGCAGAAGCGGGAAGAACACTTATTATTTAAATGTTTCTTTTTGAGAAATTGTGATTTGTCAGTGGAAATGAGACAAACAGGGCAGTCTGTGATTATTTCACACCTCAGGTCTCCACTGAACAATAATTCTACATTCCTTAATGGAAATAATGTGAGTGTGAGCACGCTGTCAATTCTTTGTGTGCTGGTTCTTATTTTCCGATAGCCAACACTCACGACACGCCACTTCCCCTCACAAATAAATTGTCTACCAAAAAGTCAAAGAAAAGAAAAGATCACATTTCACGTCTGCAACAGTTGTGACTTATATAGTTGGATCACTAAATAGAGACAGGGCACGGCTCCAACTATTGATCTCGGAATTGAGCTACCCACTGTTAAGTTACAAAACACAACCAGGATGAGTTGTTAAAATCCAATGGGCACATGCCCACGAGGGTCAGAACCCATCTCCTGGTAAATGAGTACAGCAATCTGGCCGTCAACTCTGATCAAACTCAACACATACAGTAGCAATCCTATTGTTACAGTTCCCCTCAACTCTCATTGGCTGTATTGCCCCTAGAACTTCCAGATATTAAGCATGTTATCTGGAAAGGATCTGCTACCATGAGACTCTAAAGTTGTGTAATCTGAACTAGGCATTCACTGAACCAGCTATTTTCAAGCCAGTTTTTTTTTTAATTTTAAATATTTCTATAAACTGTTTAACTGATAGCACAGTTAAAGAACTACTGCAAACTATGCTCTGTCTCTATCGGATAAAAATAAAGTTGCATGTCAAACTGTCTGCGGCAGCATCATGGTTCTGATGAAAAAGTCTGATGAAAATAAAAAGTCATTGTCAAAGTCATTGTTAAAACTGCAATGGTATTATTAAGTACTCATATTGGCACTCAGTCCCGGCAAGTACCCAAATGTAAGTACATGCTTTTGGTCCAAAAAAAGTGGAGTTGTACCAGCTCAACAAAGTCTACTTCGGATGCTGAGGAACCAAAGCAATCTGATGAGAAATGAGCTTGTGGAACACAACATACATGGACGAGGGAAGAGAATGTGGAACTGTTTGAATGCTACTCTACGAGCAACCCCACTGAAGGGGGTGTATACAGAGGTTACGGCAAGGACGACAGGTCAGAGAGGGAATGTCACCCCCCCACACACTCCGAGATTGGGACAGTTGACCTGAAGATCATAAGTAAGCTGATACCTGGAACGCCTGTGGTCAATTGCCACGGCTAAGAGACAAAGTACCCTATGAAAGTCTGCTAGAACATGTAAATGCAGTACTACATACTATCCCTACTGATACCATAATTGAGTACAAGCTGATACACAGTACAGCAGCAGTGATCCTTGAGATGCCAAGATGGACAGCATAAGGAGCAGTAGCCCCCATGGAGAAGGAGGTTGGAGGTCAAGACTAATGCCACATGGACTGAATTTAGCCAGCAATCAGAGCTACAGAAAGGGGTTAGACAAGAACTACCTAGGAAATACTCCATACTATCCATACCAGAGGCACTGGAGACAGCCCTGGCAACCCCCCCCCCCCAACAAAAACACAAAGATTAGAGATCTCAGAGACACAAAAAACTTGAATATGGCAGTTGTTTGGGTTTCAAAAGTAAATCTGATACAGTGCCATTAAATTAGGTGTACACAGACCAGGATGGCCGAGTGGTTAAGGCGTTGGACTTAAGATCCAATGGGTGAATGCCCACGTGGGTTCGAACCCCACTCCTGGTAAAAAACAATTATTTGGTTTGCTTTGATGTCTAAATCTCATCGACATAAATGTCAAGGGACCCAAGGGACTCTAATACAGCAACATATCAGGCTGATATGATAGTTAGTAATCAAGAGACACAGCTTCAATCTGCTGTGTCCTCTTCAGTCTGTAAATCTGTGCCAAAAGTTTGAACACTCCCAGGTGCACAACCATATTCCCTGAAGGATAAAAAAAAGCTGATACCGGGTGATCGGTGAAAATACCTGGTGCATTTCATGGCTGAAATTGTGAATGGCATCTTATCTCGGAAATACAATGGTAGGCGTTTCTGCATTGGTGTCTCAGACAGAGAGGGTGAAATGCATTGGGGTTTGGTGGCTCTGACCTGTCAATAATGCCACACATGTCGATCTGCAGTTGGCTGTAATTTCCCAGCAGCCTTCGCTGCACCATAATCAGGTCCACTGGCTGGTTCTCCACACTGAGGAGACGCAAGCAGCCTTGAAAGATGTTAAAGGGATTTTTACATTCCTGACCGTCCTCTTCAGCAGGACAACCTGGAGAGGAAGGCAAAGAAAGCAGTTAGAGCCAATAGACAGCAAGGAGGAGAATCCTATGACACCGTATTAGGGCCAAAAAAAAAAAAAAATGGAGCCAAGAGAGGTGGGCAACATTCTGAGAAAAAAAAGTCGCAAATTTGCTAGTTTTCATAAAGGAGCTAATTTGCTACTTTAAAACGAGCAAATTCACGTAGCTTGACCCGGAGTTTTGCTGTTGCTATGACAACAAGTAAAAGCTACCGCTAGCATCTTAGCTCAACCACCCGATCAATAAACACCCATAAAATGAATGTGGCCCATATAAAATTAACCAACAATAACCATCAACAGCCATCACCCTAAGGACCTTAGCAAAGCGTTGTCACACGTTGGGATGGATTAATTAGAAGAATAAATGCAACATTCATGGGATTTTAGATAGCATAAATGCCAGTTGTTAGCATTGTAATTTTTTCTCAGAATATTGCCCACCTCTCTCGGCTCCATTTTTTTTTTTTTTTTTTTTTGACACAACTTCAGTGATGAAAAAACAGTGATGGGCTTTAAGCAGAGCTCCAATGTTATGGATAATATTTACACGGATGGATGATACATCAGAACTAAAGTGGAATCCAGCTCACTGTGATAATTACAGTGGGTAGTAAATGGCTAAAAGACTAAATTAGGATGTACACTGTGTACCATTATAGAGTTTAAAACATATTGCAATTTACTAAAGAGTGAATGTGTTCAGAGAAATGAGCTGTGATTTGTGTATTTTTAAGTGGTGGAATAATGCAAATAGAGGTTGGGCGTTGATCAAATAAATATACTTATTTTTTTCTTCATAACCCATTTAATGTGGAAACAGAGTCAGTAGGATGATAATAAGCCTAAGGCAATTCAACAACATCCCCGGACTGTAAAAGGACTGAGCAACGAGAAGACAAAAGAGATGAGATTTAAGAAAAGGAAGCAGCAAGAAAGCCACTGGAGAATGAGGAAGGGAAAAAAAGATTGGAGAAGTAAGAGAGGAAAGAAAACCGGAAGGGAAAAGAAGAAAGAAAGGAAGCATAACAGATGCACAGAGTGCAGAGAGGAATGAGAGGAGAAAAGAGGGAGGGAAGATGAAGCAGTCTTAAAAGTTGCATTACAAAACAGCCACAAGCTCAATTTGGCTCAGAGACACCAGCTGTAGCGTACAATATATAGGACATAATCTTTCATATATGACCAACTCATAAAACCAGTAAATTTAGATTGTTACTGTATTTATTGCAACTAGAGTTTGCCCTTTTGGGTGTATTCAGAAAAGATAGTAGCTTTTTAACGAGGTGTACTCAAAAAGTAATCAAAAGAATTAAACAAAAATAAAACATACATGAGATTTTTTTAATTCTAATTTAAAATACAACATAAACACCTTACTGCAACTTGTTGTTGAACGAATGTTGAATACTAATTTAAGCTCTACCCAGATTTTCCACTGTTTGAATATCCAATGAATATTAATTCAAATATCGTCGATGCATATCCAGTAGAACGATGTCAAAGATGCTGTACGGCAGCAGCTCAGTGATTGGCACCTTCTACAGTTTGATAAGCCACTTTGAGATTATTTGTTTCACTCTTACCGCCAAAGAACAGCTGACTTCCCACGGTAACGGAGTGGCTGGCATGAGCAACGCCTCCTTCTTCTTTATCTACAGCGACGGTCAGACGACCTCGTCTGCAGCTCAGCGCCACTGAATGCCACTGGCCGTCATTCAGAGCAGAACCTGGAGAAAGGATCATTATTATCAAAAGTTTTAGTTAAAATTAGTTTCAAAAGTTTATCAAAACTGTAAAATGAATGTTCAACTTCATCTATTTGGGGTGAGGGGTTACAATAGTTTAGGTAGGGTGTTTAGCTATAGAGGCTCTACTCTGCATTTAAGGGATCGGTAACAGACTGACCTGCACTGAGCTCCAGCAGCGCCCTGCCAGCTTTATGGATCTGCAGCCGGAGTCTGGCCTCGCTCAGGTACAGCCAGACCACGCCCCCTTCCAGAGGCAAGTCAAAGGTGAGCAGAAGCCCCGCCTTGTTCCACGTCCTGAACTGGAACCCAATAGACAGGCCCCCGGACGAGGATGCTGTAGCCCCCGGCAACTGCAGGAAGCTCTGGGGGCCGGGAAACGTCACGGCGACAGAAACCGACTCAGCACAAGAAAAGGTCACATTGCCCTGAGAGAGAAACATGCAGAGTGGAGAGAGAGGAGGCGGGACAGAAAGAAAATGATTACTGGAGAGATAAAACACACAAAACATGAATATTAATCAGCTGCAGAGGGCGTGACGATGCGACCTCATGTCACAATGATCTCATCAGCAAGTCTCCTTGAGAATAAAAGCAATGAGTGCAAACTGAAAAATACCAATGTCACCCAAGAGGTGTGGCGGGAGGTGGGTATGTATGTGAACAGTGCTATATAGACTTCTCCATTGCGGCCCATTGTTTTGAGTAGTGGTAATGACACCAGGTCCATTGCAAAGGCTGCAGCTGTTATATATTACAGTCCCAGCTCTCTGCTGGGAATATCAGCCTGCTATCTTTATAATGCTCCGGAAACACAGATGACATCTAAAAGCCCTTTGTAGTGCTGTTAAAGTGATATATGGACGTACGTGGTGGAGGATGCAGCACCACTGCAAAATATGAAGTAAAAAGTGAGCAATAAAATCCCATCCCCAACACGCATATACACACAAAATCCCCCACACACACTTACACACACATACATCATTTAAGGCTTTACGTCATTATGTTATCATACCTAAGAATGGCCAAAAGTGGTCTCTATAATAAAAAGGACTATAACTGATAGCCTCTATTAGATCATCAGACATGCACGTGAATATCGGAGCCTTTTCTTTCTTCTTATCTGAGCTTCTTTGCTCTCTGGTCCTTAATTGTAATGAGAGACATGTTATATGTTCAGATATGGTTCAGAGTTGCTCTCCACTGAGGTCGGTCCACTTATTGTCATTGTAGAAATACTAAAGGTCTTCACTTGAATAAGACAAAGAAGCGTTACTGAAAGTCTATCGCCTACACTTCCATCCTCTCACCACTCACTGTCCTACTTAATCACTCATCAGCCTCACTAAACAGCCAGCAGCTCATTAGCAGCAGCGGCATGACCACACCTGCATGTAGACACACACAACCTCATATATTATGCATTGGTTAGCATGAGAGAAGACTCAGTGGACTTCATCCTCATGTTGTTTGTTAGCGGCTCTTGTAATGAGTAGGTCACAACACCAAGGAGAATCTTCTATCAGCTCCTGGTTGGCCAAATTTAGCCTGCAGTTTTTTTTATTTTAGGTGCCTCAGCTCCAGCTATTGATGCTGCATTTTCTCTCAGAAATGAAAACTCAGAGCCCAGAGAATTTGAGGAGCTGAACATGAAAGCTCTTTGCTTTCCCCCAAATGATCTACGTGGTCTGTCATCATCACTATGGAAGAATGAAACAAAAAAACAACTCTATGTGGTGCCACAAAAGATTTGGAGGCTTGTGTTGCTGGTGGATCTGCCATTTTGAGCTAATTGCTCGTCTTTGAACTGATAGACACTGTTACACATCTGAACATGTGCTGTGTTGATTGACTTATTCACTCCCAACAAGCATGTAAACAAAGTAAAAAAAAACAAAAGTCACGCATTGGCAAAGTGACGACAAGTTTTGACCAAAAAGGAAAGTTCAAGTAACCGGGTGTTCACGGTAAAATGGACTCACCGTTACAGTAACTTGGTGGTCATTGTGTTTCGCTAATTCTATCAGGTTGAGGCCGTTGTACAGCAGGTTTTCCAGGCAGCCATGGAAGTCTTTCTTTGAGACGAGGCTCTGGACTGTCCCAACACTCAGCTATAAGAGGACAAAAATGAACATTTGGTGTTAAAATGGATATGCATATAGGAGGTTTATGTGTCTTTGTCCCCCCGCCCACCTGCTCGGTATCCCAGTGGTGGAACTCTGCCGGTATTTGAATCCTCTCAGTGTGTTTGTCCACAGTGAGGTTGAGGTGAGAGCCGCGTCGCTCCACTGCTAAATGGTGCCAATGTTGATCATCTAACAGGCTGCCGAGGGAAGCGAGACGCCGGGGTTCAGAGGAAGATGTACCTGGGAGAGATGAGGAGGAGAAGGGCAGATAGGAGGTAAGATGAGGAATAAAAGGAGGAGCAGCCAGAGGAAAGAGCAAGGGAGAAGGAGGAGGGCAAGACGAAGAAAGGAGGTTGAGGAGGTAAAGACAGTACGTGAGTGAGAAATAGGAAAGCAACGGGGGGAAATAGTGGAGATGACAGTCAGAAGGAGGGAAAACAAGGAGTAAGTAATCAGGAGAAAGTCGGGTGATAAGAGGTAAGAGGAAGTGAAGGAGTAAAGATCAAAACAAGGCAAAAGAAGGCAGATGAGGGGGAGGAAGGAGAGAGGAGTGAAGGGAAAGTACAGATGGAAATGGATGGCAAAAAGCAAGGGGAGGCGAGAGAGGATAAAGAAGGCCGACACAAAGAAACCATTGTTGAAGAATAATCACACACAGAAAGTAGTCTTTTAATCAACACATCGCTACTGTTTGATTTTCAAAACAGAACTCGACATTAAGAAACGAAGAAAAGAGCCGCAATCATTAAAAAAGACAAGATAAAATGGAACTTGATTGGTTTTCTGTCAAGTTATCAGACTTGCGAGTGTGTGTTTCTTTCAGTGTAATTAAGTCCGTTATTCTGGTTATTTAATAAGCAAAGACGGTTTGCTCCTATTAAGTATAGTAGCAGATAATGTATTTTCTTTTTAGCTGTATTGTTTTTCTCCTTTTCTATCTCGAGTTAGCTGAGCTGACAGTCTGTTGTTTGTTGTCGTCTCATTATCTGACCTGGGAGTCTGCTTCTCTCTAACAATCTGACCCGGTGTCAAGACAACGCAAGCCTCATGACAGCTACGATGCACCAGCCTCTGTATTGTGTCTAAATATTTCACTTTCCACAGTATCCCACAGCGGGGGTCACACCCAGGTCACCCTCTCTCATCTCATTAGGGACTACAGGATCTCTGCATACATGCACCGAGACCCGGAACCAAATATGTGATAATGCCTAAAAAATAACATAGCGAGACATCATAAATGATAGATGAGCACCAGCAGGTCCAAATAAGTGGATTTGTCCCCCTAAAGTACTGGAAGAGAAAGTTTGCGTTTCTCTTGGGAGAAGGAGCGGAGCACAGTCAGCTATTAAAAATGCATTAGATTGTTTTAGGGAGGGAACAGCTTCAAAGAGGGAAACAAAGACAGTTTGATGATGATGATGATGGTGATGATGATGATGATGATGATGATGGACATGGCATTTTGAGTGGGTGTTGAGAGGGTTTCTTCGTCTGCAGCTTGGATGACAAAAACAACCTCATCCAGAGAGATAAAGTTGGGACAGAGACATCAGGGGACGTCTGTCCTGTCAACATTCATTGTGATGAGTTACAGTCTGGACCGGTGGAGAGCGACAGAAACAAATCAGATGCTCTACATTACACTGATTAATTGAGGAATTATTATGTAGTAGCAGTTGAAGAAGAGGAGGAGGATCTTATGATACACGGGGTTCACTGGATGGAGGATTTGATTACCGTGAATGACTGGAAAGAGAAAGCAAGAGTGAGAGATCAGAGGGCAAACAAATTGAATATCAATTGACTGATATTAATGTACAACCCCATCCCGTCTGCATATCCTTCTACATTACTGTTTCTATTTTCTCTCTTTTTTTGGCAGTGGGTTTTCAGATCACCTTTGTTCCAGTAGATACTGTTATGTTAATGTTTAAGTGTGTTGGATCGTTAAAATCTGCATCCAATAGCAAAAGAAAAAAGAAATGTGACAGGTTTATCGGGCTGCCCCATCTTAGTGGACTCATGCAGGCTTTCTCCAAGTAACTGGTCACTTGCATGTTTCGGATTCAACATGTTTTTGGGAATCAGAAATATATTCTTATATATATATGATAATGTGTATACAGTTTATAATTTGAAAAGGCCAGTTTTTTACTGCTTCGGAGCACAATACAACAATAACTTAATGCTTCAGAAATCATTTTTGGCTTTCTATTAACTTTTATAATCTTCAAATCAATTCATATTTGAAGGAATGGCTGGCATCAATTGATATGTTGTTATAATGACCCACTTTCAAAACAATATAATGATCATTTTTTACTGTAAAATATTATAATAACTACTTTGCTTCACATTTCTGTTATTTCTCTTCTCTAATTAGATGCCATTGCTGCCTGCCTTATTAAAATGATATATTTTTCAGTTGCACCACTTGATGATACTGCTGAAATACATGACTTAACTCACAATGCCAGTCTACATCTGACAATTAGCTTTTTTTGTAACTTGCTGGTTAAATCAGGGTCCATGAGAAGTATTGTGATAATGAAGAGCCTGTCTACACTCTCTGGATGTGAAGAACTAATCAAGCTAGCTGTTGCAGACATACATTTGGGATGGCTGAAGCTCAGAGGTAGAGCGAGTCGTCCACCAATCCTAAGAACATTGGTTCAATTCCTGGCTCCTCCATTCTTTGGGCAAGATAATGACCGGCTATGCCATCAGTGTGAGTTAGATTAGAGGCTCAGTGTGAGTAAGACTGAAATATTTGAAACACACTATAAAAATGCAGGTCCATTTACTATTTGGATCCTCCTTCTCCAACCCATCCGTGATTCTAAATCCCTCACCATATTCCTCAAGACCCATCTCTTCTCCTCTGCCTACCACTAGCCCCATGCCCCCTCCCTCATTTCAACTATTTGTTGCTTCGTCTTGTCTTTGTCTTATTTGTTGTTTAATTGTTTGTTTAATTGTGGGAGGTGATATGATATATGTGGTGCACGAATATGTTTCCTTCTGATATCATCACCAAATCTACCCGCTGACTTTTCCTCGAAATCAATCTTTAAATGTCAGTGAGATAGTGATGCAAGCATCGATACAAAGCCTTAAGGCCTGATTATGCTTCCGCGTAGTGATAACGCAACGGCAACGCAACGGCCACGCAGTTGCTTGGAGACCATGATGGTTCTGCGTTGGGTTTACGTGTCGAAATGCAATTCAAAGCCACACCGGGAAAGGGCGCTATGGTTTTTGTAAAGACTGACCGACCGACCGAGACTCTTGGCGTATATCATCGTAAGCTTCGTTATAGCGTATTTGTTTACTTTCCGGCTTTAAACGTCCACAATTTTTCAGAACTTGGTGTTTTATTTCTTTGTGCAAAAGCGAGAAGGTGCAAACAATAAAACGAGGTGCAAACAATAAAAGTAGCCTTTTAAAAGTTTAAATGGCGGTGTTTATGAGTGGAAACCGGATAGCGGTCTCCAGCGGATGTAGTTAGCGGACCAATCACAGCCAATGCCGCTGCGTTGGTGTTGCGTTGCTGTTGTGTCGCCTCGACGCGCGTCTAGGATTTTTGGGAGGCACACGTCAGGCCCTTGCGTTGACGTAAGGGGGGTCCGCAAGGACGTAAGGGGTCCGCAAGCTCCCTTGCGTTGTGTCGACGCGGAAGCATAATCCAGCCTTAAAGCCTCACTACATTATTGACATTTGGCTTAAACTCCAGTGCAAAGTGTAATATCATGTTTGGAATAAATAATAATGTACGGTGTACAAATAAAAAAAATATGAGAAAACATTGACCAAAATAACAATTTAAAAAGCTGAACAAAATATGAAATGCAACAATATTATTCCCCAATCAGGGAGTGAAAGGCAGCCTGGTCTGCTAAAAATTACATTACCATAATATGCACTGCATAATAGATTGTCAATTATGTTTTGAGAGAAAGGATTTTCTCCCGGATTATTGTTTTTGACGTATCACAAATCTGTTTCTGAGTCTGCAAGTCTGTGTAAATAGAAGAACGGGGGGATAGCTGCGTCAAACACAGGACTTTAACCCAGGAGACTGATGTTAATTTGTGAAATGCTGAGATTCAATGTAGAAGTGGTTTACCGACATGTACAATGCTGAAGTTCAGACTGATTTATTAAGCATCAAGTTTCTAACGTAGCATTTTGTAGCCTGTTATCGAAGACAGAGTTGCCGTCTATGTTACTCAGTGTTGCCTCATGAAGCCAACTGCCTCTTCTTGGGGGGTTCAGACCTGGAGCTGAGTTGGTGTTAACAGAGCAGAGCGGATCATGTACGAGCTCACGGTCGATGCACACAGTAGATTACCTAAATTACACACGCTGTGACCTACAAAAAAGTTGTGCAGAAAGCAAAAAAGAATGGAAGAGGACTATAGGAGACAGAAAAGGCGAAGGACACTGAACTGAAGAAGGCACAGGAAAAGAAAGGGCAAATATTTGTTTTGGCATATTCAAAAGACAGAAATACAAAACAATAAAGGACGAGAAAAACAAAAAAAGATGAAACAATATCAAAGGGTGTGTTGATGTGTCAGAGAGAAAATGGAAAAATAAGATAAAGCAATCTGCAGCAACAAACCAAAGATAAACAACAGTTATTACGACAGAAAAGAGGAAGAAAGAGCAAAGAGGCATGTAACAAATGCAGAAAGAGGGAGCAATACAAGAAAGAACAAAGAAAGAAGAGAAGCTCTTTGTTGCCTCAATCTGTCTTCTGTCACTTCAGTGGACCGCTCTGATATCCTCACACTGATCGAGCTGCTTTACAATGACACAGATGTTTTCTTTAACATGACAAAGTCTGAAAGGTGGAACTGCTCTTCTAGAAGATGACACAGAATCGGTTTAAGGGGGAACACTCTTCACTTAAATCACACATGAGTTCAGTGTTTTTCTTAAAGGTGACACCGTCTGTCTGCTTCAGGAGGCGTTTTTTCAAGGTGATCCACTTGTGAGGGAGATGCAGACGCTCCTGAGATGTCTGAATCTTTAAATAAGGCGATCCTTTAGATTTCAATATCTTAACATTTCCTTTAAGGGTGTGCCAGCAGCGTCTCACAAGTTTACATTCTGAGACGGAGGAGAAGGAGAAGGAGCAGAGGGTGGTGGGAGGCGGATGGAGGAAAGGTAGAAATGATGTGAGAGAGAGAGAGAGAGAGGAATGGATGGAGGAAGATGAAGGATGCTTGGACGAAGGGCGATTGTGGAAAGCATACATCAGAGAGGTGGACAGAAGGAAAGAGAGCGAGGAGGGTGTGGGGTGAAACATTTGTGAAATGTCAAACGGAGAGAGGGCAAAAAGCTGGAGGGATGGATGGAGAACGTCTTTCAGCAGCCAGATGGGGATCTTGATGAGAGGTGATGATTCAGCATGGTAGCCTCTCGTTTAACGCAGTGTTTCTACACACACACACACACCTCCCTCTGTACAGACAATAAGTCATGCATCAACTCTTGCAGAGTCCGGCCCTAACACATGCTACAGTGAACGGGTACCATTCATCATGGCTGCAATAAGACAGCGGCAGCAGCAGAGCGTGGGCCAAGCTTTAAACCAATCAGGTGGCAGCATCGTGCGTGTCGTCCATCTCACCCAACCACAGCCAATCTAAAGTTGTCTCAGGTTTTAATATTGTCCTACAAATATTTTGCAGATGCCGAAGGTTTTTTCTTTTTTTTTTTACTGGAACTCATAAAGAAGTAGTGTGTGTAAGTAGTGGATAGTAATAATAAAAGCATGTAGCTCAGCAATGATACAATAATCACATATCACTGCTATGATGTGTAGTCTCTATCACAAAAAAGATGACTTGCAGGTGAAAGAATGGCAGAGGAGGACGGTCATGACGGAGTAATAAGCTGAGTGAGACATTTTAAGAGATTGACCATTTTTGATGGGCAGAAGAAACTGTGTAGAATAATAAATCAAAAGGAAACGTTTGATGTGCATGTGCGCTGATGCTGGTTGTGCAAATTTAAGCAGCGGATCTGCCGTGTGTAAATGTGGCTTGGCAGCGGAGACTGCAGTAGGGAGGCTCTCTGTTTGTTCACTTAACTTTGCTGTACAAATTCATCAAAACATGGGAACTATGTAATTAAACTGAGGGAAGTAATTCTATCTTGTGCACACAAATTAGTAAATTGTGGCTTGACTATATATTTCTATTCTTTCTGTGGCCACTCCAGGGCTGCGTCATTTTCTCACGGCATACCAAATGAAATAAAATTGGAGACATTTAACTCTTAATCGTATGATGGCGTATTAGGGGCAAGTATGAAAAAAAAAGATTTATTTAAGATTTATGAGATTAAAGTGGCAAATTTACGAGAAAAAAGTCGCAGATTTACAAATTTAAAAAGTGGCACATTTACGAGAAAAAAGTCGCAGATTTATGAGTTTAAAAAGTGCCAATTTACGAGAAAAAAGTCGGAAAAATAGTGTTTCGTTTTTTTTCAAGCAACCTCAACACAACCACAGACGCCGATGCTAACAACGGGCATTTATGCTAGCTAACTTCCCAAGAATGACGCTTTTATCTTTCTAATTAATCCATCCCAACGTGTGACAACAGTTTGCTAAGGTCCTCAGGGTGATGGCTGTTAATGTTTATTGTTGGTTAATTTTACATGGGCCAAATTGTCATCTTCTGGGTGTTTGTTGATCGGGTGGTTTGGCTAAGCTAGCGGTAGGTCATAGAGGAAGTAAACACGTAGCTTGACCCGGATGTTTGCCGTTGCTGACAACAAGTGAAAGCTACCTTTAGCTTAGCCAATACACCGGATCTGTCTTCAAATCACTTCAAATGACTGGTATGAAACATCATAGACGAATGTGTTTAAAGTCACCAAAGCACTGATTATATTTTTCAAATGCTGTTCAATTTTGTCATTTACAAATATTTTTCCTCTTCTCGTATATTTGGTATTTTTGGGGAGCCTGCCACAGCGTGTCATTATTTTAGTTTGTAAAGTGTTTACACCTGAATAAAACATTTGGGAGAGAGCGTTTGGGTTGTCACATACCGGTATGTTTGTGTTCTACTCCACTGCACTGTATCAGTATGTATGACAGGATGCCAGAGTCTATCAGTATCTGTCAGTGGATATCAGTATATCATGTGTTATACCTTGTCTGAACAGGAGCAGTAGCTTCCCTCTCTCTAACTCCAGGCTGAGGCCGAGTCCTCCCTCCCCCTCTGCCTGCAGCAGCGTCCCAGAATTCCTCAGGGTTTTAAACTTCAGGGAGACGACCTCTCTGGACATTCGCCTCGGCCCGGGGCTCAGCCTGTACACCAGACTGCTGCTGCTGCCGTCCAAACTCACAACATCTGAGGCTGGAAGACAAAACAGAGACAGATGAGTCATCAGATAACAGTGAAATATCCAAACCTGAACCAAAAGCAACAACGTAACCAGGTAACAATCTGTGTGCTATTTTTACATAGTCTTCAAGTCCACAACCTCAGTCGTCAACACGGCTGATCGTCATTGTGGTTGCAGCAAAGTTTGACGACTGACTCAATATTCTGTGCATCACATTTCATCAGTAAATTTCCCATTAGGGTCTGGCTTGCCGGCTGGGGATTCAGGCTGAGATTAACAGACTGTGTTGAGTGTGTAGGCTGGAAAAATGGACTGAAAAATACTGAATTGTTTAAAAAAAAAGGAAAAGAAGAGCAGCAGCTGAGTTCAGCATCAATTTCCTTTTGCAGCTCTACAACTAATTTCTCCGACTGATCGTTTTTTTTTAACAAACTAGGCAAATCATTGACTCCCTAACTCCAGGACTCGCACACAACCACTTTGCTTGCATTAATGCTCTTATTGGATTGTCCGGTGTATTTCCTGCTGATTACAGAGCAGCAAGATGAAGCTTCACAGCACCGAGCCACCCCAAGTGTGAGAAGCTGGAAACAAAAAGTGCACTGTACTACTCTATGTACTAACAAGCAACTCAGTATTAAGTGATGTATTGCAAGAATAGCTTGATACGGTACCATATTAACCTCGTCAGTGCCATCAGTGTTTGAAGTTGATGTGGTGAACCTGTTGGCAAACAGTTACACATCTATCAGATGTGGATTGAACATTCATACCATTCATTTGGAGTCCTGTTTTGTCCACCTGATCAACGTACGTCCAACCTTGTGCTAATGCTGAGCAGGTCGTGTCCAGTGAGGTGGCACTATAACAAAATAGTCTTCTTGACCTTTACTACTCATACTGTGTTTTAATCTTTAGCTTTGTTAATACAAATCTGTCAAAATCAGGACAAAAGTTTGTGCTTTGGCATCTATTTTCCTCCATGAACCTTAGGACTCTTGTCACTGATACTACTTGGTTTTAACTATTTGCTTTTTGATTGAGGGCACACATGATGTCTGTGGCGATGTTAACAATGTTAAGTTTGATCAGTTTTGATGGATTTGATTGATTAAGCCTGAACACTTGTGGCTGTTAAGGAAACCTGATCTTCCACGACACATGAAACATTTTGTTGTGTTGCCTCAATAACAGACTAATACCCACAATACATTTTTCACACTGTGGTAAACTGTTTGCTGCCAACAGCTATATTTCAGCCTCGTTCAGTATATTGCATTTGTTTTTCCAAGGAGGATTCTGCAGTGCATGCTACATTAGTTTACCACCAGGAAAAACCACAAGTCTCCTCCACCAACCGTCACTCCGGCTGATAAACATATTACAATATTATATCTGCTGTGTCCTTATATAACTTGAGATTATTTCCAAACCGCTACGGGCTATTTATCAAAACCCATCTTTTAAATATTTATCATAATCCTTCTTCTTCCAGAGGGGACACAGTTTTAAGGGACACAGAATGGTTTTTATCATAAATCATCTTTCCGCTCGGTGAGCTAATATGATGAATTAGTGTCAGGAGTGTTGTGTTGCCTCAGTGAACGCCTGCTTCTGGACCTCTAAACGTATCAAGTATTTAGAGCATTCAGGGCAAACTCATATAACATGCCGGTATTGAGTGGATGAAGTAATATGCTTCATTATCCTTCCAAAATATCAAGCTGTAGGCTAATCATTTATGAAATCTAGCTTTTACTTTACTTTCTTCAATAATTGTGTTATTGCTACCTGTGTACAAAATGTACAGTAAACAATGCAAACAGACATTCATGGTCCCCAGAGGATGAAGCCAATTGACTTTAGTGCCTGACTTTTCCTCTCGCGCCGCCATGACGTTTGTTATTGTGGTTTAAAAATGACATTTCTTGACTATTATTGGATGGATTCCAATGCACATTTTATATACAATACAATATTATTTAATAATTAATTAAGAAAGCATGCCTCCTTCTGTGCGCACACACAGATATTCACCCCCCATTTCCTTCCCGTCAGCTACCGCCACAAATAGAATCTAATTCTCTGGGAAACACATATAATATAAACATGTCTCCCCTTTGATTTATTTCCTGTTTCACACAAATCAATGGTTTTCAAAACAAACATGTTTCTTTTATTTTCAAAGCTTCGCATCTGACTACGGCCTATCAGAGGAGAGGAGGAACCAGAAAAAACACAGATGGTGACTTCTGTGGGTAGAATACGAGATACAGGCATCCCATATGGAAATCATGTTTGCAAATTAATATTTACTGTTTGATAAGTGTATTTGAGCATGTATGTAAATGTGCAGAGTTGTTTTTGATATTCATGAGTGCGGTGGGTTTTTATGAGGGACAATATAGTGAACAAACAGCGTGAGGACTGAAATGAGGGCAAAGGCACAGCAGGGAATTAATGCTGAGAGGACAACATATTACCAACACCTGCTTCTTCAGGAGGGAAAGGGAAGAAGATGAAGAGGAGTCATATTCAGTGCAGATAACATATATTTAAGATCATGCTCAGCCCAAACTCTTATAAGAAACAACAGCAGCAACATGAATATGTGTTGTTCAAACAGAATCAATTTATGAGTCTTTATTGGCTCAAATAAGAAAACCAGGACTTTATTTTTTCCTTGGAGGCCATTACGGATTAGAAAAACTGGAGTGTAATTTCAGCACAGAATGGGAAAAAGTCAGAACAAATGTTCTTGTGGGATGTGTGTTGAGTTCATAGTGTTGACGCCAGGAGCTGATACTGCCAAAAGGTTGTGTGTTCTGACAATTAACAAGAAAAAAACAGTTTGTGAGAGTGTAACGTAGATGTGAAATATGGAAATACTTTCAAGAAAAGGTTGCCGGGAAGCATTTGTTGTTCTTTGTATCTGCGGGTGAAGACACAAAGAAGAATCAGTGAATGTGTGCTGAGCGGTTCTTTTGAACCCAATTACATGTGTTACATATTGATCGGCGGGATGTTGATCCTCACTGACTACTCGGTTGTGGACATTTGTTGTTGTTAACTTCTCCAGGCAAACAAAACTAGTAAACAAGTAAACAAACCCAGCAGGTCATTTAAATGAAACCAGTGCCACCAGCGTCCAGAGGTTCTCCAGCTAGGCGACGTCTCTAGAGAGTAAATAAAGGCGGTGCCTTACTGTAAGGACATCCGTAGGTCTCCAGCCGGAGTCCGATCCTCCCGCTGGGGTTCCAGTCCAGGGGAATGAGGCGGAGGAAACGAGCGATCGCCGGCTGCTGCAGTTTGTACTGGACCACACTGTCTGCATTACTATTACCTGGAAAAGACTGAAAACACACAGACACAATGAGGACTTCCAGATTTACATAATTGCTACCTGTTTAAAATAAATACAATACAATGTCAAACCAACCGCTGCTTTGTTTGATTCATATCCCATTTAGCGAGATGTAGAATTATGAGCTTTAACAAAGGCTTTGTTTGCAATCTATTCAATGACATTTTATTTCTCTATTTTATCTCATAATACACAAGCTTTAATCTTACTTTGACATCTCATACTTTTGATCATTTTTATCTCACAATCTTTTATTTTTAACTCACCATTTAGATTTTTTCACTCATAATTATGACTAGAAATGTTACCATGACGATCCTTTTTTGTGTGGCATTGGTAACTTTTCTCCTTTATTTTGTCTTTTACTTGCAGAAAAGGCCTTCCATGAATGCTTCATTAAAACATTTTCTGTGTGTAAGCTGTTACATTACCAACCAGCAGCCTATTTAACTCGATACATAACACCGAGGAAGTTAGAAAGACGACGCAAATACTTCAACAGCTGCCTTTGAGCAGAGAAAGTGAGGCAGACATGATGAGGGAGATTAACTGTGAATGGGAGAAAGGAAGAAAGACACAAAGAGGACAAGAATGAAGACGATGGTATCAGAGGCAAATGAAAGGGGAAGAAAAATCACATCGTACCAATAAGAGGGAGACAAACAGCAGTGCCAGTATATTAGAAGAGGAAAAAGAAGGGAGAGAGGAAATTTGAGAAGAACGAGGAAAAGTGAAAAAGATCACCACTTGTGTCCTCATCCCAAGCCCTCCAGCCAGGAGGAAACAAAGTAATAAAGAGAAGAGAGACTATACAGAAAAGATGGATTGCTATATTCTCAAGCACCCACAGGCTTCTGTGGGGGAAGAAAAGAAGAGGAAAAACGAAAACAGGATATTTCCTCCACTGATCTTCAGGCCTCTGAGCTAAAAGCAGAACTCCAGTCGAAGTTGATCCAAGAGCTCTGCCATTAACTTTCTCCTCTTACAGACTCCGTAAGCTCGACCGGCTAATACACAGAAGTTGAAATGAAGCACTTTGAAATGTGACTGGGATTGTGCTCAGTTTATGTAGAGTGTCAGATCAACATGTTTTTAAGCTGCGAGGAGTCGTTCTCTGCTCTCTCGGAGACGATCCTCAGCGCAGAGATTAGCAGGATTTCCTCCATGTGAGGAAATTGCCTCGGCTTTACTTCTAATCAAAAGCTCCTCTCTGCACCACTGTAACACATGTGGCTTCATCCGGGATGAGTGTCCATGCAAATAGCAGGGGAATATTATACATTTTCCATATTTGTTGCACCATTTGCTTTGGTATGTGGCTCACTGGGAGCATGCAGGTAAGAAACTCAACTGGCTCAGTGCGTTGACAGGATGCATCACTGTGTTTTCTACACAAACACGATAAAACCACTTAGTATTCCTGTGGCTGCATCACGGACCATGTAGCATCACCACAGTAGCATCACCAACAACTTGTACGATGAAAACACCCTGAAGAAGAGCTGTGTGTCTACCAGGAGGTGACGCCTCACTGCCTCTGCTGTCCATCTGACCGGCTCTTCATTCATCAGCTCTAGAGACCAGCTGAGCTTTTTCCACTTCCATGGCTCGCGTTGTGCCAGGTTTCTGCCATGTTGCTCCTCGTGATCAGTGGTGAAAAAAGATTACCAACTGATGTAGAAACACCATTAGAAAACACTGGATAGTTAAGTCTATAGACTCTATAGACAGCATTAATATATCTGTTTGTTTTGTCTGTAACGAGTGGCTGTTCCGTTCATGTCACAAGTCAACACGGTCACCCGTTAAACCGAAACACACTGACTGCAAGCTGTTAAACGTGTTGATGCACAGTCAGATCTCTGAGTCTGTGTCGTGGTATTTCACGTTTCCTTACATGGCCACGGATTATGTAGTGATTTATATTACACTTCACCAAATACATGTATGTGTGTGACCATTCTTTCGTGGTTAATGCCGTTACAAACTTGACAAGCTGTTGCACTCCCTATACTTCATGCCAAACTGCGTGCATGTCATCATTGTTTACGAACATTCAAATGGGTCTATAAGGAGGAGGTGTAAGTCCAGATTGATAATGTGAGATAAAGCACAGAGCTCAAACTGAAAGCTTTTCACTGGGGGGAAACAGGCAGGTTTACAAATCTTACTGTGTCCGCCTGTAATAGTGAAAATGTCAACAGGTGTTCTCCAAGTGTCAGGCCTGCAGGTGAGCAGACTAGTTAGATAACACCGTCCAGACCGGCGATGGCCTCGCGTTCCTCCACCCTGCAGTTCCCCCTCAGGAGGTTAGCTGTATCAGCACTGTAGTGCTGTGATTTGCACTGTTAGCACTGTTAACAGCCGGCTCAGCTATCACCATGTCAAGAGCTGTTGAGTCATATAGAAATACTCCCGATGTGGCATACAGCCCCTTTAACACATGCATTAAATATGTTGACAGTTCTATAATTAATACATTATATACAGAGTATATTTATGAATCTAGTCTTTACATCACTTTACAATAATCATGAAATGACTACGAGTAAAGCTTCCCACCAAAAGTAATGGCACCACTCGACACGTAGAGAAGGATAAGCTGTTATCTAAAACACAGGGAGAAAGATGACACTGAGTAGCAGACCAAAATCAATGAATAAAACAAAGTCTTGCCACTCGACTGCCTCTCGGTTTGTGAGCAGCAGCTAAAGTGTTTTGTCAACAGGTGTGCAGAGTCAGCAGAGCTTCAGCATCGGTTCATCCATTATAAATGAAGAGATAAACTCATGATGACTCAGTTTATCTTTTCTGGGTAGATGGAGCCACATAGCTGCGCTCCGCACTTCTTCACTTATATGAATTACACAAAACGACATATGATGATGTTTATTGATCCCTGAGGGGGAATAGAGTCAATACAAGGTCAAAGAATAAAAACGTAGCCAGACAATGAAGGTGTTTGATTGAAGGGATGGAAATTAGTTATGTATGTTCACACGGACTCACCCCGATACTGTCCTCCTGCCTGTACTGTTTCCAGTTGTGGCCCGTGTCGCTGAACATCAGCAGGTACGACGACAGCCAATCGGAGCTGCCGTAGCGGCCCTGAGTAGCGACGGCTGTGATCTTGGTCCGCTCGCCCAGGTCCACCTCCAGCCACTGATACCTGTCTGAGGTGAGGGGAGACCAGCCTCCAGCTCCTGCAGGGAGAGCAGGAGACAACCAGCATGTAAGTGCGTGATTACATTTCCATTTCACTGGGAGGAGATGAAATAAGCTTTGGTAGATGCTGAAAAGGGAATTGCATCGCTTGACCTTTCATCCTGAACCAAAATCACACATTTCCCGTTTCGAGAGGCGGATGAAGAAAATTGATTGAGCCACAGCAAAAACATTTAAATCTATATTGAAGATATAATGGGATACAACTCCTAACTTTTCAGATGGATTTAAATCACTCATCTTTCGCAATGTTTTTCCACAGGGGCATCACAAATGTGTTTCTTTTCATATCCATCTAAGAAACAATCTAGCATTTTCATTTGTGAAATGAAAACATAAAATCAGCATTTGATGTGTCACTTGTCAAAGCTTCAGAGCTGCAGAAATGTAAACTCATCTGTGCCCCAAATAAATATGAATGAACATATTCATCCAAAAGTCATCTCGCAATAATAATGCTAATTCTGCATCCTTTGTCTTAACGGATGGCTTGGCTCTGTGTATCAGCTGATACCTCCTAACAGTCAAATGCCTGAGTTTAATGAACAAGCTGTTTGTGTGGATGTTAGGCAACATCAGGCTTGGCTTCAATAATGGAACACTTTGAGACCCACTTAGTTAGCAGGTCACTGAGTTGGCCTGCTGTTGGCTCATGACAACTAAAGCAGAACAGAAATAGAAGCTGATATCATAAACAATAAAGTGGTGCAAAGAACTAATCAGTTTTACGGCACCCCTGTTTTACAATTCGTATCCTCCCTCAATTGTCATCAATAAACAGACTGTGTTGTTAGCGGTTGTGCTCTGGTTCAGCAGGTTGAGATGTTTTCCCACAAAAAAGGTGACCAATTAGAGTGGAAGAAATGTGCACTATTTCATAACCCCTTCTAGATGTAATATACTAACATCGCATTAAGGCTGCTTACTGATGCATACAATGCAGAATGTGTTATGCTGTGAGATTGTGTGTGCGTGCATTTGTGTGAAACCACACACACACACACACACACACACACACACTGCACACATTGCAAGTGTAAATTTGGGCATGGCGTTGACACAAGCCTGCTTGTACAGATAAACTGTGGTTTGATCGAATGGGCTGCTGCACAATAAAGACACTTCAAATACTGTGCAGAAGTGTGTGTGTGTGTGTGTGTGTGTGTGTGTGCGCGCGTGTGTGTGCGCACATTGGAAAATACTCTGCCAGGCCAAAACGACGACTCACAGCTTAAACACCATATGGGCAGATTGTGAAGGAGGCTGCTGACCAGCGTCCCACTGAGCGCACACACACACACACACACACACACACACACATGAATACACAACACGTTCTCACTCAATGCGTCAAATAATGCAGCTTGGTCAGAGCTGCAAGGCTTCGCTCTTCACACCCCTCCAGCGTCACTTTTGCAAGTGTCAGTCACAGCGTGTCAAAACACGCTTGTGACTTGGAGAGTGTCTTTACACAATAAACCAATGCTTCACAGCAAGATAGGTTTAGGCAACAAAACTGCTTGGTTAGGTTTAGGAAAAGAGCGTGGTTGATGAACGACTCACATGACTCGACACTAACCATTCCTGTTAACAGTCTTCATGCTACGTCAGTTGCTCTGCCCATATTGCCTCGGGTGGATGCGTCACACACAAACACTCGCATGCTAAATGAGCATCAGTGTCAGACGCCAAGCACTGACCAAGCAGCATTATACGACGCTTGGCAGTGAGAACGGGTTGGAATGCACGCATGTCAGGAAGCCTAACGAAGCATAAACACACTGAAAGCTGCTTAAATGCCACTTGACTTTAAGAGAGAGTCCGCTTCCTCCCAAAAGCATCAAGCAAATACTGTGTCCAAGCTGTTACTTACAAACATTTCCACTCATTTCCAGAGATCACTTTCTAGGATTTAACATTTTCAGTGGTGATCGAGCTGCTACACCAAACAGGGATCGAGCCATACTCTACAATGTCCCTTTGTTCATAGAATAATAAAACCATCCACAGTTACCAGCAAGCAGTGGCTAATATTTACATTTGAAGGATAATTTAACTTAGATTATTCAGAGTTTTAGTTGAAATGTCATCTAACCTATATGTGCTACCATGTGACATGACTTTACAGTGTTTAAACAACTTAAAGCAACACTAAAGAGTATTTAGTGCCTTAAAATAATGTTTACAAAATAGTTTCAGTGGTTCATCACCTCAAAACTGATGAACGGCACTTCAGCATTCGCTCTGCGGCCCTCTATTGGCTGTAACCGCACTATGTAACTTTGCCTGGTCGGGTAGCGGTTTTGTAGTTCTAATGAGACTACGAATTTGACCTGCTTTACGGCAAGCGTTACAAAAGCCGGTAGGTGGAGGCTCTGCGTAGAGATCAGTGGGAGAACACCTGGCAGGTGCGTGGAAGATACCTTGCAGCTAGGTAGTTTTTAAATTGGCGTCATGGCAGAGCCTGCAAAGAAAAGGAGGAGTATAATGTCCGATGAGGCGAAGAAAAGAAAACGGGAGCATGACAGAAGAAGAAAGAGCTCGAACGAGAGTGAATATCGGACCGGCTCACACTCGTTGGCGAGAGCTGAAGGAGGCTACAAAATGCAAGACGGATGGTGACTCGGCTTTGTTGCTGCTGGACTTGTAAATAATACCGGTAATCATTTTTTTTCCAACAGTGTGCATCTGTGTATAATACATTGTCGATTATTTTATTGGCTCATGTTAGCTAAGGCGTTAGCTATTGTGCTAATATATATGTAACTATCGCTATGGCTCATGTAAGCTAATCTTAGCTAAGACGTTAGCTACTCTACCTTGTCACTGGACATCGTTCCAATCGTTCATCGTTTCCAGAGCCGGTTCTGCATACAAACAAATAACGTGCGTGCGATGGTAGGCTAAATTATTTACGACGGCAGTAATGGACAATTCCGCTTCCAACCTGTAGGGGGACCAAAGAGGAAAAGTTCTTAAGTGTTGCTTTAAACAACATACTCTCATCCAGAAACTAATTTAACGTTTAACGTTAATATCATCCTAGACATTACTCAGCCCTTTCAGTTGGCAATGTGATGGAATCTGGGGAGCTCTGATAGATAGACTAGTAGTTAAATGGGAAATAGAAGAATGTTGCAACACATTTACCAGGACATTTGATTTGTTATTTTGTATTTTCAATAATTGGGAAATTGCTTTCCAGGTTTCCAGGATGCGTGGCAACGCTTGTATGTGTTAACTTGGATTTAGATATAATGGTTCTGAAGGAAAGCTACCTCTACTATCCATATTTGTAGGAGAATCCTCAAAAACAAGAAGCTTATTTTGCACCCTAAAGCAGGATCAAACACATTATATCTTAGCATATGATCACTTCTTCAGATTAGGTGACCAGACTGAAGCTGAAACACAGTCGATCACAGTTTGCAATCATGTCTTCTTGAGATCTGGCAGGACGTGCCCGAGAAAAACCTCTGAGATCAGGAAGGAGAAAACCACAGCCAACATTGCAGAATGTGTGAAAAAAACATAAACCCAGCAATGTTTTTATTCCGAATGCACCATGTCAGCCAGATTGGTGTATAACCATGCTGCTGACATGCAGTCAGTGCTAAATATAGGTATCAACTTGAATTTTGAAGTTATTACCCAGCAGAAGTGCTGATTTAGTCTCCCCTGTATTGCTAGCTGTGTGGCCATTGTCTGTTTGTCTCTTCAATAGTAGATTGTTCTAAAAACAGCGGTGCAAAGCTTTAATGTCCCAGAGGGCGAATAGAGCAACTTGCAACCAACAATCAATAGTAGTAAATATTAAATACAAAATCAATTCAGATGCTACATCCACATATAAACAGGTTTGAATTTGCCTTGCAGTCCATCCGACTCTTTGTTTATCTACAAAACAACTTGCTACAAGCTGTTAATATTCACAATGAGAATAATTTAAGATGACTTTAATGACTTGCTGACCTTTCAACTAGTGACATTAGGTGGAAATTCCACTTAGACCAACGCTTTGTTTTATGAAAAAGCATCTTGAAAATGACTGTACAGATTTCCACTACATATATATGTATATATGTGTTGGTGTTCTTGTTCCCCAGAGGTTGAATCTTCATGTTTTTGCTCATCACTCATCACAAAAATATGAAATTATGGTCAATCTGACATTGAAATGTACAGATACCAAAAGGTTGATATAAAAGCAGATTTATGCTCTCAACATTGAAGCCTTTGGATGATCCACTCAGTCACTTTTGATGAGTCTGGCGCTGCACACAACATCAACTCTTCTCACACACAGTTTTTCTTAAATTGTTTCTTGAAATTGCCACTTTGGGATGACATTAAGTTCGGCCTGTAATCTTCACCCATGCGTTGACCTGATAGATAGTTTCACATGGTTATATAACAACAATGTGTGGTGGTAGGCAGGCAAAGCTCAGCAGTAAAAAGATCAGTGTAGGTCTGGTGGCTGGAGTCTGATCTTTATAGCTAAAAGCTAAAGGCCAAAGCTTATAAGTGCTTGACTAACAGACGTGTCCAGTGACAGGAGAACAGAACAAAGCAGACACTCTGACCTTTACACATGAAGATCCGACTGGAGAAGGAAAAGAAGGAATCGGAGGGAAACAGCTCCGAGACAGAGTGGCGTTACAAAGATTTACTGTGTCCACCCTGACAGTATAACTGAAACTAATGTAATTGAGGTGAACTGATGGCTGATGGTCTTTGTGCCACAGCTGTCACGTTAAATCAAAGAGATCGCCATGGTTTCTCTGCCTCGGTGTCTGTCAAGGAGCCAGATCTAACCACCCATCGACAAAAGCACAGAATAATGGAGGTCAGGAGTGTGACGGCCAAACAGAGGCTCTGGGAATTGTGAGACGGTCCCAGTGGAAATGTAAAACCACATCAACAGAGACACATGCCACTTTATGTACGACGTTTGATGTCTTGTTCGACTTTGTGTCATAAAGAGTTCCTGTATCTACTTACATGCTTATCAGTACTGCATCAGTCATTCTGGAGGAATAATTAGGCAGATTTTTCTCACAAATACTCCAACTCGTCAATGAAAACGATCAAGAAGTCTGAGATATAGCTTAAACTACATCCAAACAAATACAAAAACACTGTTAAAGGGAGACTAAGCCCATTTTCCAAAGTCATGAATTTTATTTCATGGTTTAAAACATTCTCTTCCAAATCCCAAAACTAGAGTACTAACTCAAATGTGCGATGACATTGAGCATAAGTGTGAGAGCATCCAGGGGAAAGTTCTGAGTGTACAAACTAAACCAATCTATATCATTGTCTATGGAGCAGCTCCAGATTTCAGGACATCACACAAGTTTGAGATGTTTTTGGCTTTGAGAGAAAGGAGCTCATCCATCTATTTCCCTCCGCTTATCTGGGGATAAGAACGGCATTCAGACGTCCCTCTCCCCAGCAGGGCTTTCCAGCTCCTCCAGGCTACATATATAGTCCCTCCCGTGTATTCTGGGTCAACCCTGGGGCCTCCCCCCAGTTGGACGTGCCTGGAACAGCTCTAAAGGGAGGCGTCCTGGAGGCATCCTGGATCTGAAGCGTGAACCACCTAAACTGGCCCCTTTGAACGTGAAGGAGCAGAGGCTCTACTCCAAGTTCCCTCCAAAGTCTGAGCCCGGCCAACCTCCGATCTCCTTCTTGTAGTCACTACCCAGTGCTCATGACTTTAGCTGAGGGTCGGAACGCAGATGGACTGGTTAATCAAGAGCCTTCCGATTCAGCTCATTTTTACCACAACTGTCTGGTAAAACGGCCAGTAGCGTTCACCTTTAAATAATTGTTACATCAGAAGCTAAAATAACTTAAACTAAGCTGAAACAAAGACACAACAGTGCAGTGGGTCATGCGTCCACTTCACCAGCATCTCACTCCTAAAAAGAGTCTCCTTCAGATACGGCACATTGATCTGCAACAACCATGACAGCAAAGATGCCAGAGAAAGAATTATGAGACTACGTCTGCACTAAAGCCATTAAATCTTAAAGGCTCTGCACTAAAAGCCATTATATGTTAACTTGATGCCTCTGTACACCTACATAAGTATTTTTAAAATACTGGGGCTGCTGAGACGTCTCATCGGGTGTATATTGGGTGGTGCTACAGTATGCTGGCAACATTTTGACTGAGAGTCTACGTTCTAATAAGAATTATAATATCGTAATGTCACTGTCTGCACAGCAATGCGTTTTGGAGAGCATTTTTATGACTAATGAGGCTTAGTGAGGCTTAGTGAGGACGGGTGGACAAAACAAATAGGACAATATGTTTTCACAATTAGCCGGCCGCATGTGGATGTAGTCGTCTGGGTTAATTGCAACATAATATGAGGTGCAGTCAGCCAAGTACAGCGAGCCCAGACAGCATGACTGAGCATGGCCACACTCCACTGTAACTTAACAAATGACTGCTTTATCATCAACGTAAACTGATATTTCACCAGAAAGAGAGAGACAGGTAGAGGGACAGTGATTCAGAATAGAAATGAAGAGGCAGACAGGAAGTAGGACAGAGAGACAGGCGGCTTACAGCGATGCAAAGGCAGCTGGAAAGGCATGATACAGGCAGACCGTTGTAAGTGCCAGGTCCAGAATAAGCGCTGTCCATTTGCATGAGAATACAAAGTCTGGAAGGTAATTTCAGCAGCCTGATAACATGTCAGTCTGACAGAGAGTCCAACAGGAAGCTAATGGGCTCAATGCTGAACTGACAGCAGCAGCAGCAGCAGCAGCAGCAGCAGCAGCAGCAGCAGCAGCAGCAGCAGGCTGGAAAAACACTGCAGGTTCTCTGCAGGTGAAGCAGGAGAGATTTACATTTTTTAAATGCCACATTGCAAAAGGGCACTTTTAAATCTTATTTTAGGATGATTTGATTTGTTTTCTTATCCTTGATCTTTCATACAGTCAAGTACAATTTGCATCATCGATTTGAAACTTGTTTCAAGATAACGTTTTTTGATGTCTTTATATATTTAACCGATGTAGAACAGACAAGAGGCAAGTCCCAAAATAGATTGCACACACTAATATTCCGTCCATTTAGAGAAAACTTTTTTTTTTTTTGCTCATCAGATTCAATATGACATTGACATGTGTGTGTTTTAATGTATTGGTTAAAGGCAGAGTTATCACTTCAACGTTAGTGGGATAATCTAATATTTCAATTTAAAATCTAGTTGGATCCAAGACAGAATGTTGTACTATTATTAGTAGATGTTGTCCAGAATAAACAACCTGTAAACACAACATTGACATATTATCAACTTGATATGATAAAACCTTTTAAGTCAAGTTTTGGTCTCAACCCACACCTGATGGAAGTATCTGTCTCTTCAGCTGTCACAAGGTCCATTATGTCCACCAGCTCGTCTTAACGAGACGTTTTCTAAGGTCGAGAATCAACTTTCAATCTCATCTTTTAAACCTACATGTAAACTTTTAAACATGTACAAATCTGTGACAAATTTAATCTGATGAGGACGGCGGGATACAATCGAAAGCTCAAGGACATTGACCGAGTACTTTAGTGATGTACGGAAACCAAGGCTGTTTTTCTGTCACAAGATTGATGTTCAGGAGAGTGAATTTGGGTGTTTTATTGTATTCGTTGTGCTACCAGAAGAGAACAACTAAAGAAACATTGCTGTCATAAAAAGTGGAGAGATATAAGTGTTACTGTGGCAGAGTTTAAACTAAAGGAATGTCTTAAGAAGCCACGGAGGACAACAAAATATGGAGGTCAGCACCAATTTATGTGGTCGTTGTTACACAGTCAAGTCCAAATTCACAGGCTCCAATTAAAGTTTAATTCCACCTTCAAATCTCATTCTTTGGGAAAGAGATTACTGTGGCACAATAATCATTTTCCAGTCCATTCCGGCATAATTGCAGTGGTGTCACGCTAACTGTCAGCGTCCTGCTGAAGAAAGAAAAGGTTCAAATATGAAGACTGCTATTAACATTTTGGCAGGAAGACAGAGCTGGCTAAATGAGTTTGTCCCGATGAAAATGGAAATGTGACGGCAGGCGGAGTGAAACTAATGATTACGGCAGAACACAGACTGTACGGCACATAGATGGACAGGCACAATTCAGATTAAACAAGAGAAGATGTGGAGAAAAGCAAGAGGGATGGAAAAAAGAAATGAAACATGAGAAAAGGGTGGGAGGGTGGGAACAAAGGAGGGTGGGAGGCAAAGGAGGGAGAAAAAAGATACAAGGTGAGAAGGGGAATAGTCCATTCCTCCTCGGGTTCCTGGTAAAAGGCCATTCGTCTCCAATCAATAGACTATCAGAGCTTTTTATCCACTTCTGGTGTCAGACGCAGAGCCATCAGGCCTCCGCTGTGATCAGCTTCACCAGGTCAATGTCAGGTGCTCTGGTCTGAGTGCAGAGAGATGGCTACTGGGTTTTATAAAGTGTCTGTGTGAAAACAGGTTACCTGAGGTGGTTGTTTCCCTTTGGCAGAGCTGCAATGTTTAAAAAAAAAAGTATTTTTATAAGCTGACCCTTTAACTCGTCATATAACACCATCATCAGGTCAAAATGTGTCCAATATGGAGATGCACTGATCGATTAGCAGGTTATCAAAACCGTCTGGGTTTTCCAGTTGATCAGTCTCATATTAAAACATGTTTTTGGCCGCTGCTGCATAATAATGCAATGTGAACCAAATTCAAACTCTTACATGTTTTTGGCAAAATCAGCGCATCCCTTCTCCAATACTTTGGCTTAGCTGTGCTTTTTTTTCTAAATGAGCAAATGCTAAATGATGAACATTATAAAAATGCCACCTGCTGAAAAGCAGCTTTTAGCAGGTGTCTAATGTTTGCTGACGCAGCATTTCACCCAAAGTTCCGCTATGCCTAAGTACAGCCTGGTAGAGCTGCTAGCATGGTTGTTCTTGTTTAAATCATTTAACATAGACGTACACAGACGGTCCAACATTCACAAAACCCTGCTACAGGACCCACGTCTTGTTTGGAAGCCAATTTATTACATTTACATAATATTCAAGATACATATGCTACATAAATGTAGGTGGGATGCGGTTCCATGATTTATTGGTACATCCCTCTTCAAACATGATATATTCCCTAATTACCTAGATGACTCTGAATTATGCTGACTGACTGTGCAGGTAGTTTTCCAAAACTGATAATCTCAGTTCACTTAGTGGGTAATTGAATTGAGATCCAGGCTGCTCCTCAGAGAACAAGCAGAAGCAGCAGAGTGTTAGCAGCAGCAGCATGAGATGGAAATGAGTTGGAGATGTTCATTATTCATTGATTTCCTCGGCGAACAGCTGGAGTTGCTCTCCTGCACTGTGAATGTTGCCGAGGAGGAAATGTGACACATGCAGCTTTCCTTATCGTCTACATGCCAGTGTTGGATTAGGAAAACAGCTGAATGTCACTAGTTGTTTGTTCAGCCATTTTGCAGTGGTTAATCGTCATGCAATGCTTTTGGAAACACAGTTGGGGTCGCAACATATTTTTATTGAGGTCATCAAATTTCTTCCATAGTTACGTACAAATTTGACTCAGTATAGATAAGGCCTGTTGTGAACTGGTTCATAATGGTTTGTCATTTGGGAAAGTTTGGGAAACGCTTACCTAAAGTGCAATCAGTGCAACATTCGCTTCTTCCCAATTGCAATGTTGGAACGTTGCACTGATATCAGGCCTGTTCAATTAATCGATTTTAAATCGTAATCGCAATTATTTAGTTAGGACGATGTTAAAAACGTAAAATCATTAAATCAATTTTTTAGTAAAGTTAAAGTTCTGCACTTTATTCATTCATTTTTGTTTAATGGACACACCTTAAGATAGATGTGAAAGTGAGGTTTTTCTCTTAATCCCAAAGGAATTGTTTTTTGTTTTTTTTGTTTACAAGAGGTCTATAAGAAGATAACATGGAGCAAAGCCGGATGGAAAAAGTTCATTAATTGTTCTTTATATTAATCCCTTGAGGGATTTTTTGTTTAATAAGAGCAAAGTTTGCACTCATATCCCAATGGAGAAATTATTTGCAAAATGTTCAATAAAAAACAGCATATTTGAAATAATTTCTTTGCCTTTTGTCATTTCACAAAATAATCGTAATCGTAATCGAAAATCGGATTTTGAGAAAAGAAAATCTGGATTTTATTTTTCGGGCAAAATCGAACAACCCTAACTGATATCTTGTATAATTATATACGATATGACATTTAGCATGATTCAGGTGAATCAGACTCTTCAGTTGCAGTTTGAAGCTGATCCAGATATGTACTAGTACCACAGTATAGAGCCTTGTCACTATAACCAAAAATCAAAGCAGCATTTTGCAGCAGTTTCGACCATCAAACACACTGAGGACCGCGTTGTGTTCAGCAGGCTCTGCTTCCTTTAGTTTCCAAGATGTCGGAAATCATTCAGATCCAGATTAAATCCGTCTCCCCCTCCCTGCTGATTCTGGGCTTTGATGTCAGGATACAGCAGTGAAGCTAATTCCCTGCAGAAAACTCCACAACAAACCACCATCTTCGCTTTGTCAAAACCTCACATCAGCATCCAGGACTCAGCTGAGGTTCTGTGTCGGCGCGAACAAACAGTTAAATTTATCCTTCAATAGAAACCACATCAACAGAGAATAAAGATGGGGCAAAGCAGCTGCTTGTTCTTGCTTTTGGTCTCTCAGACAAAATGTTGATCCTCTGCTTTTGTGAATCTGGTAAAACCGTTCCTGTTTGTCATGTTTTGTGTCCTCAGCTGAAACACTTCTTTTCTCAGCTGAGCACTCGTCAGTGAGCTCGCTACTTCCTCTCTATCGTCTCCGTTAGACCCAACCTGACATTTCACTGGATTGAACGAGAACTTTATTCCCTAATTCACCAAAAATAATAATAAAATAATAACTTACCGTCTCTCCTGTTGAGTTTGGCGAAGCCCGGCGCGTGACTGCTGGACAGCTGGGACGAGCTTCTGAAGGACGAAGGCGGCAGATTGGACACGAGCGCGCTGTCACACACCTCTGTCAACCAATCACAAAGCGGAAGAAACGCATGGTTAGTCATGTCTTCCCATATGTAATTTACTGTGCTTAATCTAAGCACATTGTTTGTGCTTAAACGACCCAAAACAACAGTGACTCACGGGGCCAAAGATCATCACGTTAGACTTAAAGTGAGTAGCGCGTGGCTGTAGGAGACGAAACTAAAGCATGCGTTATTAGTCAAATCACATTCACACTATTCATCTCTGTTCTGAGCGTTCCAAAGAGTCAATTAGCACTCAGTTTAAGTGTTTTAAAGTGTAGCCTTTAACAACCTTTAAAGGTTGACCTTCAAACAAGCCGCCTTTAACAAAAGCTTTTCCACAATAGCCCACATTTCACAGCAGCGAACTTTAATCAGGATAGTTGAGATGGTTGATGCTGGAGTACGACGACGCGCATCCTGAGTGATTCAGCGTTCAAAAATGCAGAAAACCAGAAACAACGAGGCAGGAGCATCACATTTAGTGGATGAGGAAAATTTGAGTTTAATCACTGAGCTGCAAGTTTAATGTCAGCTGAGTGAAATCAGGTGTTTGACATTATGCTGCAGTCGCTCAGAGGTTCATAACAGCAGGTTGATACGGTAACATCTCCTTCCTTAGCACCAGACATTATCATGGGTCCAAACCATAAAGGTGGAGGGAAAGAAACTCTTTGCCGGAGCGAAAAACACAGCGGAGAGCAGAGGTCAGCAGTAAAAGACCCGCTGAGGACATCACAATATCACACGCAGCTGGAGCTTATTATTACTGTTCTCCATCTCTGAGTGAAAAACATTTGAATTGTTAAAAACAGGACGGGAGTTCACTGATGCTGAGAGATGGAAATCATCAGCACCAAAGAAACACAGCATTGCTTTCAACTTCAAAAGGACTTCATACGATAATGTAATACACAAAGAAGCACATGCTTTTAAATGAAAATCAAGCGGCTTCGTCACCGTTCCGGTCTGTGGATATTAACACATGAGTGGCAGAGTGGAGTCCAGCCAATGAGAAGCAGGTCTAATGGGTGGAAATGGGTCTTTCAGCTGTAATGGCACCATATGAAATGAATGAACAGTGTAATAATGTGGCTGAAGGACTCATTAAAGGATGATCCTGATGAAGACCAATGAGTGTTGACAGGACAAAGCCTCACGTTTCACACTTGAATTGTTTATGGATAAAAACATCTTACATGAAACATGATGCAACAATGAATGTTAATTGGGCATACATCAAGGGCCTATACATTAATTTGGGTTTAAAATGATTAGTGCAGCTTTTTCTTTCATTTGTTACAACCGCCACACAAACACGGAGAAACGTTATACAAAACAGTAGAAGACACACTAGAAATAAGTGGTTGTTTTATAAGAAATATATACAGAGCTTCATGAACATCATACATATTCACAGCTTTACCCTCAAGCTCTGAACTGCTCCAAACTAACGCTGCCTTCGACTAAAGCCTCTTAATGGATGTTGTTCTCCGCCGCTGAGATAAGAGCCGATTACTATGATTCACGCTCCGGTCTGATCCCCGCCCACAACGAGGCTCTAGCTTTGATATCTCAACAGTAGTGTCCAGCACTTCACCTCAACAACAGCACAAGGTCTTCATCTGCCTCTCCATATCCACCACCGCTTGATGATTTCACTCTTTAAAAGAGGAACAACACTCCATTTGTCGGCCCATGTTTGAGTCAGACGGTTGTCACAACAGCATTAGTTCTGAGCTGTGATACTTTGGTAAAATGGTGTTCAAGGAAGTCAAGAACAAAAGGAGTGCACTCGCTCATTAGAGAAGAGTAGGTTCCCTGCAGAGACCAGGGGTCTAATTAAAGAAACGTAAATCTGTCATCCTATCTTATCTCAGTTTGGGATGAAGTTTAAGATTTCTTATCTTAAAGAACCGGTCTAATTTATAGATTTCCCAAGTTAGAAATCCTAAATTAGAATAGTCTAGACACTGTCTGAAATTCACAATTACTGCCAAAATGGCAGCAGGACTGTTGTCAGGTCAGTATGACAATGAAGAACATAAACACTGAAATAGAAAGGCTACTCTAACCATGTGATGATGTGTTACATTTCCTGAATGTATTGAAGTATATATTGACGATTCATTTTGTGAATCTGTCGAGAGGGGTACTTGAGATAATTGAGAAGAACACTTTCCCAAAAGGTTTCCTCTCCTCCCCTGATGCGATTAATGCCTAATCTTTTTTTTGGTCCATGATAGCAAGCTAGCTCACCAGTTACCAGTGAGAGCCGTTATTTTTATTCCCACCACTGTCATCAGCCCCGTTTCCAGACAACTATTTTCAGTGAAAATGTTTATATTAATACATTATTTGATAGAGAATAAAGGCAGAGCTAAAAACATATTAACAAGTTAGCTATCTTTCCGTTGCTCTCAAGGAGACAAGAAAATCAGAAGAAGAAATCTAACATGAAAAGTTTTACATTAGTTTATGAAGAGTTTTACAGTCCAGCTGCTTGAAGACATCAGGAAGCCTCCATCTTTGCCTCAGTGACACTGTAGCTCTGAGTAAATTCTCTTTTATGATCTACAGTCATATAACACCGACCAAGCTTCACAGTGGCTATTTATAGTCATTCTATAATTTTTCTATCATTAGTAAAACAGTGGTATTGAGTCGCATAGATATTTTCCACGTAATTCCACGGTTTTAAATGCAGGCCAGCTAAAACTGTCATCAGAATGCCTCCAGCTCTTTTGTCCTCTGCTTCTCCTGATAGTCTTTATTCCTGCAGGCTTTGACCTGACAGACACTTGTTACTGTGGGTGGTGGTGGTTATGTTGGGGGGGGGGGGGCCTCAGCGTGAAAAGCAGGTGAATTACAGTCGTCTGAAGAGGTGAAATGAGTGTGACGGCTCTCCAATGGCGAGCGCTGTAATCTCTCAGGAGATAATGTGTGTTGAGAGCCTCGCTGAGGAAACACTCACCTGACAGAGAGAGAGAGAGACAGAGACAGAGAGAGAGAGAGAGAGAGAGAGAGAGAGAGAGAGAGAGAGAGAGAGAGAGAGAGAGAGAGAGAGAGAGAGACAGAGAGAGAGGAGCAGTTTAAAAACGCCGGGACGCTTTCACTCAGCTGAGCTTTGGCATTTAAGAGCCGACGTCCCTGACATTGTGACCAGTGGAGCACAAACACAGACGGCTCACAGGGAAACGGAGCTAAATGTTGAATACCTGCTGGACTCTGCAGCCACTGAACCTCAACACTGACCCTGGCTGTGTTGGACAGAGAGACTCCCTGAATATTAAACCTCCGCATCTTCATCCGCACCGCAAACTGGAAAACAAACACACCTTTCTTTTTCTGTCAGCCTCAATGTCAAAGCCATGGTGACTTAGAGGAAACAGTTCTCCACCTGGCATTTACATTTTAGGCATCCAGATTAACAGCAGCACTAAACACAATTCCCCACAACTGACGATGTAATAATCATTTTAAAAAGCACTGCCAAGCAAGTTGATGAGCAACATTTATAATATGCCTCTTTTTTCAACTTAAGAAAAGCTTATTGGGGATGACTCGTGTGTTATTGCTCCTGAATTGAAAAAATGTATGAAAAGTTTCAGCCTCGGTGAAAAAACAACAACAAAAAAGAAGTATTATTATTATGTTGACATTTGAGTGATGGGAAATATCTTTTCCTTTCAATCAAATATCCTCCTGGACACCCATCACTCAACCTCTGGCCAATTGATTCATACACAAGTTTATAATTTTGCTGAATTGACAAATGGTGAGTTTGACAGCCGTTCAAAGTTAGAAGCCTCAAAACAAATTTCTTCTTTAAAAATCTCTGGAGGTTGGAGGCCTTCAGTCAGCTCTGGCATGGCAGAGAGGGAGGCCACAGCTCATTCACCTGTATTGTCCACTTCTTTACTTTTTTTCTGAATAACAAAGTGCCCACAGAGTCCCTGAGGGAGATGGAGACCCTGAATACGGATGAGCTCCATCCATCACCTCAACAAACGGCAGGTCCTGCACTTCAGAACTCTGTAAGCCCCACAAACCCAGAGTTCAGTGCTTCTCGGTGTGAGCCGAGCCGCCTTGTTCAGCCATTCAGGGCATGTAGCAGAAAGCAGGGTAACGAGGCTCCAGCGACGGTTGTTTTTGCTTCAGAGACCTAACAATCATCCTCAAGCAGAAAACATCAATGCTCATTTTATTAATCCACACAACTTCTACCTCCAGTGAGACCCGAAGGGTTCAAGCCTGCTCGTGCAAACAAAGGGAGCATTAAAAACAGAACTAGAGAGATACTTTGCATTATTTTCTTTTTCCTTCAACGTGATAGCACTGAAGCTTTTCTCACTCTCATGGCGTGGAGAGATACGGCGTCTTTGGTCGGTTCAGACGTGCTGCTCGAGTGCCGATGTGCTATCATTTCTAGGGAATTATAAACACAATAGTGGCAATACGGATAACACATAATATATAAAACTTTATGGTTGATAGTGATATTTAATGAAACAGATGTGCCAGATGTGATAGAGGTTCCCCACTGAAAAGTCATCTTCAAATTGTGGTGGAAAACTCTTCTCAACTATGAATAAAGAAAACAATGTATTTTGTCCTGTTCATATGAATAATACTGTCACAGAAGTGAGGGTATATTGAGATTGTTTTATACTATTGCAAAAGGTTTTACATCAGAGGATCGGATACACAACTGGTGTGATTTTAAGCCTGCAGATGATGGTTTTTGTCCTGTTTTCTCTCAAGAAGGAAATCTTTCTTTTACCTCAACCAAGTACTTTCTATAGCATAATGAACTAGACTCGGACCACGAGGGGCGGCAGAAGAGAAAGAAGATCATACTGATCTCTTTAGAATACACTGAGAAGCAGCCTGTTCAGCTGTTTACGGCATAAGAACAAGTGGGAGGACGTGTTGGTCTACTTTTTAGATGTTTCTCCACCCTTACATCTCATTCAAATGGAAACACCACATTACTGCCCATCCTACATGAAATCTCACTGAATAAGAAGCAGAAACGATCACACTCAGTGTCAGGATATACCACGCATTATCATAAACCTGGAAATAAAGGAGTTGTGTTTTCTATTCATCCTACAATGCTTTGAATAATTTCCCTGCCAGTCGCTGAGTCTGACAGCTTCCAGACTGAGAAGCTGAGCACTTTCCACTCCTCGCTGCCAACAACAGGAATATTCGTTCCTCATTTCCAGTTCCTCGTCCAGCCATCAAACACACTCCTACATAATGTCGATTCTTGGCCTTCAACCAATAGCCATCTCACAAAATATAAAATAATAAGCTCATTACATAAAGCACATTCTGCAAAAATGCAGTCCATGCATATTTATCCAAAGAGCATCCTCATGCATACACCACTCTGTGCCAGTGTACCACTGCCCGGGAAAGAATGGGACAAACCTCCTCCTCACTGAGGGTTTTTAACGGCGGGTAGCGATGTGGATGGCTGCGGGGGATACAGACATCAACCAAATTATGTGATCAAAACCAGCGACGAGCAACAGAACGGCAACATTTAAAAGCTCTTCATCTTTAAACTGCTAGATTCAGCTCACATAAATGCAGGCAAGAGAGTTGAAACAAGCTGCTGAGGAAGAAGACTTTAATCAGGGTGCAATACAAACACTGCTGAAGTTGTGTTTTACAGTGGCAGAATTATGCAGATTCAGAGGGACGGCTGCAGGCTACATCACTCTCACTAATGGCTCCAGGAGGACATAGGTATAATAAAATATCTACTAAATCACAGGCTGCACTAAGTAAATACTTTGAATATATTTGCCTGTAAATGTCTCTTAATAGAGAGCAGTAGAGCAACAAGTCTCCAGAGGAGGGAGAAAAAAGCGTTTGGCACAAAATGCAATTTTGTTCTGTCATTCAAAAAATTACATGACACAGGGATATTCACATCATCCGAGCACCTCGGCAAATCTCATTTAGTTCAAAAAATGAAAAACCGAATTGGACACTGGGGTTTTGTAAAATTGAAAACTATGCCTTGCACCAGCAGAGGTGCGACTACTACAAACTATGTTTCTGCAAATGTGTGTCGGGGCAACATAATGGTAATTTATGAATTTATAAAGGACAATCAAAAGTACAGTTAAGCACTACATCAATATAATGTCATATTGTGGCATGAGGCCTAGATACAGTATTGTCTGCTATTTGAGTTACCTGTTCACAACACTGTGGGTCCTATCTTGCACCCAGAGCATTGCACTTTCAACACCAACGCAAGCATTTCACTGCTTTTCCGCAGATACGCACAGCGGTAAGATAGGAAGTGAACTTGCTTCGCGTTTCAGACTTCAGAGTAGGGCCCTGTGAGTGTGTTCTGGTACACGAGACGATATACCTCACGTGCTCCTACCCCAGTCCCTGACAAGGTTAGGGTGATGATCTGCAATTAAGCACATTGACCACACCCAGTCCAGCCATATATAGGTTTCACCTCGTCATGTTTTCAGTACCGTAGAGAAGCGAAAGCACACGATATGATAACCTTCAACTCCAATACTGTGGAAAAAGTACAGCCGGAATGGAAGCTTGTGATAAATGATGTTTTGACCCATCATTAGGCCCTGCAGTGGGTTACGAAGAAAACCATTGTAGCTCTAATGTACCTTTAAATCTTACACTCAGCAAACCAAAGAACAGATACTCAGCAGCAACACCCGGCCTTATATCTACATTGTATCTACTTAGTCTAAACTGCAGTGGCTGGCCAAATTTTATCAACACAAGGCAATACTCGATTCTTTAGCTCATTTATTTAAAGACTTTGGAGACACATCACTAATCTTAAAACCACGGTTGTGGGCAAGAAGAGGCAGGAATCTTATAAGGTGAGGGGAAACAACGTGTTCCCAGAAACTTGAGGCCAGCTGCAGCCACTGGAACCGCCGAGCGATGAAGATCACACCCCAGACAACCCTTTTACACCTTCACTAGAACAGCTGGTCTATGGAGACCTCACTGCACTGGCACTGCAATAACACACATTTTATATCAGCTCCAAAGGAGAGAAATTGGATGTCGTGACCAAAGGCGTCTATGGAGCGTGTGTGTGTGTCTGTGTGTGTGTGCGTGTGTGTGTGTGTGTGTGTGTGCAGCCTCTTTACACTTTCACTAAACTACAACATCAGCCGCAGTCACAGCATCTTTAGGTTTAACTTGCCGTCCTCCCTCAGGAGACATTAGAAGATAAGTGCTCTTTAAAGTACTTCTATGCAGATAATTTGATGTTCTCCATCTTCTCCTGCCTATCAAACACTCCGAGCTCAGCTTCTCCTCAGGCTGGGAACAGAAAGACGACTGGGTATTCTTCTACGTACCAAGAAGATGAGTTTCTGTCCTTTCTGGAAGTTGGGGGAAACAAGGGTTGATGCAGCACTTTCACACTGAACTATAAACCTTCACAGTGTAACTGGGGGTAAACGGCCTTGACAGACTGTCAAGGTTCTCTACCAACTGAGCTATCCGGTGCCCCCACAAAAGGTGTTTATGTCCTTTAAATGGCCTCATTTATATAGCGCTTTTGTCCAAAGCGCTTTACAGGAATGACTGACATTCACCCATTCATTCACACATTCACACACCGACGGCGGAGTCAACCACTCAGGGCGACAGCCAGCTCGTCAGGAGCAATTGGGGTGAGGTGTCTTGCTCAGGGACACCAGGCACTCAGCTAGGAGGAGCCGGGGATCGAACCGGCAATCTTGCGGTTGCCAGCCATCTGCTCTACCTCCTAAACTAATTGTTTGTTTTTTTTATTCTAATCTGTAAACCAATATTCTCCAAAATTGTAGGGGGTGGTGTATCAAAAACCTATATCTACAGCATATACTGCGAAAAATGTCGGATGTGCAAGGACAGGCGGAAAACCCTCACATGGGACTGCTGAGGTGGTGTGACCAGGAGCGTCAGCAGCATTTGATATGTGGGGGGGGTCCAGTTTAGGCAGGGGGCCTGGGGTCCTCCCCCCGAAAATTTTGGAATTAAGATGCAATTTCCCGCATTCTGGTGCGTTCTAAGATGTTTTAGAAGATGTCTCTTGCGAATCTGTCTCTTGTTCCTAGAAATGAAAATAACAATTAAACAGGCCTATCATTGTTATACTGACTGACTGCTGACTGCTCTGGGAGTCCAGAAGAGAATCAAGATTCTGTGGGTTGATGGGTGGAGACCATGGCTGCAAAAGTCAGTGAATATTCAAGATGAAAACATCCTATGGGTAAAAACGTGAATAATGGGGAACTACAGTTAGAGTTATTTGCTCATGGCTGTACTTATCATGTAACAAGATAAAAACAAACAAACTTTGAATCAACCCATTCTCATAGAAAGGAAAGTATCAATTCATGAATGCATTAACCATCTGATGACGAGGCCCTTTGTTCATGAATAGATTATTCTTTGAAGACAAAAATCAATTTAACTGGCAAATAAATACATCAATGTATAAAATGTGTGAAATGTGTGGCGAGTTAGTTGGCAAGTTAACTAATGGAGAAATAATGTGGGCTGTGTGCAACCTTAGGGTTTAAAGTGAAAAATAGTTTTACCATACTGAATGAATGAATGAATGTTCGTTAAAAATGTGTACTTTTCTGCAGAAGAAGAAGAGTTCACCGTGGTCACCTCTTTCACATTACACGTCATCATTTGATCCATTGCTAATAAATAAATAGACAATGACTAGTGCAGGTTTAAACTCAAGTGAACAGATGTATTCCAGGTTTCTTTATACGGTTCCATGGTAATTGTTTAAAGGTAGTAGGCTTTGATAAACCTGACAGATCCAACCCATAGTGTGAAGCTGTTCCTTAAACGTTCATTCATATTTATACCAGTGCAGTCATGCAGAAAGGCAGGACTCTCTGGGCCCAACGTGTACACACACACTCCTTTAAAAGCCAGCGGGGAAGCAGTTGAGAATGTCACAGCAGGGAAACAGACAGGGAAACCATTAGCTGCTCTTCCTCATCCCTCCTCTTCCTCTTGTGTTCTTTCTACTCTATCTTCTTCCATGTACCTCTCCTCGTGTTCTTCCCCTCCCTCTCTCTCCGTGTACGCGACTTGTGAGATGTGAGGTGGTGCATCCAGAAAGTAGACGGTGACCCATACACACCCACACAGCAGAGCTACTGAGGGATAAAATGGGAGAGGCGATAGAAAATGTCACTGCGGTTGTGAGAAACACAGAGGGAATACTACTACCAGACTCTGACCCCTAAACTTTATCCCCTCATACTTTATATTGCTCGTCCTCCTTGTTTTCACCTTAGCTCAGATTAAACTCTGTCTCGTCATGTTCAAATTCAGCCAGCTTCCTTCTTTAATGGCCACTGACTCAGCGCTGTCCTCCCCTCTAATACAAACTGACCGGCGCTGCATCTTCTCATCAGCAGTCGCCGCAGAGCAGCAGTCTGCAGCGCTGTGCCAACCGGCTTCACATAAATACATAACAGAGAGGGCGCTACACTGTGATCTGCATCAGCAGTGTGTAGCGGGGACAACTAACTCAATATGACTGACTTAATCCAGAGGAAATGTGGAGGCGAAGATTGCTTTCCGGAGCAATATGACACCTCCTTCATGCAGTGATTGGTCAGGTGTGTCGGGGAGAGAAAGAGCCAAGGCTTTGAAGTTCGGAAGCTTTTCATTCTTCATACAACTATTTCTGTCATTTTCTGCAATCACACCCAATGTTGTCTTCCAGGAGAGACAGTCTGACATGTGGACCAACTATCACATGTGCAGTGCAGATGCCTCCAAATGGAAACCGTATAAAGACGTCAGTGACGGCTTTTCAATCGCTTGTTTTAATCTCACTGGTAAACTTTTTTTTATCATATAACCATAATTATTTTATTATTTGTAGCTTTTAATTAGCTTCACGTGAATAACCTTGTTATTGGGTTTTGAAATGGTTGAGCAAACTAAAGATAGAGTATTGATAGTATATGCATTAATTAATTATTGTTTTTTTAATGAGGTAGATGTTCAACTTTGTGCACAGATGTGCATGATATCTATATCCTCAGAGGATACATCCTGACATTAATAATTTCACAGCAAAGCTTTTCTCTAGCACCACCCAGATGTGAACTTCTAGCTCCTCATTGATCCTTTGGAATAATATGCTGTGTTTGCACCAACTGCAGCAAAGACCTTCCAGTCCATGGTATGGACAGTCCGTCTCATGAAAGGCTAATCCCTCCTGCACCAGAGGCTGAAGGAGCACAGTGACCTTGGTAACTAATGCAGTTACAGTTGGTAAGTTTAATGTCCCCAGTAAAATATCCAATTACGACAGTCGTAACTAATGCATCTGCTGGTGCAAATAGAGTTGGAAGTGTAAAATCCATTTGTTGTTTGAGTCTTCTGTCTCGGGGTGACGGAGTATCATGACCTCAGCAGATGAAAGCTGATATTTGAGGCAAGCCATCTTCAGTGACGCCAGCTCTATTTGATAAATGGCTTCATTTTTTGGGGAGACAGACTCCTTCTGGGTACGGCCTTCAACAAATACAGTCCAGCAGGTCCCAATATCAAATGGATGGACTGCAGTCGTCTGTCGGCTCCTTGCTTAGCTACCTGTTCCTGGGTTAATAAATCCAGATTCATGACAGGTGGCTCCACATCCGTTCTGTAACCTTGACTTCATCAGGTCCCGTTGATGGCTCCATTTTGCCTGCACACATTTTCATAAATGACACTTAAGAAGAAATATGAAGGGCATTTATCGTCAGCTACTTCTCTTCTTCCTCATGGCTCTCGCTGACGCAAGCCTCCCATGAATCATGAAGGACCGGGAGGTTTGCCGGGAAGTTCACTAAACACCAGATCGCAATGGCTTTGTTCTTCTCTGTGCAAACGAGCAGTTCACTGAAAAGCAATTTATTCCCACGAGACAAGCCCACACCTGAAATAAGCTGTGGTTCACACTCTCCATCCTCGGCGTTTTCTTTACCGGATTAATCCTGGAACACACGAGGGATAATTCATGAGCTTGAGGGATTTCATCAAGCACACCTAATATTTCCCTTGAGCCTCCACAGTTTAAATAACCAACTCTTTCTAAAGGCAACGAAAAGTCTTCAATGGGTGAGTAATAACACCCATGAATTTCCCATTCAGCCTCCGGCATCTCAATAATTTACTGTAACTTGTATTAAATCCCTCCTCAGTCTGCAGCAGCTGAATAATCAAACCGTCCTTCAACACCGAGCATGTAAATAACCAAACCATGCAGATCTTAAAGCCTAATTAGCCGAGGCACTGATCACCAAGTTCAAGGGAGAGAAAATGTGATTACCTGTCCATCATGTCAGCCCTCATCAAGTTTAATCACAGTGCAGCGGGGCATGCGCTGCCTGCATATGAATGCATGTCACCTGGCTCCGACTGACAAACTGCTTTTTAAATTTGACTTTCAGACGAGACTCACGGGGAAGCTGTGAGTCAAGCATTCAAACAACCTGGGAAGAGGGCGAAGATATGCAGGAGCGTAGCGGTATTATCTGTCATTAGGCTAGGATTAAAAGTCATTTAGTGTTCTTGAGATTATCTTATCATTAGGCTATGATTATAGCACTCACTCCAGTGGCTCGAAATCAGCTAAGCGGAGAGATAAACACCTCAAGGCGGCTGAGAGAATAAAAAAGAAAGTATAGTTAAAGATGATGACTGGGGAAATCATTTTTTCTGACTCAAATTTAATTGCTCTTTAAACTGTAATTGATTTCTATTACAGGCATGTATATTAAAGGATATTATTTGATTGAGCCAAACATGCCAAATGTATCTTGTTTCTACGTGAATATAATAAACACCAAAATTAAACCAAGTGATGTTTGTAAATTTCTCCACTGTGTGTATAACTGTTTATTTTATCTTTTGTCTTTGGTCATAAGTAAATAAAATAGTACTGATACTGGAAAACAAGAGAGCATGTAAATCAGACAACAGCCTCTTCAAACCGTATTTTTGTTCCTTTAAATTTAATCAACTTCAGTTGTTATCGTGGCTGGTGAAACGCTACCACATAAATCTATAGGGCGGGGTTTAAACCAAACAATTTCTGGATTCATATCAATCTTCATTTAAAAGATCCGATATTGATTCATAAACTCCTTGGATCAATCTTTTTATACCAATTACTGTATCCTCTGTGTTACTCTGGCATGACCGCACAAGGAGATCTGCCGGCGAGCGACGGGGAACTAAAACATGACAGAAGCTGCTCCACTGACAGCACCTGCAGGCCTGGAGCAGACATCTGGTTTGGGATTTAAAAGGTTCGAGGTCAGAGCAGAGCTGGACAAACACAAAGCCATTTACAGGATGTGCAAACTAGAGGTCATATGTTGTGGAAAATACCACAAAGCTCAGAAACCATTTCACCAGACATCACCCAAAAACGCTATCAAACCTCACTGGAGAAGAAAGTTTCAGTCAAGTTACCGTCAATTTCTCCAGCGTTGTTGAAAATGTGGTTATCCTTATATGTATTCACGTTTGAAACATGGCGTTGCAACTCCACTGAAGTCGTCAGCCTTGCAGCTGGACGTCCAGAGCAGCAGACAGGTACCTGACTATCACCTGTCATCATGTGAAACTACTCGTTGCACCAAAACAACACTGTTTGCTGTCCAAGAGCCGAGCTAGGAGAGGAAGACAGTTTGGAGGTCTTCTACAGAGAATCTACCAAGGACAATACGTATTACAGAAATTATGTAAAGTTAGCTGAGCTGAGCTTACAGAAACCCATTTCTATATTCAGTTTAAGACACCGAAAAGGAAGATTAAGCATATAATACAAAACTTATAACGCAAAATTGTGTGTTTTGTTCAGCGTTTCTGTAGGGTTCTGTAGGGTCTGTAACGATGTAGCGACCAAATGCCGACCCTTTAATGCAGCATCTTTCTCTCTCTTAAGTTGTTTAGGGGAAAGGCTTCACATTTGGCTGTTTAGATTTGATTTGTCACACCTGATATGCGCATTGCAGCAGATAAACGGAATATATACAGCTTCGCTATTCAATAGGGAAGAAAAGCAGCTCCTCTTACAGACGGGATTCAGGCCTTGCTGCTCAGATGCTGAATTATTGTGAGTGAAGAAACACAAATATCAAACCTCTCAGGACGTAGTTTAGCTCCTTCATTTCATTCTGATAAACAACTTCAGCCAGACCTTGCCCCAGGCTCTGGAAACAAATGAAGTGTGGAGAGAAAAGTCAGCATGGACGATTATTAAGTGAATGATGCTCTATAGGTGGGCTCTTTGGAAATAAATGGCTGAAGGACGACTTATTGGTTTCAGGGTGTTGCGTTTGTTTTTGGTTATGGCTTTTAAATGGCAGATTCTCCTCTGGGTACAATTTTTTTTTCCCCCCACAAAGGCGATAAGGTTTTAATTTGTCCCTCTGCAGCTTCTGATGCCAATACTTTTCATTCATCTGTCCTCTCAATCCAAACCCTTAACTGTAATTTACATTCTCAAATGTTGTAAAATGTCTATTTATCTTCCCTCTGTCTGCTTGGAAGAGGTGATTGTTAATCTGTTAAGAATTGATTCAGCCTCAATTCAGCTGAATAATTATAATTGACCTTGCACTTATCTAGTCAGGCAGGCAAGCTGCAAACAATCCACAGTCCTTCCCGTTCTCTGACAACTAATGTCTTACTTCAGAGTGAAATATTTGGGGGATTTGTGACATTTTTAGATTTTTAGTGTGTTGTTTTGCTTTTCCCAGCTGTACTGACCCATTTCCCCCACATGGAACATTAACGTTTTATTTCCTCTCGTCTGCTCTTTCGCCTTCATTTTCAAGGGGAGCACACAAATCTTCTCTTTATCGATCAACCTGAATCCTCCTCTGTCAATAACGACTTAAGTTTCTACTTCTGTTTCATGAAATCCTCCCTAGGGTGCTCACAAAGCTTACATGGGTAAACGTAACCTCGTTGTTAAATTCTAATAAAAATTTAGAGCATGATAACGGCTGTGGAAAAAACAGGCATCGCTGTGAAAATCAATGAACTGAATCGACTGTTTCCTGGGTGTTTCATTCTGTTTCCTCCAGGATCTAGTTTGGTGCATAACATGCAGGACTGAAGTGAGAAATAGAACAGGACTCAAAGCTGCATTAAGTAATCATTTTACATTAACAATAGTACAAATAACCTCATGCGTAATGTGAAAATAGTTTGTGCCGACGATCCACAGAGAATTAAGACTTGATTTTGCAGTATCTCTCCGCTATGTTTAGCATTTAGCAGATCCGAATCCAGATGTTTTCCTCAGAAGATGGTGGAGACCAAATACGGAGATATAAAAGAGTCATATTGGACTAAGATTGATCAGGTGGACAGAAACACAACTTAGAATAAGTTACTATGTTGCTCCATGTCTATGCATACAAAAACGTAAGGTTACAGATTACATATCTACTCGTAATAACTTATCAAATGTGTCAACAAAAACCTCAAAACATTGCAAAATACAATGGCAGTATATGGCCAAATGTGTAGGGGATTTAGAGAAAGATGATTCAGTAGGCAAAAACATCAACACTTATAGTTAAACGCTCTCCATAAGATATTCAGAGAGCATTAATGTAGAAACAAACAAACATTAGCTACAGTATGTAAAGATACAGAAGAGTAATCTCTACCTGAGCAGAGAATTAAGTCACTCTCCCTCTGTGTGTGTTGTAATCCGATCTTCTTTGTGCTTTGTTTACGCAGCTAGTTGTTTGCTGCTATATTAATGCTCTGAATATATAGAAAGTGCATGTTAGCGCATGTGAGCGGGCCCCACTTGTTAACTCTAATATGAGCTTTGTCAGCACTGTTAGCTGCTAGCTTTCAAGATTCTTAATTTTGCTTCAATGTTCAACATCCACACACAGACATTCATCAGAGCAGATGTAGGAGACCCACTTTACACCAATAGGAGCGACTTTATAAAGCCTTATTATAATATGAACAACTAACAGCACATTGTGACATTATTCTTTCACTCGCTACGATCTTACCTTTCCTCTACTGGAAGCTCATTACTTCATCACAATCACTCCATCTACTTACACATACTGCACACCAGAGAACAATATGCTGAAAAGATCTTGAGAGGCATTCTGGGAAATGTGTAGTTAAGTGTAAGTGACTTTAGACTTAGAGATGTACTTCTTGAACTTTGCTGTTGGATTACTTTTTTTTTAATCTTCGGAATTTAATTTAAAGGCTATTGGACAATTTGTGTTAATGACTTTAAACTGCAGTGAGGTTTGCAACATATAGTTAACACACACAAACACAGACACATAGACACACACACACACACACACACACACACACACACACACACAAATTATGCATTCTTTGAGAGGACTGATTTGAGCGTTATACCTTGGTTTTTTTTTACCTTGTTGGTCTTCCCACACTTCCTCTCGGCACCGGTTGAGAGTTACAACATGGATCTTAGAACTTGTTAGGAAACAGTCTCAGGTCTATATTTTTGTCTCTACATGACATAAAATGTAAACAAGACCCTTCAGCGAGAAGACTGGCCATTTCTATAGAGTTATTCTAAATGCCCATCATCAGGTCGGATTCTCCACGGAATCAGAAGAAACGTTATATGTCAGGCAGGTTCTCCAGAAACTCTTGTAACTCTCCCTCCAGTGGAACCCCCGTCGGTGACCAGCCCAACACAGACAGACCCAGCTTCGCCTTCACTTTGCCTGCTGCTCCACCGATCCCCACTGAGAGCAAACACACCACGCTGCTGGAGGCCCAGGTTGTGTGGCTGGGCCTACTGGAGGAAAGGGAGGCAGAACCAGGACTGTGCGGAGTAGACAGTCAGACCCTGCTGCAGTTAAATGAGAGGTTTTCTAAAGGGAGTCTAGTCCTAGTGGAAGTCGGCAATTGGTGCTTCTCCACCTCCAGACGGGAGCAGGTCAAAGGCGGCAGGAAAGCCAGATCTGGGTCAGTCTGTGGTGGGCTAGTTGCTCCTGCTGGAGTCTGAGCTGAATGAGTTTCTGGGGATCCGACCCAGTGGCACCGATGAAAAGCATTACAATTACATTACAGAACAACTATATGGAAATAGCCAATCTTCTGGTTGATGGTCTTGTTTACTTTTCCGGGTCATATAGAGCATTACAACTGATAGTATGACATTTGGTCTATTTCAGGTTCTTTCCTGATCAACATGAAAATGAAAAGATCAAGAATAAAAGCGTTCTGCCTCTTGACAATGCTTACAATCACAGTATTATTGTCTTCTCACATCAGGCTCAAGGCCAGCGTGTTTGGAACATAGCATCGTATTCAGAAGCAGATAAAATCCAAAGCGACGAAAGCAAAGTAATCAAAGAATTAGGCGGATTCTGAAGGCATCTGAGGAAAATCACCAACGCTGCTAATTAAATCTGGTAATTAATACAGACATAAATACAAAGTACTGCAGTGCTTGGAGGAACTGTGGAATAAATCAGAACAAAATAAGTTATGAGACAACAAAACTTTCAGAGGGCGCAATTAGAGCTGGAACAGAGGAGCAATAAACACTACAGAAAGAAGCAATGAAAGAAACCTCTAATGCTATTATTGTTATCAGGGAAGGTCCATTAAACACTTCCGCTGTTTTTCACTCATTTTCATTCATTTATTTGAAATATACAATATGAAATCTTCCACTGTCTCCATTAAAATATTTTAAATATACATTAAGAGTAGCTGTATTAAACAAACATTTATTTATCTCTAAACTGTTGGCAGCATGTACGCTGGGGTATCTGCAGAAAAGTCTTCAAATTGATTTTAGAAGGCCTCAGAAGGTATGAAACACTCTAAATGTACTTTTCAAAGTTACTTTCTCTTGCTGGCTGTCGGCATAAATGTTTGTTATAAAACGTCAGAGCATCTGATTGTGGGATGTTAGTCATTATACACCAATAAGCTAAAGGTGCGATTGTTGTGATGGTGGTCTGTGTCTGTCACTATCTTTAAAAAACAAGAAGCTCATTACCTCATTATAAAATTAACTAAATTTCATTGTCTTTACTTCAATCGAATTGCTTAATCCATCTATCCCTTTCTACTGCTTAGCCAGGTCCAGGTTGCATTCATTTAATGAATTACATCAGGAATTATTATAATAAGCTGCTGGGAAGTACTGAAAAAGTGAACTAATAATAAAGCATTCTAGTCCATATCCTGCCTACTGGTTTTCCATCATACTTCTATACCTGCCTGATCTGAAACAGGTGTTAAATTGCATTCTTAGTGCTTTTGAAAAGGTCTTAAAGTAAACTTGGCGAACCCTGAACCTGCATCACTTCAGCAGACTGACAAGTGTGAAGCCTCTGGTGCCACAGACAAAACTGAACAGGACAAATCCACAGAAGGACATTGTTTGAGCTCTCCAACAATTGTAAATTAAGTTTTACAATGAATTCTCAACCTGAGAGAAATATATCATTAATTTCATTGGGAGCATGTTAAGGTTCAAGGTCACGTTTGGACAAGAGACGCTGGGGATCAAACCAATATGATTAATGGCCAACCTGACATGTAGCTGCACAACCACGTTATTATTTAACGTTACATCGTTTATGTTAGCCACTTACTATGCAGTCTGTGAAATATTAATGATAAACCAACACAAAACAACTAAAACCACAAGACACAGTTGCAGATAGCCATTTCAAACCTTTTGAGGAGTCATTCTGTATTTTCCTCAGAGCAAAGACGTGGAACGATCCACTCACCTTTTTCCTTGAACACTTAAACTAACCTGCAGCACACATGAGTAAAACAGTGAATCTGGCAGCTCAAAGACACATTTTTGGTTACATGTTAGTCATTTGGCTGCCGGTCTCTGAGCTGCTGAACACACAGAGACTCTTTCATGCTGTGATATTGGAAGGCGATTAAACACAGAGTGACTTTATGGCCCTGCGGGGTCGCTTCTTTTACACATAGACTTCCACAAATCTCATCAGTGACTCACTCATTCGCTGATCCGGCTAACAAGTCATCAGGGCACCATCTGGCTGTTAAAATATGTATTTCCACTTTGTTTTCGTTTAGTACCAGCTCCATAATGAGCGGTGAGCTGTCGGCAGCGGCGAAGGGAGACATGGAGTCTGAGACCCGCGGCCGGGAACCCTCCACCTCTGCAATCCTAACTTAATATGCTGCTGTGGTTTATGGACTGAGCATGATGAGTGTGCTGCTGGGTCATGCTGGGCGAGATTAAGAGATAGACAGGGAGAAGGAGAGAGTGAGAGAGAATGCTAAAGGCAAAAAACAAGACATCCAAAACTATAGAGAATACATAAGAAGAGATACAGCAGAGAAAACTGATTGCAACAAGAACTGAATCAATCTAAAACTGATACTTAGGGCAAATCTTAACCTGTGTACATATGTGTTAAATTATTGTATCCAAGACGCGAAGGTCCCCAACCTAAACTAAGTATGTTGAAGTCATGTTTATGCCTAAACCTTACCAAATGTTAATCTGTTTCATTTTTCAACTAAATTAAAAGAGTTTCCATCTGAGCATCAGAACCTAAAACGCTTCGTTATAGACGCCACGGACAAATAATGGACTGGACTTACTCCTCACATCCTAACAAAGCATCATGAGAACCTATGCATCGGGTAAGCTAATTACTTGCTGATTACTTACTCTCCGGAGGAATGGTAAGATTGTAAAATGCAGTGACAAAATCAGTTGTTGTGTAAGTATAAAAGTATTAAACAAACAACATGCAAATGTCTCGAAAGGAGTAGACAACGGTCGCGCACATCCAGTATAAAAGGTGCTGGCCTCAAAAATTGTAGACAGGAAAAGCAAGAAGAGGAGACCGCACACATCAGCTCCCTTATGTGCAGATTTATTAGCACATCAGGAAAGGAGACATGCAGCCCTCGACCAAAAAATACTGAAAGTTCTTCCCTTTTCTGGTCAGATCCATGATTCTGTTTCCTTTTTTTTATTAAAGATTCATTATCTATCAAATACATATTTACTATTTGCTCAAATAGTCAATAATACCAAAGTGAAATTGGCAGATCAGACCACTTCTCAGGACACTGTGGGCATTTACAGTGTTTGTCATCCAGAGTCTCCTGTTATTTTTGTTGAACATGCTGGGCTTGGATAATTACATCTCTATTATTCTTGCTGGTACAGAAATGCAGGTGAGCTCATGAAGCGCCACCCACCTGCAAACCGGGCCAAGGTGTAATGAGACAGGGTAAGTTCAAACACCTCCAGGGGGGGCAAAAGGCCTTTAAAGATGCTGAATTCCAAATTCAGAGCATATCTTTGATTGGGGGATTGCCTCCACACAGCGGGTTTCATAACGACCCATGGCTCAGGAGGATGTTATCACTGTAACCGCTATATGAGCCTCGCGCAAAGCAGCAGCCATTAGCTAGATGGTGGGGCACACACAGTGGGAGACATATGAACTAACCTACAGGATCCGCCAGCTTCATAAACAAAGCACAGAGAAACTCATATTACCACATTCACACAGAGGGAGAGCGACTTTGTTCTCTGCTCAGGCCGACATCTTTACACAGCAAATAGTTGTTTGCTGCTATACTAATTAGTGGTCGACCAATTAATTAGTTGGCCTATCAATCGGTTGCCCTTTTAACCAGGCTGATTAATGGCATTTTGAGATGATTGGCATCGGCCAATGTCATAGCGCTCACCAGGCCGATAAACAAAAAATGTCTGCAGACACATCTGTAGGCAGCCTTGCGGAGCCCGTGAACTTCCGGTGCTGCGAGTCGTCTTGTAGTAAATGGAGAATCCGCTCTACTCGCCGCCGGCCCAACTGAAGTTAGCCTGAAGTGAGGTCCTACCCCAGCGGAGTGCACGTCCCGCGGAGCGGCGCCGGCAGCCTGCAGAGGCGAGCGGAGCCAGTGGAGCAGCTAGCGGACATTTTTATTCTAAAAAGGACCGGTCCAGCTCTGCTTACACCTCGAGTCTGAAGTGAGGTCCCACCACTGATCTGTAATAGGTCTGTAGCACCAGTGGGTCCCGCCCCCTATAGCAATTCTGTGTTGTTGTTGTTATTAATTAAATTGTTGTATTTTATCACATGCAAAAAAACAAACAAGGTTCTCTATTTATCACATGCACAACACAACGCAATGCAAAGTAAAACATATCGGCATTATAGATCGGCCATCGGCCGCCCTGCTCTCTAAATGTCGGAATCGGCCATTGAAAAACCCATATTGGTCGACCACTGCTCTAAATTTCAAATGTAACACCTTTATATAAACTGTCCCTAAGTAACAAGACATTTCTTACCTTGGTTTGATCTACAGACACAAAAGATGGAAAGATGTTAAATACTGGCAGCTTAAAGTTGTACCGGTGTCACCAAATATTCCCAAACCCCATCAGCTGAAACCAAATGCAAACACCTTCAGATGAAAGTACAGTGTAACACTGAAGTGAGCAGCAGGGGAGAGAATACACGCAGAGAAAGATTACGGGATATGGACATGAAACAGGGAGAAAAAATATATATATAGGTACAGTGACTAGAAAGGAAGGAGGAGGAAGGTAAGAGCGACACAGCAGCAGGAGGGCAGACATCCAGGTGGAAGAGAAGAAAGAGAAAGATAGGTATAGCTAGCTATGAAAAGAAAAGGGAGAGAAAAGTGTCGGGAGCTGACGGAAAACAACAGAGAGAAACGAGCCCGGAGAGAGGGCTGAAAGTTTGCAGCACATCTGATTCAGAAACAGCAGAGGAGAAACAGCCAGAGGGAAGATATAGAGAAACAGATACTTTGATGAGACTGTAGATGCTTCTTTCATGCAGCAAAAAGAACCTGGGAACAACAGATGATGACCAATACTCCAACCCAACATGTTGTGTTCATATACAGTACTCTATCTCCTCTTTCCTTCCTTCATCTGTCCAACTGTAGAGGATGCTGCAATCTGCCTCTCTCAATGTCTCACTAGCTTACAGTCAGCTGTGGGTACATTAAACTGCAGAAGAAAGATCGGACCCAAAACACTTCTTTTGCATAATTATTTGGGTATAATATCCTGGGTGGAATACTGACATTCCTTTGGTTCTTCCGAATTCAACGTGACACATTCTCCACCACAAGAATTGAAAACTATACGGTATGCAGGTTTTAGTTCGACTGCACAGCGACTGTACGGCGGGGTTTAAGAGGTGAAACGGCAACACATGGTGGGCGTGAGGAGAGACGAGAGAAGGAAAAAGAAAGACGCAGAAGCAGATGAGAAGCGGGGTCGTGAAGAGGAAGACGATAATAGCGTTCTGCACAAGTCACATTATCGTTGACAGCAAAGGAAAGAAACAGGCAAACAAGGTTAATATAAAAATGAGAAAAAGGAGACGGAAAAGAGATCACTGTGTTGAAGAGAAGGGGCACAAAAGGGTGGAGGGATGGACTTTTTTCTGCCATTTATCTTGATTACATAGAGGGAAACATCACTGCCCTCTGTCTCCTACATTCATCCCATTTCTGCTCTGGATTCCCGCCTTTTCCCTCTTTCTTCTCATTTCTTAGGCAGGGAGGAATAATAGCAACGCCCCACTTCATAATCACACACTGACACAGCCTTAGACCTGCAAACTGCCTGATGTTGATGTAAATCATGACTCAATGCTACTTAAGGGAAGAAAACAGATCTTCCTCCATTACGGAATCAAACCAGCAACCCTCAGTCCCAAACCCACCTCCACAATCCGCATGCATCCTATTTCTCACATGCGCGCACGCACACGCGCGCACACACGCACGTCGTGCACAGACGTGGCTCGGTCCCAGGATGCTCATCATGCAGCTCTGAGCACCAAATTAACCAGAAAGAAAACAGATAACCCAGTTTGATGCACACTGGCTGAACTGGCTTTTTATAGCGGCGACAGTGTTCCTCTCTGCAAACAGACACAGACCTTTTACTGCCAAACGTGCAGCTGCGTGGAGCAAACACCTGCTTTGGTTAGAGCCTCTCTGACAGCTTTTCAGGAGTTACGGTCGCAGCCAGCAGGAGACTCGGTAAACACGTGCGGGAATAAGAGTCAAATCAATCCAACAAGCTATAAGGACGTTGAATAAAAGTTGGAGATAAGCAGAAGGCGCGTTCTGCGTAAACGTTACAGCGAGAATGAATTGTTAAAACTGATCCCGACCTCAAATTTGTTTAATTTTTGAGCGTTTTAAAACGCTCAAAAATTAAACAGTTATTCACGTAAAAACGCCACAACTCTCATGTTTTAAACAACGGAGCGCTTGCTGTGCGCAACCCTGCATCCCACATCTTTGCACTTTTTCCAGCTTTATAGAGTACCTATATAGGAGCAACGGCTGAAATCAGAAATCAGAGGTTTCATATTGTTGTGACAGGGCGATGAACCGCCCGTTTAAAGCCGCCCTCTGGGTCTGCGCTGCCCGGACTCGCTCCGTCTCCTCCGGGGAAAGTGAAGAAGCGCACAGCCCGCTTACCTTCTCCGGTTGTCCCATACGCGCTGGAGAGAAGCAGGGCGACCTGAGCGATAATCCCGGCGACTCTTTTAGTCCCAAAATCCATGATGATGAAGGCGGCGGGAAGCTGCATAGAAGCCCGGCGGCTGCTGGAGGAGAGAGACGGCCAACCTCCCTCCAGCTCCCAGAGAGATCTCCTCAAACCCGGCTAGAGAGAGTGAGAGTGTGAGTGTGTGAGAGAGAGAGAGGTGGTTTTACTATGTGGTCAGAGCTCCAACTTCAGCGCGCCCCCTCCTCTTCCCCTTCAGTCCCCGTGGTTAATAAAGGAGCTTTCTGGGTCCTCCGGTCCTCCGACTGCTGCTGACAAACAAGCAGCTGTTGGTCACCACGTATTGCGCCACATAGCTGACATCCAACCAGACAGACTGCTAATGTTACACTATTAGCTAGCACACATTCGCACCGTGTAGTTATGACTAAAGCCTTACTTTGTATTTACTTCCATTCCATTGCCAAGTTTGAATATAGTTGTTAATAACTAACTACTACCTAACGTTAGGTAGTGGTTTAGGCCGACTAAATCGCAGGCTAGTGACTTTAGGGATGAGAAAATCGGTTGAAACGTCTTTAGCGCTGTCCAATCAGGACCAAACTAGCCTGAAAACAGGAAGTCGCTGTAGCATCAAGTCATTACAGAACTTCCACAAACCACCTTAGTCATAAACGATTTATCTTTTGTAAATGTATGTCTGCATACATGGGGTATTCATACAGTTTTGAATAAATCGGGAATTTATATACATATAATGTTTTGTGAAAGCGGAACATTGGTGTCAAACAGCATGTATCAAGTTTCAGGAATCAAAAACAGTTTAATTGCCCAGGTTTGCACATTCAAGACATTTGTCTTGGTGTTTTTGTGCAGAATGATCAAACTGAAACAAATAGAAGATAATAAAATACATTACATTTACATCCAAAGCTGACAATAAGTACATTTGTCGGGATAAAGTGCAACCGAATATCACTATCCAGTAAGAAATCATCTTACATCTGGACAGCTGTGTCATTTTGTACAGGGGTGTGCAAACTATTGACTAGGGGATGTGCTAAGGTTCTTCATCTTTTGCCAAAACATCAAACACCATGGATATTATAATTCCTTATTAACATGCAGACTCTTTATGCAGATTCATGCCATGGCTTCTTGCTGGTTCTAGAACTCTTAATGATGCCCTCCACTTTGACAATAAACAAAAATGATGCACTCAGTGAGCAACATGGCTGCTATCAGTTATTTCCCATCTATCCATGACAATACATCGGAAAACAAGAATATCTGGGCTCCTTTTGACCTGAAACCACCGCAGCTTAACTCTCAGACCATCAGTTCCGCTAAGGACTCTTTGGACTACAAATACGCCGCTGGTCAAAACAGCTCGACCATGCAGCAGGTTGAAGAAAAAGCAGTTGTAACGCCGCCGGGCTGCTTGGCGCCGCCTGATTACCGACCTCTGGAAGTCTTCAGTGCGACAGCTGTGGATCCAGGTCCAGCCTCATGGAGCGAGGCAGAAGAAATATGTGAGCTGTGCATCAGGGTGAAAGAAATCGAGTTACTGGACATGATGGGAGAACGTCCTGGTAACCCGGGGTGTAAGTAGACAATGACAATAATTACCTGTGCTGCTATTAAGCTAGTTTAATGGCCCACTTTGGAGCCAGAGGAGTCGATAGAAATGGTTGTTGTGCATTTTTGAACGTCATCCGTGTAACTATCATTCAGTGATGATCAATAGAATTAGAAAGCTTTACAATCCCTTCAGCTCATTTGAGTCTGCTTCACAGGACAAATCACATACAAACACCGGATTTTGGAGAAAATAAGCGATGCTGCTATTCATGTGCTACCTCTTATTTTATTTTACTCTCGTATACTAATATTTCTCTCATTCCGTCTGCCTTTCTCATCCAGATACATTTCGGAGGAACATCAGTTGCCAATATGGAAGCAAAAACGTGTGGAGGAAACCAGTGAGGAAGACAAGAAGATATTATCTTTAGTTCTTCTAGTTGAATCTCAATAAACCATCAATGAACTATCCAAACATTTTAAAGTTTTCTCTGTTATCCATTCGGAGAATGTGAAAAAGTGCTTTTAACTTGATACCTGGACCTGAACATACTGTATCGCAAGCATTTCAGTGACTATGAATGATGCAATGCTTTTAGGAACTGACACAATGAGGGCTGTCGGCTTATTTTTGGCACAGTTTCCTTGTTCCAGACATCCACACCGCTGCCAGCATTCTTGATTTTTGTTTCCAGCGATTTACAACAATAAATTACTGATTACTCATCACTTCATTCAAAATAAAATGAATAACGAAGACAACTAAACAGCAATTTACCCCAGGGGACCACGTTAAAGACAATGATTATGGTGTGGCAATCCATGTTCTCGGATTAAAAACACGCAATGATTGCTTAATTGAGTGCATGATTTCGGAGACAATTTAAAGTCAAGACTTCTGCAGTATGCATCCGACATTCAGAATAAAAGCAGGTAATTATCATCATAAAGTAATTGAATGTAGTATTTAACTGTTATACCAAATAAACTAAAGCACAGACTAATTTAGGGTATCCGATTTTTTTTTTCTTATACCCTTAATTGGTCCTATTTCATTGTTGAAGCATGGAGTATTGCTCAAAATACCTCCTGGTCTTTATTCTTATCTACAAATGATGTATTACTCATCAAGTGCACTGTGTCAGGTTGCCTATGCAGCATACAGGATGGATGTTAGTGCCCCCGTGACCCTGAACAGCGGTGATTGATAATGGATTGATGGATTTTAGCACCTTTATTAACAATGTCAATAAACAAAAGTGCTTCCCAACAAGAAACAAAACACACATAATATGCAAACCCCACATCTTCTGAAAAGTTGGGATATTTTCCAACAAAAAGCTTAGATGTGTTGATTCATATGAGCATTAATTTAACTGAGAATTACTGTCAACTAAGCAACTAAATTGTATTTTGTAAATACAAACCGAGTTTTCTGGCTCTTTTTCTGTTGCTAGGCGGCTGCATACGCACTAAAAAAGATGCTGTCACTGTGGGGGAAAAGCGCGACATGGACAAGCCTTATACCTCCGTCTCTAGACTGCTAGTTACAAAGGAACTAGTTTTATCTCTCCTTGATTGCTGCTCAGCAGTCTGTTCAGATGCAACCAAAAAGAGCTGTCTAAGTTCCAAATAGCTCAGAATAAAGCTAAAAGTTTGAGGTTTGAGTACGGAGAGAATGCAGTCTCTCATGGCTCATAGGATGGCAAGGAATCTAATGAGCCTATTTTGAAATAACTACCAGATAATCTTCTGCCATGGCTTCATGATACTAAACACATTTTGTGTTGCCTCTTTTTTTCCACAGAAAATCTGTCAATATGTGCATGTATGCGATTTGAATTGAAAGTTGGCTCCTGGCCTTAGAAGTCAAGAATGAATGCGGTTATAATTACAACAGGTGGCTCAAAAGCAACGAGGAATCAATACGCAGCAGGAGTTTCAGAAGGATTTGTGTAACACAGAAGCGCCTGGGGACGAGGATATGGCATCGTGTTCAACAGATCAGGTCCAGCACCAAACAGTAATGAATGCATTTATGAGGGAGAAGCTTTTGGTTGCATTCATTGGATGGTCAGAAAAAAAGGCCTGAAAACAGAGAGGAAGAGGGGAAGACGTGCAGAGAGAGTCAGCGGGGGAATCTGATAATGAAAACCTACTGAGTATAGCCAGCAGGGGAATCAGATGATAAAAAAACCTGTTGAGAGCAAACACAGCAGGGGAATCAGATAACAATGAAGCCAGGCTCTGTGAGGAACAAGGGATCACACCGTGCACTAACGCATACACTCAACATGAGCATCACACACCTCGGTGGCCTGCAGACACACCGCACACAGAGAAACCAGCTGGCTGCTTAATGTTCAAATCAGACGGGTGAGAGGCTGAAAAACTATGTGAACATGATATAGGTAAAAACACACCGAGAGGAACCAGCAGGCTTCTGGTTGCAGGAGAGGTTTGAAATGTAATAATATTTCCTGGCAGTCCCAAAAAACACACACACACACACACATACATACACACAGCGGGAAAGTTAAAGATAAGCCGAAATGGAAAATGGAAATGCCCAAAATCCAAAAGCATGAAATGGAGCAATGGATAGATGTCTGATGCTTTCAACCAGCCGACATCTCGGTTTCAGCGTTTTGTAGTTTTTAAAACAACATTTCGTCCGTAGAAAGAGGACCGTGGCACTACAAGGATTTTTGGATTTTGGTTTTGTTGAGAGAATATTAGTTGTTGCTGCGTCATAAAGGTTCGGTCCACATTCTTGGCAGTCCATGAGTGAAACTGGGCCACAGTGGGGAAAGCAATTTGTTTCAGTAAATAGAGAAATGTGCTTCTCCCGGGGCTCTTTCACTTGGTCTGAATTTCTGACTTTGGAATTTGATCTGAATGAAAATGACAGGTGTGACACCTGCCCTGGACCAAACAGCCGAACCTTGGTCCTAAGAAAAGAGGCGATCTCGGTCTGGATTAAACTGAACCATGGTTCGGTTCGTTTCCGGTTATGTTCTAAGAGTTGTTGGGCTCCTTTGGGGGACAGCTTGGTGGATGTGTATATGGTAATTAGACTGCACACACTGTACCAAAAACTGACAAAAACTAATTTGTGTGCAATATCAATATCAATGTGTACCACGTTTTCATATTTCCTATGTGCAATTATGTGAACTCACCATTCAGTCTGTATATGATTATATTTATTCTGTTACCTGTTATACATTTGGAATACTGCAAATGATCGTAACAAAAACACAACCCTTGTTTCACACATTCAGGTGTGAAAACACTTGAATGAAACCCACTGTGCTTTTACAAAAATGTGACCATAACTTTTCATTCCACAAGCTGAAGGAAGAGTGTTAATATAGCATTTAGCTGAGAGGGGGAGTAGATTGTGGCCAAGCAGTCTTTCATCGGTACACTGGGAAGTTGCTCCCAGCCTCCTTCCTTCACCAGTGCAGACTGGCGTTAGTTGGAAGGAGATGTTATCTCCCACATAAGCCAGTCAAAGCTGGATGTTGTTGGATGGTGCAACACCATCAGATTTTGGCAGCAGGAGGAAGCCAAACCAAAAGCGTGTCCTTTTCCACCAGTGAGAGCATGTGGGGTAATATTCCTCATGGTAAGAAGTGAAAGGGCTCAGCCAATCCCTAGGGAATGCGAAACAACTGGCTGTCAGACGACAACATCTGCCTCATCAGATTAGCGGATGCATAAAAAGTCGCTCTTCGATGTGAAGCTGGAGCCAGAATGTGGTAGCTCAGTAAGCAGTCATAAGTTCAAACTCCTCACAGTTTGTCTCTCTGCCCTTCCTCTCCAGCCACGTCCCCCAGGCCCCCCTCATTGTCATTTTACATCCATCCACCAGTTGCCCTCGGACTTGCCCCCTCCTTTCCCCATCACTGAAGGACTCATCTACACCTGTTCCCACTTCCCTCGTCTGCTCTGGAGCAGCCTGGCCTTTCCCCACCTGCCTCACATCCCCTCATCAGCCTCTCAGTTCATTTACCGGCCAGGTTCCATTAATCTGTTGCCAGACCATCAAAGTTGCTCGGGGTATGCTGCTTTTAGAGACCGATCATGTGCTCATACTTGAAAATTACTCCAATGCCACTACACCCAATACCACTGTGTTCACCGTTGGGGGCATTTGCAGCCACGTTCCCAGCAAGTTCCCCCACATCCAAAAGATTTGCTGCAAGGTCGTCAGTTGTGTCTGCTACACTGTGTCAGGGTTTCTGCCAGCGTATTGCAAGCCCGACATCACGTTGGCGCTGTGAACGCAGCAGTGCAGTGTGTGTACAGTTTAAGTTCCTGTTGATTAATGTGAAAGGGGTCAGCAACAATTACAGCCAAGACTCACTTAAGGTGGACTAGCTGAAAAGCTGGTCCTCTGGGTTTTGTTCAGCTTTTTATTTTTAATATTTCACTGCTAGCATTAATTGGTCAAAATAATTGCCGGTAGGACGGTTAATTATTAGCATCCCTATTGCAAACTAAGCTATCTAAAAAACACAACCTTGAATGTTTAAATGTCAGCAACAGCATCATTTGGGGATTTAATTTGTTAGTCAGGGACATTCAATGAAGATAAAAGATGAAGGCCTTTTAGGCTGAAACGCGTTGGCATGTTTTTATTAGATTAGCCATGTACCAATAAAGGCTTTTTATCATTTACCTTCTTGAGTGCCTCAGATATTTTTTTCTTCAAAGTTCTACTTGGATCCCCAAACTGAGGAGCACCAGAGGGACACCTTTTTCTTCACCCAAGTAGCACTCCATGCATTGTTTTTTTGATTGAAAATAAAAGGTGTTTTCAAAGTAATTTAGGCACTTTAATGGTATTATTCAGAACTCATCATTACTCTGTATTGGCAATAACCCAAAAAGGGTTTAATCAGTGCATCACTAGCTGCTTTCTTGCCAATTGTTTTCCTTTTGGTCTCTTCTGTCACTCTGCAACTTTACCTGCCCATCTGTATGTGCCAGTTAAAGTGAGCTGATCCTGTCTGCCTGCTTCATCTGCATGCGGGTCCAATCCCTGAAACTTGCATTCACTGAGTTGACTTCAAACTCACTAAATAACACATTCCGTTATATTTGTTAAATTAACAAACAGAAATGTAAAAGTGACGACCTGTGGTTTGTGGTGATGTGTTGTGACTTTTTCTGGGTAAATAAGTGGGTGTGAGTAGAGGAAAGAACAATATGACCCTGCACTTCCAGGTGACAATCTGCATTCAGGGGATTGTAATGTTATTTGTGTGCACACTCAACTTTTTTGCCCTCAATATACTTCCATAAAAACAAGCCTTTGTTTGATTGAGCACTCGTTCAGCCATCGACTCCCAAAGGGTCCGTCACCATTAAAACGCCAACTTAGCCGGTCAAAGCTGTCATTATATCTGGAAACTGTGATCCCTGTGGAGAGGCAGCGCGTCGCTTCTGTACCACATCAAACAATGGAGGGTTTCTCCTTTTGCCATGGCAACTTCCGAAACGGCCAGACAGACACTGAATGGACGTTTGAAAAACCGAAAGAAGAGCAGCATGAGAATGAGCTGAGGGGGAGGGAGGGAGGCAGAGAGAGGTTTGAATGGGAATAAACTGATCTAAGTCAGTGATACTATGAGTGTGGATAAATTCATCCTGGTTGCATCTGTAATCTCTACTTTAGAGCATCTCCATTTTGTTTGTAGTCACTTTTCACACAGCAAATCTGAGCAACATATTTTTCATACACAATTACAACATTGACTCAGGTTTGTAATTACACGTGATTCTCTGGATGTCTATTGATAAGAAATGAAAGCTTCTCAATGTGGTCTCTAATCCTGTTGCCAATACTCTAATCTGTCATGTTTGTTTCTAAATGATAAAAACTGTATTGAGCGTGTAAACAGCAAGGAAGGAGATTGTAGTGTACGTTTCATTTGCAAAACAAAATTTTTTTTAATGGAAATGCCACAATTGGTTAGATTTGGTGAACTTTGAACCAGAACACAGGAAGCAACCTTTGAGGAAACAGAACCGGAGTCCAAATGAAGGAAGCTATTACATCTTAGTATAAACGCTGCACCAAAGGAGAATGGTTCACAGACAGTCCTCTTAGCAACTAAGCTAACGTTCTTCCTGAGAGTTAGCATGCTTCCCCCCCTATGAATGGATTCATTGAATGAAATTATGTAAAATCAACACAAGAGGAGAGTAAACTGAAAGGACCACAGCTGTGAGAGCTGTTACCGCTGACTAAAGCTAGCATGTACTGATCTTGCAGGCTTGTTAGTGGTTAGCTCACCTGGAAAATTGTTCCAATTTCAGATGAGACCGGGCTCTAAATGTCTCTGTGGTGCGATCGTCCATCAGTATGTATTGTAGCAGGTCAAAGCCACAGTGAGACGTCAGTAGACAAGTTATTAGCAGATAATGGAGTGAACTGAAGCATCGCAGGCTCAAAGTGTCTCCGACATGATGCGAATCGTTCCCCGAGTCCGTGCTCGTATTTACTGTTTGTTGAAAACCAGACGGAGCGGGATGGAGATCGATGCGATCCGACTCTGCTTTATATTCACAGCAGCAGCTGCAGGCTGTTGGAGGCCTGCTGGCCGAGCGGCCGGCCAGTTGGCTGAAACAGAAAAGGCACTCAGAGTTTCTTTGAGAGCAGAGCAGAGATCAAGCTGCTCGGAGCCAGAAAAGAGACAGAGAAATCAACCCGTTTCAGAGAGATGTCGACTCTTCTGTGTAATGGACACTGATGCATGCATTGAGGCTACGACGACTTGAAATAAGAGGGTTGACCTTCTGTCCACTGTTAATTAAAGTCACATTTTAGCCAAAGAGGAATACGTTTTGCAGCGTGAATTGAATTTTTACTTTGCTTTCTAGAAAGACCTCAAAGTAAATCAGCTATATATGCATGCTGAGTCATCTTAATCCAATCAGTAATATATTGAAGAGTCACCAAATACTTCTGTTACATTATATCAGTCTTTTTTTTCAAATGAAACAACCTGATATTAAGCCAAAGATGGCAATATCTTTCTCTCTCTCTCTCTACCTCTCTCTCTCTCTCTCTCTCTCTCTCTCTCTCTCTCTCTCTCTCTCTCTCTCTCTCTCTCTCTCTCTCTCTCTCTCTCTCTCTCTCTCTCTCACACACACACACACACACACACACACACACAAACATGTTATTGGTTTATCAAATTTGAGTATGCTTCAGAGGTTTCTATCAATGCAGCCATATTTTGTATATATGGTATAATCAATACATACATGCATCCATAACACACACACACACACACACACACACACACACACACACGTTTATGGCCTTCAGAGGTAATGGCTTTGCCCTGCAGTCTCATCAGTAACACATCAAGGTAGAGGAGAGGTTCTCTCACAAGCCATGCAATGTAAAGCATTATTGTCTTTGATACTTAAAGCTGATTTGAAAAACATCACTGGACCCATCAGGAAGACTTAATGTAACAAAAAAATGTGAATTATAGATAAATACCACTAACATTTTTAATTAACGTGAAGTCTATCCCGTTTTCACAGACTGAGATCAATTGAAGCCGGTTTCTCTCCATATTAAACATAAGACATATTTGAACATATTTACATTTTGATACCACCTTTGCTGTTTTTTCCATGTATCTTCACTATTTTCAGTTTTAAGTAGAGTTGATTAATTTATTCATGTAACACATTATATTTTGGCAGAGCAGCGCAGAACATTTCCTGCTGGGATTCAGTGATCAGAGTCACGCTGTTGGCTGCCAACACATTTAATAAAAAATGACATTCTGCCCGTTTCCAGTTTTGTGACTCTTTAATTTAGCTTTCCATTACTGCTGTCAGTAATAAAGGCCTGCAGAGACATTTAAATTTGGTTAGAAAGAATGGGAGAGAACTGAGCTGACCAGACCTCCTCATCTGTTTGAGGTTCACACCTGCATGTCCAAACAAACTGTCAGTGGGTAGAGTTGCACTGTGGGTAATGTGGCCTAAATTACCCAGGTTTTGAAAAAAAGATCTGGTTCCCCTGCTTCAGTCTTTAACAATATTGTAGAAGTGCAATGCCAAATCGTTGGTGAACTCTTTTAAAAATGTAAAACACGTTCTTAAAAGCAACTGAAGAAAATAAAAGATAGCTTCTGTATTCAACCAAGTAAACCTCTGGAGTCACAACAGAAGTTTTGCTTGAAAAATTGCAACATATCCTTTAATAACAACAATTCCTTTCATGAGATATGAGAGTTAAAAAGTGAGCTGCCGCACAGTATCTATTCATCTCACTGTGATGAATACACAGTTAGAAGGTTGTCAGCTTTGACAACGAGAAAAGTCTCCGCTATTGAACTTTGTTGTATTTTATCTGCTCTCTCTTTTGACTTCTAGACAGCCAAGAATGTTAAAATGCACTTGTAGCCACATTGAAAGAAAGCACTGGACATTAAAGCTCCCCGTGTTTGTGCACATATATATGTTGGTATCTGTGGCTACTATTCCACAAACTACACATTTGGCTCCCCTCCTATAGTAAGTTCATGCAGGTTCCATAGAATATTTAAACACTCATAAACCAGAGCACAGACCTAAGGAACATCTGCTTCTGTGCTCTTGTATGTTTTTAAGGCAATCAACCTGCCAGTGACTGCAGATGAAAATTAGTGTGGCCAAATCTGGCACATATATATGATGGTTTATGTGACTTCATATGTATAAATATGCATAAATATACCCCCCATCTGGGTATGTTTACACACGACCTGAAAAGGTCATCCATAGTTTTCCTGCCAGCCAATCAGAGCAGAGTGGGCTTTTTCAAAATGGGGGCATAAAGAGACAGAGGATGAATACGGGTGTATTCAGACGGACAGTAGGAGTAGGTTAATGTGTGTTTTGAACATTAAAGCATGTAAACATGTTCTAATAAGAACACAAAATAAAAGTATGCACCAGAAAGTGGGCTTGACATATCCCCTTTAAGGCGTTGGTTTCACTAAACTACCTGAAAACCACCGAGCTGGAGTCGGAACCCACAAGGGTTTAAGATACGATCAGTCCACATAATGTGTCACAGGTGTGTTCACTTGTGGCAAAAATAAAATGAATGAATCTGCTGGATTCATGTACAGCTAATTGGAATCGTCCACACCATGTAATCAGACTTATACTAATAGACTGCGAAATCATCCGAGACACAAAAACATTTCATTATATGTTGAAAATGAATGAATCAAATTATCTTTATGTCCTTCTGACATCAATCCTCTGACAATCGCTGATTAATCTGTCTATTGGAAAAAAGATATCTAAGAATATGTAATATTAATCAGGGATCGACGAAAAACACCTACCAGCCATTCACTTTAACGACTTATATAATTACCTTGGCCGTCTAGGTTTTAATGAACTTCTCTAAGAATTAATGACTGGAAGAAAAAAAAATCTGAAAAGTGCACAAAAAGCCTGCTGTGAGCTAGATTCTTTATTTTTTCTTGCAGGTTTTGTGTAAAAAGGAAGAATTGTTAGAAATAGAGAGCCTCAAGTACGGACAGTTCTGTGTTGTTTAATCCTTACCTGACAGATGGTGTGAAATGCCTGCAAGCTGCTATTCAGATGATTAAGACAGCAGCATGTTTCCTCAGAGAGGCATTTCCTGACTCTGCTGGGTGGACGAGGAGGTGAGCTGCTCTGCATCTGATCTTACAGAGGAGAGAAATTAGGTTTTGTTAAGCCGACAGGTTCATGTCTGTCTGCAGTCACACTGCCGTCCCCTGGTAAAGTAAAATCGGTATATTTGGAGGTCGGTATTGTAAGAATGTCCCTGGTGTGTCTGTACCCAGTGTCAGACTCTCACATAATCAATGTTTACTTGCCGACTGTCTCCTCTGGTCTGACACAGACATGATAAAGGTGTATTTATCTGTCCTTTCATGACATAAATGCTTTTCTATTGGATACGTGGGTAGACAGCTAAACACAAGATTAATTTACATAAATTAATCTAAAAACATACAGCTCGATGCTGCATGTGACTTACACTTGCCTGTTATTGTATTGACTGTAACAGGAGAAAGATTTAGATAAGAAAAAAAGGCAAATTGCTGTTTGAGCCTTTTAGCAAGGCACTGAGCCCCTTCTGCTGAGGCTCAGCTTTCTGGATGGAGGTGAACCAAAACTCTGTGTGGGACGGAGTTGTCTCATCTGACCTTCCCTCACCTTGGTGCTCCTCCTTCCTGATGCTATAAATATGTTTAGGGGTCTGATTCAATAACGGTTTAAAAGAGCGTGAAGGTGTTTTATAATCCTGGATTTATGAAACCAGGCCAGATAAGAATGCAGATCCAAATGGAATTAAAAGTGAGCCGAGTAGAACTTTTCCTCTCTTTTATCCTTGGAACACTGGTGTTGGACAACTACAGACAGCAGCTTCAATAATCCTATTGGTTTCCCTTTCAGGGCAACGCAGGTTTTGTTGTTTTGGTACAAAGCTCATCAGACTGGCAGCAGAGTCTGGTCGGTTCACTCTCTGCCAGGAATTAACACACACACACCAACAAGCAGCAGCTCTGCTTTACCGACTCTACCGAACAATAGACATCAAAATAAAAGATTCAAAGGAAATAATGTATTATTGGCAAACTCTTGTTTCCTCTGTATCAAGTGCATTTGTATTATTTGAAGGCACAAATGAAAAGTGAGAATAATAGAAACACAAATTGTTTGATTTTGCCACAACAAAAAGTCTGTATTAACAGGCAGTGATATATCTACTGTACTGGACTCAGACAGTGACACACATAACTACCATTTGCTACAGTAAGATAATATGAAAATAAACCATTTACTACTTTATACGTAGCTGCTCTAAGCAGGCGTTCATCGAATGGAAGGCCAGCAAGCTTAACGCTCTGACCTGAGTATCACATTTAACTTTTGAAAGGCGCCGAGAGGAAATTAATAACCTTGTCAATCAAAGTGCTGTAGATAGAAAGAGTGTAAATGGATCCAGCATTATAATGCCTTATCAAAGGAACAACAAGTCCTCCAACTCATACGACCACAGTTGTCGTTGGTCCATGCACTCGAATACGACCTCTGGGAGCGTATTGCGGAGATTCTTCCGCAACGATAGTAGTGGTTAAGGTTAGGGTTAGGTCGACGTGTGGAGGCGGTCTCTGCCGATGATGCACGCGCGGGGGGGGTAGCGCGGGGGGCGCGCGGGGGGGGGGGGGGGGGGGGGGTAGGTTTAGGGGGGGGGGGGGTAGCGCGGGGGCGCGCGGGGGGGGGGGGGTGATTGACGGGGGGCGCGCGGGGGGGGGGGGTAGCGCGGGGGGCGCGCGGGGGCGCGCGGGGGGGGGGATGGGGGGGTGGGGGGGAAGATGTCGTGGAATCGGGGTAGGTTTAGGTCGACGTGTGGGGGGGGCGATCGTCTGAGACACCGGAGTGTCGATATTTACTTGACCGCTAGAGGGCGCGCTATTTTGAAACGTAACATATGGTCGTAATTCGGTGCTTGACACACGACCTATGTGGTCGTTTTCTCGAGGAGGACAGTCTGCAAAGGAATAGAGTACAATGACTTTCATTAAAGCTGAAAATAGCATTCCTACTCCGCTCCTTCATTAAAATGTGGTAAATTTGATATTCAGAGCATGAATATATAAGCAAACAACAATTTGTAAAGATATAGTGGAGTAATGTACCTGAGCAGAGAATTCAGTTTTTCTCCCTCTGTGTGTGTTATGAGCTTTTCCCTGCTTCGTTGACACAGTGGGGCCAGCCGTGCATGCTTTTAGTGCATTTCTGTGTGTCCCATTGGTTAGTTCAAAGCCACGGCTCTGTCTACTCTCATGTGGGTTACAGCTGATAAAACCGTCACTAGAAGCGTTGTGGACACCCTCCGGTAAACACTGTCCCATCATTACTTTTGCCATTGTTTGCACTGTTTGCACCGTTAGCACTGTAAGCTGGGAGCCACGGCTCCCGTGGCCATGTTGACAGCCGTTGGCAGGCAACAGAAATAGCCCAACCTCGTATTTAGAACCTTTTAAATTGTTGATGAGAGGGTATTTGTCTGAGCCCAAATCATCAGCTCAATGTTGGTCAGTAAATGAGTCACGAAGTTCATAAATAACTTATGCACAGGAGTACAATATGGATCTATTTAGGGCAGATTTTTTTGTTGTAATGGGATGTTATTGAATGTACATTGGTTTGCTCATTTAGGTCACTGTTGCCAATTTGCAGTTTTGTCCTCAGTATTGGTACTGAGGTCAAACAGAAGATTAAATGTGTCCAAATGGCTCCCAGAACATTGGCTGGCTAACTTGGTGTGCAGACAGGCAGGAAGACAGAAAATAAGCCAGATAGTCGGATGGCTGGTCAGCCAGCACAGTCAGGGGAAGATGAATTATTCTGGAGGCATTCATTTAAATGCAGTTTCATTTCCTTCCAAAATCTCATCAGTTGACACCAGCTATTCTGAAATACTTGAAATAAAGAGGAGAAAGAGACAAACTGAGGGGAGCAGAGCAGCTGGATAATGAGGGAGCAGAGTGACAAAACTGTTTTATCAAACCAGCTGGATGACTGCAGGGGCAGCCTGCAGTGGAGGATGAGCCTGGGAACCACCAGCAGCACCCTCGGATCCGTGACTGTTAGTTAACCTGAACCTTCTCTGTAACCAGTACAACAGCCATATCTCGGTTGTCACTGTCACTCCAAGACCATCTAGAAAAATCAAAAACGCGAGGACCACCTTGTTAAATGATATTACATTTAAAAAGTCTGGAGCTGAACACAAGAGAAACACTAGAAAGATCAAAAACAGGTTATCCAGATGGGGCTATTCAGTGTGGATACAGCCGGAGGCCTAACTGAAGGGGATATTTGATGAACTGTTCTAGGATGAGGCTACTGGTGACTCGAGGGATGTACTGGAAGGAACTGGGCAGGAGATGGGAAATGTAGAAAAGACAATGGATGTGGAGCTTGATGTCAAGTTTGACCTGACCAAAATCTCTAAAGCCCTAGGAGTAACTTAATAAGACATGGTTTCCAGGGAAATGTGTCTGTGCTTTACCAGAAGCATTTTGGCAGCATATAGTCCCTGGTATATTCTCAAATTCGTGAGAAAGCTCCTCAACAACTCTGCAGTCCACAGACAAACTGTCTTAAGGGAAAGTTTGTAGCCTGTTTTTATTGTTTATTACCCACGTTCAAACTTTTAAATAAGGCTCAGCAATATCTTTAATAGCTGAACTCCAGTGTGTGTGTGTGTGTGTGTGTGTGTGTGTGTGTGTGTGTGTGTGTGTGTGTGTGTGTGTGTGTGGTAATAATGAATGAACACATGAACCAGTGCCAGAATCTGGCTCACTAATGTGTTTTGAATAGTTTTGGGACAACAATAGAGCTTTATGGCACGGAGGAAGAACATATGTCAGGCCTGATTAACCAAGACCGCCATGGAGGACCACCAACTCTGGTTCTAGGACTCTTCACATGGCACTGACAATAAGTCAGCATGTCTGGATCATACTTTCAGTTCATCTTTAACTGCAACATACGAAAATGCAGCGTGTACATGAATATGGAAAGGTGACACTATTGTGATAATCCCTTTGATTTGAAGGGTGAGGGTTCAGTTTAGGGGGAAAAACAATCAACCCCTAACCAGGTTGGGTCTTGTGTTACTCGGAAACATAAAAAGAAAGGAAAACAATAATTTAACTGTTATCATCGCAGGTGATGGTCTACCCCCTACCTCTTTAAGTAACCACCCACGGTCATAATAGAAACAACAGTAGCTACTAGCGAAAGATCTAACTTTACAAGGGATTTTTCTCTTTCTCCTAAATGGTTTTTCAATTTATTCAGAAAGTCTTGGGCCGAACTGTTTGAATACACTTTACTCAGATGAGATTTATTCACACAGTGTCAGACAGGAGCAAAAACATACTTGAAACCAGTGTGAATTATCTGAACCTATGAAGCTGTGTTTGGTTTATCTCCTTGACACCCAAACAGCCTCAGAACTGCAAACAATTCTTTTAAGATAAGAGACATTAGAGTTCCTTAAGCCGTCCACGTTCACGAGGGATATGCAATGGCTGTATCTCCGATCAGGGAGTGAGATGTGGTGACAGGGTGTCCTGTAAATGGAGGAAATGTTGCGTTGATCCAAAAGTTGAACTCGCTATGTGATTTTCCGTTTATTTCTCCTGGTATGAACAAAAATAAGATCCTGAATTGAGTTTTAACTGCCACAAACAGAAAGTCTCACTCATTTAGTTTTAGTACGAACATTGTTTTCTGCCCGTGATAATTGACCTCTATGGATCCGAGAACAAGCTGTGAAAACTATCATGTTGTTTCTGCAGATTATCTCTGTCTTTTCAAGTGAATAAAGGATCAAACAACCATCTTGTTTACTGTGACACATTCAGACAGATATAAAGGCTGAGATGGAGTCAGTGAAGCGGCATTGCCTGTAGATATTTTCAACAGAACCAGATGCTGCAGTCATTTCACTGAGGACAGTGGGACATAACAGGAGAGTTTACCTGCTGTTAAATGTGACGGGGAGCGGACTGAGGTTAATAGAAGCAGAGTGAAATGTACTGCTGTAATTATTATTACCCTCAGCCCAGTTGGTGACGAGGCGGGGTACAAGGTATTTCAAGAAGGCACACATGAAGATTGATCTTCAGGATAAAGCCTGAAGCTTGTACAGGAATTACATATCTTTCGGTTGGGTTTTTGTTGTCAGGGAGCATTTCTGCCAAAAGCTGGATTACAGTAAGTCTGTTAGTGGGAAACCTAAAGCTGAGCACCTGACAGACTCACTGAGCGACAGATTGAGTGACATTATTTCATTGACCTGACGTATCTGAAGGACTAGGTCAATACAAATATGATACTGAAACCAATGGAGTACTTAATTCAATGCCCATCATGTGAATGGACAATGTGTGTGTGGCTAGCTAATCACCGTTATGCGCTGTCGCAGGAGCTAGCACTCACCCTCCAGTTCCCTTTTAGGTTAGCACGGCTAGCTGCTAGCCGCCGGCTCAAACATCTCCATGTTGGGAGCCGCGTGCAAGCAGGCATTCCTGGGTGAATGCGCTGTAGCTGCTGTGGTGTTGTCACTCAGAACTGTAGACCATCAGCCGTCTGCTGCCTGTACTGTAGGCCTTTTTTTCTCCTATTGAATCATTGAGCATCACTACTTCTTCATCTGTGTTTCGGTTCTTCACCTGCCGCAAACCTTGACACCAGAAGTGATTCTGAGGATAGTACAGGAGAGGACTGACCACAGATCAGTGAACAACATGATGAAACAAAAGAATGTCCAGGTTCAGACAGAGAAGCAGGGGAAATGTTAACACCAAGGATGCAGTTTGTCATGCACACACACACACATCCCAATGCAGTGCAGTAATAATATTGTCATAATTGATTAAAATACTGATTACTTTCTTCAGTTAGTTTATCAAAAAACAGCCAAAAATTGCCATCAAAATTTCCAAAAGATAAAAATGAAATTATCATTTTGCTTGTGTGACCATCAGTCAAAAACTAAAAACTTCCCAGTTTATAATAAAGCTAGCAATAAAGAACAAAGAGCAGTAGATCAAAATTGTGAAACTACATGATCAATGTAGAGGTGTGTATAAGTTCTACTTTTCATAAGTTTTGGAGATGTATAAAACAAGTGGTGTAAATCAGGTTTTCAGACTCCTAAACTGAAAAAACAGCTGAAACGCTAATGATAGGTGAACAATATAGTCAAAGTCACTTGTAAAAATGTAATTGAGGTCAATTAAGTCAAATAAAAAGGGGGTTTAGGTGCAATACAAATGCATCGTATGCCTCTTCTAATTATAGATCATAAACAGTGCCATGAATTGTATATGTTTGTATATGTTTGTATGCAAATGTACCTCTAACTTTTCAGGGGAATTTGGTGTTGTATTTGCCGGTTGGCAGCTCCTCTGTAACCTGACCTGCCAGATGGTTTGTTACACAGAACCATCTGAGAAGCATCACTGGAAGCTGCTTGGAAAAGGGCACTTTGAAATAAATACTTGGCGGCTGATTGGATGAAACATCTGTCGCTCAAATTCTTGCTGATGCCAGATGGGAGAAGATCGAAAACATCTTTTCCATCGAGGAAAGCCTTCAGTGTCATTGCTCCCCTTTCAATGAATACTCTCCAGGTTTGATAGACAGTAACTGGTGGTAATGCAGCATCTGCACTAACCCCTTTAGGAGCAGCCACAGTGTGAGCCTTCACAACCAGATTCATTTTAATAAGACATTTGAGCATTCAAGGGTTAAACCTGTTTTCTATAATGTGGGCATATTTTCATGATTTTAGCCACTGTTTCTATCTATTACGATATTACTGTAATTAAAATGCAAATGCTAACATCTGGAAAAGTCCACTGGGTCAAGGCGTGAAGATCCAGACAGTGAAATCAATGCTATGTAGCATACAGGCTGACACAGTTTATATTGTCACTGTACTTACTAGCTGCAGCTGTAAATTACAAGCCAAACTAGGAAGGCAAAGTAATATTTCAAATGTTGCAGCATCTGTAAATTGCAAACCTCACTCACAAACATCTCCTGTGTCACAAACACACTGTACCACCTGGAGGTACAGAAGTTCTCTTATGATCCTACACTGCAGAACCCGAGGGTCACATTCTTTATGTGCCGACTGATGTTGCTCTTCTCTCTGAAATGCAACATGTTGCCAAATGCCATCTAAAACCTCGGCGCCGTTACTAAAAGCCTGTCGAAAGACACTTTGAGGAGATCCCGCAAAGGAGATTCAGAAGAGTTTGAGCAAGAAGAACGAGTCTGACATCTAGAGAGATGAAAAGGCAGATGAGATCCTGAAGCTGCCATCTGAGCTGTTTAACACGACAGCGGCGCTGCTTTGGAGATTTATCTGCAACAAATGCTGCAGGAGTTTCCTCGTTCCCGGTTTTGGTTGGACGTTTTTGTTTGCATTGTTAAAATTCTAACTTCAAACTCAGGAGTCCATCGTCATCGACACTAAGGTTTTACTGCCTGGACTAATTTGTAAGAAACTCTGTAAATAAGACATTGATAGGATGAACTATGTAAATGAAACTCTCCACTGAAAGTGTCACTAGGAGCGGAAAAAGTGGATGGCAGGCCAAAGGAAAGAAGCCAGAGGGAGGCAGAGATTGAACTACCACAGCAAGGCAGGAAAAGCACCTCCTGTCTGACTCTTCTCACAATGCCCAAAACCTTTGCACATCCTAGTTTGTTTATCGCTTACATGCTTTCAGAATCAAGTGCATTTCTTTCCATCATTTGTAACAAACTGGCACACGCCAAGGTCCACCCAGCATCAACACATTTATTTTTATTTTGTTGGTTTCTGACTCCACACTGACTTCACAGCTTGCCTATATGAAAACCAATCCGACTGTTAGAATGATGTTTGGGGTTCGTATCCAGCTGGGGATCCCAGCGGAGTGATGTGAGGCGTGATATTAGACCCTGAGCTTCACAATGGGAGGCTTCAGAGTCCTAACGACCTCTGAGCATCTCTGACCCGTCAGCTGTGACTGACAGCTGCTCTCATCTGGAACAAAACGCTGCTAAAAGACAGAAATCGCCTCAGTGGTGTGAGAAGGTCAGCAGCTTAAACCTGCTATTAGGACTGATTGAACATCTATGGATTATTGAACAACATTGACAACAGTGATGGATTTGGTTTTGGACGAGACAAACAAGTCAACTTTCTAAGGTTCAGGTAGAAAATCTCAGCCAGACACCTGAAAACCAGGTCTGATGTTACAAGTCTGCAGTCACAGTCGAGTTTTAATCCTCCACTCGCCTGAATTTTGGATTTTTGATTGGCCGCCAATCGATCATGACCAGTGATCAGCTGATAAGTCTCATATTTATAATTTGTTGTGAGGTATCTGTTCATTTACACATTCTGAGATATGATTTACCAAGGAATGATTGTTTCTCTGCATGAAGTTGTAAGGCATGTGAATTGTTTAGGTTAAACTATCTGCAGGCTGCCTTAGTCATAAATCAGCCCTGTGTGTGCGTTAAAGCTGGCTACAGGATGTTTAGGCCCTATTAGGTGCTGAACCAGTTCTGCCCCAATGGCAAGAGGGTCAGAGCTTACTTAATGTATACATTTCCATATAGTACAGATAGATGGTCTTCCTAGCTTTAGGCTTGTAGGTCCCAAGGGTGACAGCAGAAGATTTAGATAACGTATAGAAGGTAAACTATCCCAGCCTATTAGGATGGTCTGGAGGCTCCTCGATCCCTTGTTGGATGGATGGACTCTAAATCCATCCAAGATGACCAATAAGGAGAAGTAGGTAGGTCCAGGCGAAAGGACTTCAAAAAGGCACGCGCATGCAGAAAGTGAGGGTGGTTTTCGTGTGGATTTCCTATTCGAATGCTCAGTAGGTTTTCCAGGTAGAGCAGGCATAAGTTCATTTGGAACTTTGCCCGAATTTGGAGAAACTAGGTGTTGGCCAACCTGGTCTGATGCAGGCTTGAGAATTCTGTTTCAATAAAGGTTGCTCTATCAATTCCACCCAGCCTGTCTCAGCGGATTCATTTATCAATCAAACTTCACACCGATCATTGAGGAAGAGAGCCCAGAAACAACAGTTGTAAGTTATATTTACACACATTTACAAACTGAAACTGATTTTAATGCAAATTAACTTATATAAGTACATATAAGTCATAAATTAACTGATATGTACTTTAATTGATGTTACGCTGAACTAATCTGTGATTAAGTTTGTTTTTTAGAGATCGTAAACAGAAATTTGAATGCACTCTAATGCCAGAAACTGAAGATGTCACGTTGGTCATCTAACATTTATACGTCATTGCAATTGACCCATCTATGAGAGAAAGTCTTAAATGGGAATATCTGAGACCCATCCATCATCCATAGCCACTTATCCTATTCAGGGTTGTGGAAAGGGGGGGCTCGAGCCGATCCTGGCATTTTGGCGAAGGCAGGGTCCATCTAGACATGTTGCCAGCCTATCACGGGGCTGACACACAGAGACAGGCTTTCAGACCCTAACCCCTCTGAACCTCAGTGCTAACCACTACACCACCGATCCGTCATGCAAGTTTAATGTCATGCCATGTCAGAAGTTATTCGGCAAACACAGTTCCATAATCCAGATAGAGCTTCAACTCTTTTTTTCGACAAATGTAGAAACCACCGCGCTATTAAGGAAGTTTGATCAAATTTTGACATAGCAATATAGCTTGTCTAATGCAATATTTCAAAATGCGCATACAAATATGTGATGGTAACACGGCTAATGATGCAACACCTTGCAACACAAGCGCGGTGTCGGATTCCCTCGTGTGGGTCAGACTCAAAATGACTGGAACCAACACTCGCCATAATGTAACCAATGTACCTCAGGCCTGTTAACAATTTGTACACTCTTGAATCATTTTCTCAGACCTGACAAAGCTCTTCACTGTTAGAAAACAGACATGCCAAATATGAAAAGTGCCCTTTTAAAAGTAAAAGTGGGATCAGAGAGCACTGAAATCTGACCGCTCTGAGGGTTTTGTATTGCAGGTTTGTTGGATTCATTTTGATAAAATACTGGAGTGCTGCTGGTTTCAGGGCCCAAACTATAAAAAGGATATCGCCCAAATATACATTTGGACAATAATTCATGTCTAATAACTTGCTTCACACCACCGCTTGGTAATAATATAATTTCCTGCACATCACAAACTCTTAATCTAAATGGAGAGGGTAGCCTGAGGCAGCGCTACATGAATTAAGGTTCTCCTTCCAATATGTAACTTCCTCCTCTGCCTCTTTTCCTCTTAGCATAGCTATGCCGTCCTCTTTCTGTCTGTCTCTTCATCTGTCTGTCTCTCATCAGCGCTCTCTCTTTCTTCTTGTCCACATTGGTCATTTTTTCCTGCAGGACTCCTTCCCATCACAGCTGATACTTGTTACCTCTCCACGATCTCCTGCTGACAGCAGCGGGGGCCGATCTGAGCAAACTATTTCTCCTCCCATTTAAACATCTATTACTGACCACAAGAGAGACAGATGGGCAGAGGGAGGGAAGCTACGAGTGATTGCATCCACCAACAAAGCCTTGAGGTGAGGACATTTCCATGCAGCAGTCTGCTTCCATGACAAAAACAATATATATATACTATAGATACTATACTATTCTATCTATATCTATGCATCCATGACAAAAACTTATATTTGAAAAAACTATATCAATTGTTTGCAGTAACGTAACGACACAAAAGGCAAATTGTAGCATTTATTCATGCTAAACTTGCACATATAAAAATGTTTGTATTCAATTCTCAGTCACTTCAAGAACAACAAATTCAAGTTATATTAAATTAAATAGAAATGATGCCTGTTACATTAAAACAATCAGTAGGCATTTTTTTACAGGTACTTTTTTTTGTAAAAAAATGTTTTTTTACACAAAACGACATGCCTGTGTGATCAAGCGCACAGCTGATTGGTGGGCCTACGTGTTCCGTGACATTACACTAAGCTTGCTGTTAGGGCATGGTGACACCCTCTACGGCCTCTACTGCCATCATTACGGTGCTCAAGGCCGTGGAACATGGTGCTCTTCAAACATCAACACCTCCATTTTCATTTGTACTGTTCGGTATGCACTGACATGGACGCACTAACGCTCAGACTGACACAGAGTCAGTTAACCAGCTCATTTCGTATCAGCACGAAAGGTCAAGCAATCACGCCATCAAAATGTCGCCAATCATCTGCTGGTTCAGTCTGGTAATATTTGAACTGCACAGATTGATTTGAATTGTGACTTTCTCTCCCCGCTGAATATTAGGAAGAAGTGATTTCTCCACTGTAGAGCTTCTACTCAGTGACCGAAGACATGCTTGTTTAGTCCACGGGCTGTTTGAATAGTTGTCTCGGAGCCGAAACGCTGAGTGTGGAGAATTAATGGAGACGCTAATGACTCTACTGAATCAGAGGGGAGTTTTTGCTTCAGTGACGGCAGGTTCAAAGGGTTAATGGATTATTTCTCCTTTAGGGCAAGGGAGGCAAATAATGTGGTAATATGGCAAACTGAGGAGAGCATAAACGAGAGTAACTGATCTTCTTTTATGTCGTCCCTCGATGCTATCCCTCTTTCTGTCGCTAATGCTGCGACCTGCAAATACCTTTTAATTCTCCTCAAAAAGGTGTTAAAAAGCAACCGTGATTCAGCAGGTCATTTATTCATAGTTACCATCATTTATGTTCTGCCAAGACTAATTAGATGATTAATATCCCCTTTTATTCATGGTAGAATTAATTAGGGACCTGACCTGACAAAGGGAAGAGAGAAAAAACTCTCACACTAGATCACAAGCTTTTGTATATAATGAATACATATTTAAATGAAAACTGACACTCTTATGTTGACATTCAGCAGTTGGGAATCTTAACTGTGATTAAATGAATGCTGTTTACACTCATTAAAAACTCATATACGTGATTTTGAAATAAACTCTGACCTCTTATAAACCCAGGGCCTCTTAAGCGTGGAAATATGCATGGTGCCAAGTTGAGTTGTGAAGAGAGTGAATTAACAACTTCTAAAGTTTGTAAAGCTCTAAATTCATAATTATGGTAAGGTAACAAAATATAAAAATATACCCACAAGTAGTTTGAAACAAGGTTGTTTGCAGTTTGTGAAGTTGCCAGGCCTGCAACAAGAAACAATCCTACACAAAAAAAACTAAACTCCTCAACTTTGCTTATAGTAGCCAACATTAACCACTAAACTACTGACCAGACGAGACCAAGAAATTTAAGCTACCCCTCAAAATATGTTGCTATATGTAGCCAGCTAATGATCTGCTATCCCTTGACCGTGGAAGTGATGTTGCTGTACATGTATAGGTCATAAGCTAAGTATGCTAATGTTAGCAGATCTCAAGCAGACAAACACATCAATCCGCTTGAGATTGACAATCAGTGTTGGGGGGAGGGTCAATAAAACAATGATCCTCCACATTACATCTGATGAACTTCATAGAGTCAAAGAGGTGATAAGCTCACAGCTTCATTTGAAACCAGCCAATTAAAGACTGTAATGACAGAGAGCAGAGGATTGGGGGCTGTTGGTTCAACCATTATCCCCATCAGCAGTGCTGGACTGGGCCCAGTCTCATCACATTGGCTCTATAAGTGCGACCCTTTCAGCTCGGTGTAATTATCACCCATTTGACACAGTCTGAGCTCCTCGTCTGGAATACGAATGAAGCACATCATAAAAATCCTGAGATCACAGCGAACCAAAACTACTTCGTACCTGAAAGAATTAGCAACGCCTCGACTCCGATCAATGTCCTCTCTGAGCCCTCGCTAACGCACAACAATTATCTCATTTTTGGCCGCTTTGCCTCCTCACATCTTCAGGCTGGTGGTTTGGTTCTTCTGAAAGGTGAATTCCTGCTGTAAATCAGCCAGTGTGTCGCAGCATTACAGAGGCTGTATGGCATGAAGCCCAGACCTGCTATTGATGTGTACAGCTTTTAGCGGCGCAGCTAATAAGGGTTTAATGATTTGTGTGTGTGTTGTGTTTTTAATGCCTAACCTCATAGGAATTTCCTGATATCAGAGGTCGGGTCCCGGTAGGTTGTCATCACATCCTGTTTACTGAATTTCCCCAAGTCAAAGCCTTGCAAACATCCTTTTTTTGCCTTGACCTTCCTAAAATATTCTTGTCCAAATTGTGACAAAAGAAAGACAATAACTTTTGAAGTCAGTAAAGGAAAGTGTGTTAATTGGGGAGGCTGTTTTGGCGCTGAAACTGAATGTGTTGTAGTGTTGACGTGTTCATAGAACTTTAATTGGTTTCACTGCTATTTTGAGAAATTTTACACCTAAACAATAAAAAAAGCTCAAGTGGAGACCGAACCATATGGGTGCCAGACTCTTTTGTCCTGAAAAACAAGGTATACAGAAACATACTCAAAGTACAAATCAGAGAAACTAAAGGATTTGGAGATTGCAGCCGAACAGAAAAGATGGAGTAGATACCAACTCAAGCTCTCCACCCCTAAACTATCAAAATAGAAAATTACAAAACTGAAAAAAAAACAGATATAGACTACCGGTAATCTCCAACCCAAACTACCCAAACCCCAGTGCTGTGCAGGCTCTCTACAAAGCAAAATTCTCTCAGGGCCCCTCTTATACCTGCCCATCTAATTAGCTTCAGCTGCTCCACACCTAGAGAGGAAGGCAGGTAAAGAGAGCAAGAGGGAGAGAATACAGGAAGTGGATTCACACACTTCCTGCATTCTGTCACTATAGTGGGAGTCCGATTGGAAGAACAAAGAATATTTCTGCGGTTTAAGAACACGTCAGAACACGTCAATTTTTTTCGTTCTTAATAAACCAGATTTTTCCATTACAAGAACTCCACCAATCAGCGTAATACAACCCAAAATCACTTTATTTCATTCTCTAAAATGAAAATGAAAACAATCATTATAAGTAAGTGCACATATATTGGTACTGTAGAGGCTAAACCTAAAGCTTAAAGCCACTGAGGGGCTGCTAGAACGGGTTTACTTAGACCGACGTGCTTGCCGGCCACTGAAGGAGACAGACGACTTCCTGATTGGTTACTTTGCAATGCTTCTTTATTTCTTCTCACCATAACGATGCGCAACATCGTTACCAGTGTTAACAAAGTCCATAATGCACCATTCACCCAAACAGACTCGCCTGCTGTAGCGTGGCGGAGCAGAGCGGTCGAAAACTGTTTGCTCTTCCGACTAGCAACACACCTGAACCCGGAAACACTAGTACCCACCTATGTAACCCCCCTTCCTGGTGCACTGAGCACGCCTACTGGCCCCATACAGACACACACACCCCCAGACACAGAAATGGCTCATACAGGTACCTTAGACAGAAGACAACATGATACGTTGTTTTTTCTGGTCTACATGTGTGAATGATGGATATTTTTGGTACTGTAGATGCCTGGCAGTGAAAAACTCCTCCTGCTACAGTTTCCATCACGATATAACTGACCTCGCAGCCATGACAGAGACATTCTGCTGACAGGTACAGTAATGGATTTCCACAGAGGGAGCAAGCAAAGAGGCAAAAAAAGATGTGATCGAAGACAGTGAGCAAGGTAGGAGGAGGAAACAGACAGTGAGAGGGAACAAAGAGATATTCAGAATATCCAGCCGACTTTCATGTAACGGATTCCAGCACGGGCAGAATGAGAGAGCCACAGAGAAAGAGAGGAGACTGAAGGAGGGGAATAAAGGCTGTTTTTGTCTGACACATCAGCCTCCCAGGTGTGGAGCTAAAAGAGTGTGCAGGCGGGACACTGGGGCTCTGTGTTCAGATGGTGAATGGAGCACCTCAGGGAACGTTGCACAAAGACATGTCGTCGCTATCTCTCACATTTATCAAGGTCAAATCTAAGTAATTTAATCCTCCGATGAGCGGCCGATCAGCCCACGGGCAAGGCAATCATTGTGTTGGTTTGAAAGAACAGAAAGAAAGAGATCTGAGCCAGTCTGGACACCAGACTGGACACCAGACTGACTCAGTGGGAAGGACAATAACCTCAAATTAATTGTAATCAATATTTGAGCATGGGAGTTGATTTCTCATCTTTCAACTAAATCTCATAGTCTTCTGTGCCTAGATTATTTTATTTTATGTTTTTAAAATATATTTAGAGGGAACGCATTTCATCATTTTTTATAGGGTCATTTATTTATTTGCTTGTTTCTAGATTTATTTTTGTGTTTATATTTTCCAAAGCACCTGCTTTAGGGTTTTACGGTGAAAGTCATTAATGTAATGTAATGTTGTATTTCTTACTTGTTGTATCTGTATCTTTGTTGGTTTATTGTAACTTGGCCCCAGACTTACTGCAGCTATGGCCCTATCCCACTAAACATAGGACGTCAGCTGGACGTGCAGATCATGTCTTTATTGCGTCCGTCAGTCCAAGACCAATTCTGTCCATCTACACAACGTGCAAACTAGGTCCGCTATTCGGACGTCTAATCATGACCCCACTTGAACGTCAATAAGCAACATTTGGACGTCATGATAGGTAACTTTTTTGGACATCATGTGGACATCTTAAACAGGTGCAGGTGACACTGACATTATGAATGTATTTTTATTCATGACAAATATCAACACTGTTGCCATCAACATGATTGACGTTGTAGTCTGTAACATTTTCATCTATTTAATTGTCTTTTAACCAAGTTTGGTAAGATTTGTATTTGGTTCAACTAGCGAACCTTCTGAGAACCTGTTTGCATTTCCACGGGCTAGAGAGCCCAGAGAGCCTAATTGCTGCTGTTATGAACATAATCAGTAGCTTGGTATTACAGTAGTGCACATAGCCATGAAGCAATATAAAAACAATGTCTAAAATTAGTTTACATTTGATGTAGAAAAGGCATCCATAACGACTTTTGGACCACAATTAGCCCTTCAATCCCATCAATGTTGGAAGTTTGGTAGACGTCGGGAAAAAGACGTCATCTGGCGTCACGTTCTGCACCTTCAGGGGACGGACATTGGACGTACAACGACGTAGAAAAGACGGCGTTTGGACGTGTGATTGCACATACACATACATATTGATGCTCATTTGCATGGTCTCTGAATGACAGGGAATTAGAACTACTAGAATGATTCTTCAGTACATTTGTCGTATGTTCTTATTGATTTTTTGAATTTGTATTCATCTACCACATGATTAGACAACATCTGATGGGAAAAAATGCTCTTAGATTTGTAAAACACATATTTTAGAAACATTTAATTGGAAAAGATGAAATTTGGGAAAAAAATAAAATTGAATCGGGGAAAATAGTTAATTGGATGATGACAGACAATAAAATGTGTCCATAGTGATAAGAAGGCACTAACAGATTAAAGACGCACATTTTGTCACAGCTTGCTGCTTAATCTATTCCTTTTTCGTAAACTTTCTTCATGTTGCAATTCATTGATTTAACTGAAACAGGAGACATGAATCTGTTCCTGGTTGTCAATTATTTCCTCCCTTATTGAAGAGTTGCTGCTGTGTTTTTGAGAAAGTTTAACATTCAGAATCAGTTTTCAGAGACAGAGGAGCCTCTGTGTCGGTTTCCAAAGCGAGCTTTGATTACAGTTTAGGAACAAAAATCTGCCGTTTGTCAGATTCACTATGAAGATGCTTCGAGTATCTCCTTGAGATTCTATTGCAAGAGTCTTTGATTGGGGAGATTTTCTCTTCAATCATCATCTCCTGGCAGGTAGATATGTACGCACGCTTTAGCCTTCTCTCTGCCATATCAAGTTGTTATCACTTGACTCCCTCTCATATTAAACCACAGTTTGCTCACGTTGCATGACTCTCTGATTTCTGAACAGAAGTTCTCTCTTGAAAAGTACAGCAGCTCTGCTTCAGTCAAGCCCTCACGTTTCTAACTACAGGTGACTTTCTCTGCATTATAACCTTGATGATTTTTTCCAAGACCCAACCAGTTTAGGGTAGGAGGTGAGAAAACGTACGTTTCTGAAGAGGCGTCGTGAAAGTCAAAGTGGCTGGCTCTGGCCGTCGCCAACCTGGCAGTGAGTGAGAGCGGGCCCAGGAAATGCAGCAGAGCAGACAGCTCACAGCTAGCAACCCTAGACCGTACCCATCTGTCACTATGTGAACCAATTTTGCTTGTAAGTATACTCCTTTGATGCTACAACAATGCTCTGGTCCCTACTGCATCCTTCTTAGGATTTCTGACCGGGATCAGTGACCAGCAGGAACATGTAGAGTACATTTTCTTTAGAAGAAAACCTCAAAACAAGAAGAAAATGCATGCATTTGTGTTGCATTTGTATTATAGATTATGTTTTTAATCCAAACCATTGCTACCTGTTTTCTCCCTTACAATACAATCAACAACTTGTGCTGATAGCCAACTCATCAAAAACAGGCCACAGAAAAGGTTCACAAGCACAAGCTGACTTCTACTATTGATGACAACCTGCCTCCCTGAAGTCAAGACGAGCTCTCACTCATATCCATGACAATGCAATTGTGAAAATAAAATCTTCAAACTGTCCTCCACAGTTTAGCACAATAATACAAGATAATGAACTTCATTCCCGGCAGGTAATTTTAATCAATCATTGTTTTTGTTTTTGCTCTCATGCCGATGAGGGATCCTGGTTCTGTTTAATTTAGTAGCAACATTTCCCCTGTGGAGAAGTTAACGCTGCAGAACAACATGATAACTTCTCTTCTCCATATTTGCATTTGAAAAGCAGGAGGGTAGCTGCCTACAGACCCCCGACCACACACACACACACACACACACACAGCTCTGTGGGAGTAGATTTGATGCAGGTTTAATTAATGATTTCATAACTGTCGAGGCGTTAAACGGAGCACAGGGACTGGTGCAAGTCTCAGAGGAGGAGTAAAAGCAGAGCTGAAACGTCAGTGTTAATAAAAGAAGAATCGTTTCACTCCGGTTGCCGTAACACACTGTATTTCTGTCTCTCTTCTGTCTAAGTCAGCCCTTTTTTTCCTCACTCTTTCCATATTTCACTCTCCTGTTCTGCCTTCATCTCTGTCTCAGATCAGCGCAGCAGGACGCCAGCAGCACGCTGGCTGGTGATATTGTAAATGGGGAGGAGGAGAGCTCCCGTCTCTGCAGGCTCTCTGCAGTTGCCGATTCAATTCAGAGCACCAGTAGTTCTGTGTGGCGTTACCTGGATAGCATCAGATTGTTAATGAAACGATCTGTATGCCAAACTTCAAAAGGAAAAGTAACATTCTAAGTTCAGTGGAACAAATCCAGTTTTCCAGTTTAAACTTTAGTTTAAACTTTAGTCAGAGAGTATTTTCTGAGGGCAGGGGTAAAGGTGGTGTAGGCTTAAAAGAGGTGGAAAGTCCATATAAAGGCCTTTGAGTCCGATTTTTTGTTTAACAAAGGCTTCAATTGATTCAACACCTACCAAATTTTAAATAATGTAGCTGCAGACTGACTGGTATTAGACGTGTTTCATTCAAGAGCACAAAGTTGTGTTCATTCCACTAGGAGAGCTGCCGTATATCTTCTCTGCCTCTCTGTGATGACCTTATTTTCTCTAGACTATAATTCAGAGGTCTTGAGTTTAAATGGCCTTTTGATCTAAATGATGTTATTAATCAGCCGCCAGAGGAGAGGAACCGCTAATGACCTTTATAATGAGACGGCTGGAGTCAACATGCTTCTTCTGCTCTGCTCCTCACCTCCTGCAGTGCACTCCTCCCCTCCAGCATCTGCCCTTTTGTCTTCTGCTCTCATTTCCTTAATTTCACCATTCTCTGCTTACCCTCCTCTCACTTTTCTGCATGCCTTAATTATTTTTTTTCATGTTTTAAATCTCCTTAGGGGGTAAATTGAGTACAACAATGCTGCCAAAGGAGAATAAAGAAGTTTTGTTTTTCCCAGCCCCAACAAAACACTGTTCAGAGGACGCTTTCATCCATCAAATTTCTCTTCAGTCTGTGTATTCATTTTGGAAAAGATTCCCAGTAGGGAACAAACCCCCCTCAGTCAACTGCCACTAGGAGTCTTACTAGCTGTTCTTTTGTCGATCGCAGTCATCGATGGGGAAAATACTTCCATACTAACTAGTCATTAGAGTCTGTACAAAAAGTATTACACATGTTGTTTAGTTGTAAAATTATGTTTTTTCCTTTTTCAGGGACATAACCTTTGTATGGAAAGCATTTATTTTGGAGAAAATAACATTTTCCAGGCAAACCGCAGGACAGAAAGCAGGACTCCGTGCTGGGTCGAGAGAATGTGGACTCTGTGTACATCAGCGATGCTTGGTGCATACTCATCCAACATGGTACATACACTACTCACAAAACGTTAGTGGTATTCACCTTTCAGGTGAAATTTCAGGATGAACCTAAAATGCACTATAACCTTTACCTGTGAACTAAATTTGACCTTCTCTAAACTTTTGAATGCACATGTCCAACTGTTCAATGTTTCAGTACTTTTTGCACAACTTGCTGTTCTCTAACAAGGAGCTGAACAGCAACAATCACAACAGGTGCTTGATCCTTGAATTGACCAATCAATGTCCTGGTTCAATTAGAATTGGTATTTAAACAGTCCTCTTCATCATGCTGTTCACATTTTGACATTATGAGACCAAGACGATGCCTAACAAGTGATCAACAGTACCTCACCATTGTGAGGCTTTAAACAGGATGTTGTCAGAGGGAAGTGGCCACTGAGCTTAGAGTGTCACAGTGCCATCAGCAGGTTGCTACGGAGACACAGAGAGACAGGAAGAGTCCCAGAAAGGCAGAGAAGTGGACATCCTTTGGTCACATGACAAATTGAGACATTGATATTTTTTAATGTGGTGTAACCACTACTCCTGCTGACTTTTGTTTCAATAAATTGTTTGAAATGAGGAAATCACCATTGCATGCTACTACTTAAATGCCTTACTTTCATGATATAATATCACTGTAGCGTGAACTCTTTACATTTTCCATAAATTTCACCCGAAAGCCAAATATCCCTAACTTTTTGGGAGTAGTATATGTCAAGATAGTGGCCATGTTATCTGCCCAGAAAATTATTTTGTTGCTGCTGTTGACATTGCTGCTGATGCAAATTTGAAAATTGCACTACAGTAAAGCACGATTGTTCTGTTTATATCATGTTTATCTTGTGCACTAAATGTGCTACAACTGCATATTGTTGTGCATGCCCAAGTTGCATAATGATAACAATCCTTGATCCTTGACTCGGTGCTAACAGCACAAACAGTGCAAACAATGGTAACAGTGCTGACAGAGCCAATGTTGTTGACCTGAGGTGGAACCAAAGGGCAACACTTCAACTCAGCTGTTATCAACTGTAACCTCTGTATGGAATAACTCAGATGTCTGTGAAAGTTCTCAGTTATCCAGGTGATGTTAATCCTTGAAATCTTTGTCAACTGGACCTGCTTTAGGTTCTTGAATGCAAGAACACAAAACTGCAATCATTGTAATTTTGCATTGGTCCCAGTGAAGGTATCCACAGCAGGAACATGACAACCAGCCACAGAACAGCACCGCAGAAAGGAAGAAGAAAAGGTCCTGGCACATGACCTTACATGGTTACCATGGAAACAGAGCAGAATCGACAACTAAGCAATGTAGGATCATTGTGGTTTTCTAGTGAAGCTATAAACAACTATGGAACGGACTTGAATCACCCATCTATAACCTTAGATCAGGAAGTAATAGGACAGATAAAAACTGAGGTGGAATCAGAACAATAAAGATGCTCACAGTGGTGAAACTGCACAAGGCTGAACTTCATGATGACAGAAAGCAGTCCTACTCAGGAAGACATCACCAAACACCCAGCAGGCATAGAAACACACATGTAAGAACACACCCCTTTTTATTTTCCCCACACGCAATACCCCACATACATTTGGGGAAATAAAAAAAATCTTCATTTTGGCAGCTTCTGTCCTTGTGACAAATGTGCAAATCCACTACCAGAGCAGATGATATACATAGAAGAAAATCTATGAACAAGTAAAAGGATGCAAGCATTGCCAGATTAAAGCAAGTGTAACCCAGTAGATAATTGGGCCCTGATATATTATTTAATTTCTGGTATTATTCCTTTAAATATCACAATTTGTCATTATTTCCCCTTTCGCTGAAGCTGTCAATCAGAGGGATTTTGTCTAAACAAATTTGTATTAGTTAATCAGACGATGCCAACTTCCGATAGGAAGAAGGGATGCAAGTCACATCCCCTTTAGGTGCAAGTTTGTCTGTGTTTGAGTCAGAGCGGCGATACAAGTGTTCAGAGTACGCAGAGTATGTTGAAAAAACAAGTTAAATCATAAAAGTAGTAGTCGTTAAACTCTTATCAACACGGAGTTAACTTTGAGCAGACATACACATGATGTGAAAGAAGTTATTAGGGACCCATGTGCCAGAGTTAACTACCTTTGGCAGCATCTTGGCTAGGTTTTTGAGATTCCGTGGAAAATGCGTAGACTCTGGATTGAGTTCTCCTTGACGAGGGAGTGGCGAGCCCCAGCGAATGATATACCTACTTACTCCAAGGAGCTGGACTACGATCACTGGACCACTCTTCATCTTCATCATTTGAGTACACCAGTGTGGGATGATTCGGCACTATACATTAGTAACCACGGTTCTCTTGTTGGAAGCCCAAGCCCGTCAGTTAAAAAACAGTCGTCTCTGGTTGATGCCTTCCAACAAGCCGATTCTACCGGTGCAGAACAAGAACAAACAAGAACAGAACAAGTGCAGCGGGACGTTGATTGCTAAAGATTTGCAATGACATTTGCAACTACAATGACAAAATATATGACTGGACCGACAGACTTTAATTTAACAGAGTTGCACATGCATTTTGAAATATTTTATTATAACTCTTTACATGCATCATGTAAGCATGATCTTTTAATAAACTTCTTCTTTCACAAATTTAAACTAAAACTAAAATTTATAAAAGTTAAAATAAAATAAATTAAATTAAAGTGTAAATATGTGCAAAACCAAATCAAAGTTCTACTTTGTCAATACAGAGTTCAAATAGTGCAAACGGAGCCTGACCAAGTATGTCATGAACAACATGCTGCAACTACAGCATCTTCAGCATCTCTGACATCGCAGCTGTCAAGTGTATCAATGCTTCGGGAGTTTTGTCTTATCTCTGGGCTGGTGATGCTGCTATGGCAGCTTGCTACTCAAGGTAACGAGCCAGCATATCCAACGTGCCCGTCATTAACTTGTGTGATGTAATTGTAGCCGTTTCTGCTTGGACATTTTCACCGCGGTAGCCGCTGAACTACGATGAAAAAAAGCAGTCACACGTCTCACCCGCCCGAGTAAACGAGCGACACGGGGAACACCGAAGCCAGCTTGGGTTGCAAGATTTATAGTGTGCGCAAAACAGATGTGCGACTTCAATCCCGCGTCGCGCACGGCCACGTCCATATTACGCGCATTGTCGGTAACAATAAGCGATGCCGTGGTTGGGTTTTTTAAGCTCTGTATTTGAAACCGCATACTACCGTACTGCCTACTACATACTGCGTTAGTACTGTATACTGCGTACTGAATGTGGGATTCAGTATGCTACTTCAGCAGACAGACGCCGTTCACACCGCAGTATGCAGTATGCAAGGTTCCCAGAATGCATTTCGTGGCGACCGGCAGCAGTAGTTGTAAAACAGGCGCAAAGCTGTTTTATTTCCCGCTGTAGCGCTGTTATTATGTCACTTTATTACATTTTTATATTTTTTCATGCGAGAAAGTAACCGTTTAGATCCCCAATGTGCGGTTAGTTTACCCAAATGACAGCTGTTTAGTAATTTGCCTCGATGTTTTCGGAGAAGTGAAGCTCCGGAAGGAGCGGGTCGTCTCAGAGGCAGCTGCCCGTCTCCAGAGGTGTTCCGCCGGCCAACATGCGTCGTCGTCCCAGGGGAGACAGCAAGCCAGTTATCTTAACCGCTGTTTGTAGTGGACAGTATACAGTATATAGCGCTGTCTCGGGAGCTCTGCATGTACAGAAATCACCAAATATTAATAAAAAAAAGTTTGAATTAACAGAGTACTTTTTTTCATTTCATATGTACAACAGCCTGGATTTCTATTGTACCTATATAGCTTTCGTCACAATAATCAAGTAGCCTATGCACTGTACTTATGCAAACAAATATAACAAATATAAACGCCGTACTGCTCGGCGGTTTTTTTTTTTTCGTCCCAGCTCCGCTTTGTATTCCCCTGGAAACGCTCTCTTGCTCCGTCATTACTCGATTTATCCAGGCTCCAGCGCATTGCATTGTGGGAAACAGTAGGCAGAGTAGACTGGTCGGATGCATACTGGAAATATTCTCCGAATCAGTACGACATCCGGGAACTTTTCGCATACTGCAGATTTTGCTTTTGTTTGCATACTGCATACTGCATACTACATTTTGGCCAAATCAGTACGTACTAGCAGTATAGTATGCGGTTTCGGATACAGCCCCAGTCAGTAACAGCTGTCTGTAAAACCTCAGCTATAGCTCACAAATCTCGTGGTACGAGATCTCGTCACACCCCTAATAACAACACTTGTCTGACAAAGTGAACACAATAGGAAACAGTAATAAATAACTTTAGGGTTTAAATATTACAAATATTTTGTAATTCTCTGATTGTTTGTTTATTGTGTTGTATAGCTCAGGGTTTTCTTTACATTAAATTATTTAGTGAAGGAAAGAACCTTGGATTCAGTTGGTGAAGTTGTAGGAAGCCAGGGACAGTGTGAATCTGGTCCATGCTTATGTATTCAGCTACAGTCTCCATGTCTCTGGTGACTTGACACCATATCAGATCAAATAGAGTTGGTAGAGCAGGCTGCCACTGTTTCTGTCGACTTTTCAGACACACGTTATTGTATTATCCTGTTAAATGAACGTCTCTTATTGTAAAGCTGCCATTAACGTTACTGTTACTGTTTTATTATTAGCAATAGCTGCTAGCTTAATAATAACAGTCTTAACAGTTTAATTTGTCAATGTTGTTGAAATGGGAGCTTTACTGACTCTTGAGGTTCCCCATAAAGACCAGGGTGTCGGTCTTTTTAATGATTAACCACGTCTGTTGTGCTACTCGATTTTGTCACCACCACTTTCGCATTGTTAGCATATCGGCTTGTTGACATCCATAGCCTTTCCCTGGTCGTTCGCCTCGTATGCTAAATACATCCAAACGTCACTTTTGCTATGTAATGTTCTATTAAAACTGGTAGCGAAGGCCCTCCAGCAGTAGCGCTAGCTGTGTTCAGTCTGCTCAGTGTCGTTAACGTTAACTAGCATGCATGTGTTCAGCTGCTAATGTGGGTTGGAGCTGTAGAGCTGTCAGCTGTAGTGCTGCTGGGTGAAGCTGTCCGTTAACTGGAGGAGGCGGAGATGGCACTGTTGACGGCAAAAGTATTGATCATTTTGCAAGTTAGTATCAAATCCGATATTCATTTTAAGTATCAATTATAATTTTTTTTTATAAAACCCTACTATGTGTCACCCTTGTTTTTTTCACTGTTTTCTATTAAAGGTGCTATTGACAACAATGATAACATCTAGCCACTAGATGACGCACTCGCACTCCCCCCCTTACATTGCATTCACGTCACAACACAGCTGTTGCTCGAAGCGCATGCGCTCCAATGGGTTGCCAGTGTTCGTGTTAGCCAAAAGCTAGCTTTAACGATATCTTACTGGTGAAGAAGAATAGTAGCCACCTCAGTGTGGCTTTACAGTCGTTGAAACTCCTTCAGCTGACTCTGACGATCAAACGCTAAAGCAATGTTCACTCTTGTCTTGCTCCTCCTTTTGTCACTTAGCGAGTACCGAAATGCCACCCCCTTACCGTCAAACTCAGACATTTTTCCGTTAGTTTTTTTCTATGCAAAGACTCTTGACCCCTGACTACGCTGAGATACCACGTGATACCAAAGTTGTTATTCTACTCACGAGCCTTGCTAAAACCCCCAGCCACACGTCACAAATCTACACAGAGGTAAACAAAACATTAATTATGGGCCGACAATTTTTTTTTAAATGAGTAATTCCCAATCAAATTTTTTTTTTCACAAGACGTGATACTTTTGATTCTGCACCACTCTAAAAGCTCTGTGGATGTATTTTTTTTTAATTATTCGTTTACACAAAAATGTTATCAATATGACCTTTAGGGCAGGATACAATGGTCTGTTAACAATTAAATTGATGGTTATAAATCATGTAATGGAGAGACGTTGATTTCAGTCTCAATGATGGCCACAGGTGGATCAGATGGCTACCACTCATTTTACAGGCATAAAATAACATGTTGACATTAGATGTACTTAGACTAACATGAGCACAATTAATGCTGATAAAGAAGTCAAAAACAAAGAGAGAGAAGATGCCCAATTCTCACCGACTTCTCCAGAGAATGAATATCAATGTCGGTTGTTTGTAACGTAACAGACAGCACAGGTTAATTGCTTTGAAAGCCTATAATGCTGTGAAAATCCCAATAGATTCCCTGTCCCAAAACAAATCCACATGTAACTACAATTTTGGGCTTGACCCAATTTAGATTAAAGGATCAGCTGTAATTAGCAGCACTTCGATGAACACAAGTCTGCAAGTCTCCAGTAGTTGGGAGTGCCAGATTACTGGGGTTTCAAAATTTTCTGATCACAAAATATGACATGGAGCAATTTACTCTTGATTACAGTTTCCAGGTGTTATACACTTACATAAAAATGTACAATTATTACTTAAATGGTAAATGATTTCGCCCTGCAGTAAATGGCACCAGCCTATGGCATGTTGTTACACTTGTCTCTCTGTCCTCCGGTGCCACAGACTATGTTTCATTTATTGTAGCTTATAAAGGATTAACTGCTTTGGACTACAACTGAAGTTCCTAAAATGCATTGACTTTTTTGTTCAGAATGTTTCTTGGTTATCAAAGCGACACCAGAGCACTATTAATATCAAGTGTCTGTCTTGAGTTGAAAAACATATTCTTTTTTCAGAGTTTAGCCAAGGACGGCCATCTACACCAACAAGCTGCAGGCACCGAAGTCCAATTCCCACTGGACAGAAAGGCCTCCTGTTGTTGTTGCTGTGATGAAATGACCTTGGACTTGTGTTTGGGAGAATTTGAAATAAAGCCGGCTGACGCTTGTGAGGATTTTTTTTTGTTTTGTTTTCCATCAGCATTCAGCTGCACCAGATAAAGAGTCCTTAGAGAGCCAGACATTCACAACAAGTTTGTTTTCCCTTCATGTGTAAAGTGGCTGTTTATTATTGAATAGTTAATCACATAGATGTCTCATTAGTTGTTGCTGAGTTTTCCACATGACAGTCATTATTAGGTTATAGGTAGTGAGAGGCAGGTGTGTCTGCAGCAGTTATAAGTGTGTCATAATACACTGCTCCACAAAAATGAAGGGAACACTTAATCATCACAGTATAACACCAGGTCTGCTAAACTTCAGGGAGACCATTTTTTCCATTTAGGAAGCAGAAGTGATTGTTGATCAATTTTGCCTGCTTTGGTGGAAATAAAACAGGTGCAATGGAGAGGCAAAAGCAAGACAACGACCAAAAAGGGACTGGTTTTGATGCGGTGGCTACAGCTCCTTCCTGACTGGTCTTTCTCTAGTTCTTGGTTCTGCTAGTGTCCTTGTTACCACATAACCTGCAGCCCAATCAGGTTCACAGAAGGTCAAGCTCCTCCAGGATGCCATATTTCATTAATAATTCATACACTATAGCTATAGGTAAGTCAGTGTTATTGATGTCATTAGTTATACCTATGCCTACATATCATAATAACAAAGACTGAGATGAATCAAAGTATTCATGCTTAGACATTGAAGTGAAGCCTTGCTTCTGCTTTACTGAGACTTCTCCAACAGTCCCGAGGACTAATTATAATCCTCGCTCCGAGTGGCTTAATGTCAAACAGCTCTGCCCTACACAGTATGCCTGAGCACACAAAAAGGAAGCCATTTAGAGAGCAGGACTTTCTAATAAACTAATGATTAAAGCACACTGCATTAAAAATGGATGAATACATAAAGGGTTGAAGAGGAGGCTGAATATGTACGGTCTTATGCATCCATTGCTTTGTTACACTGTTTGACCTAAAGGTGCCGTTACATTACTTTATTCTGACAAACATTGGCTCTTTCATTCATTCAATTCAATCCAAGCATTATAGACATGATCAATCATTTGTGTGTGCGAGTGTGTACGAGTGGAACGTTTGACGGCCTACAACTGTTTATATGACCAGAAAGCCAAACCAGTTCAACAAGCTAGCTAGCCTGAGTTAGCTTAGCGGTCGGCACCAGAGCAGAGACAGGAGTTGCCTGGACACGCCTGCTCGGACGTAGGAGGAGACGCTGGTTGGGAGGAGCTTCAGCGGGTTGGCAGGTGTTTCGACGCCAGTGTGGCTCTTGCTGCTTGCGATGCTGCGGACGGGATCAGGTCGGGAGTCACTGATACTGAAGCGGCTGGAGTTGTTTTTGGATTTACACCAGGATATTGAGAACGTTAAACCAAAGAGTGCTCTTAAGTTTAGACAAAGTCAGGGCTAAATTGCCCAGGTCTTTTTTTTTTTTTTTTTTTTTACATTTGGTGTAAGGGTTACATATGTGAATATGAGTTAGATTGGAGCGACATCTATGAGAAAATTATACTACTTGTGACTTTATTACCTCAGTAAACATTGTAAACATGAGTCTATGGTGTGAAATAATAGTTTCATGTTTTCTTTAATACAGCATAACATTCATTGAGTAAATTATGTCAAATAGACGATAAAGCAGGGAATGCTTTAGAGCGGGTCTACCTTGTGATTGACAGGTTGCTACTAGGGGTTTGCGATATGACGATAAAATGTCTGCAATCTGCCTTTGCAGAGATATCGTTAGTATCGTGCTACAGTGTACATGCAATCAGTTGAAATTCTATGATAAACCAATAATAGCAAACAGTAGGTAGTGCCTTGGATTTAATCCCCTCCCCCTTTTTATTTGGCAACTTAACGGCATGTTTGACAACACGGAGGAGGAAAAATAATTTAACGTCTATAATATGGAACTGGTTTGGATTTTCCAAAACCAACACGGCGCAGTTATCAGTTAACAGTTATCTGCAAAAAAAAATCCACCTCAAAAGAAAGCACCCGAAACAGTATGTTGACAGTCAAACAGTGAGGGGATGCCACGTGAGCAGCTACAACCACGCAGCCAGAGGCTACAAGGCCAAATCAAACAACTCTAACAAATGCATTTGAGAAAGGCACTCCGTATGACAGGACAAGTAAGCACTACAAAGAGGTAACTGATGCAGTGATATTTTACTTGGCCAAGGATATGATTCCCATAAAAAAACGTGGAAAATGAGGGTTTTAAAAGAATGCTCAAAATAGTTGATCCACAGTACGAGATACCCAACCACAAATATATTTCCAACACGGCCATTCCACGGCTGTACTCTGAATGCCGCGACAAGATTCAACACAAAAAGTCTTGTTTTTTGCTTATCTGAGGCTGAACATTCATTACATACGACTGGAAGCTGTGCGGTGCATGTCTTCAAACAACATACTTCCCACGAGACCACACGGAGGGAAACAAAGTGAATAAACTGGTTTTGCTGAGAATCTGTGTCTAAAAAGCTACCTGACTGTTACAATTCCTACCAATGTTAGATTTTGTTTTAATGTTATGTAGCAATATTTTATAGATGAGGAATGGGAACTGAAAGATATTCTCAAAACGACCGAAGCTCAGAAAAGCCACACCGCCGAAAACGCATTGGCAACATACTCGGAGAGAACAACGTGAGTTGTCAGTCAGTGCTCTTCATCAACGCGGCTAATTATATTAACACCATAGAGAGGCACCTGCAGGCCGTCAATGTCCTGTGCATTGTGCACGCGATTAACCTGGATGTGAGGAAAGGGCTGGCAGTGTGAGCTATCAAAACTCCAGTCAGCGGACTAAAGGCCACAGCACTGCATTTCAATAAATCAACTACCGACACCTACCTCTTGGAATCTAAGCAGAAGCTGCTTTGAGTGAAACCTGCTAAGCTCATGGTGTGTCAGGCAGCCACCAACAAGCTCCGGTAGCAGCGGTCATCTTGGAGAAGAACTATGCCAGCAAGTGGACCCTTATGGAGCAGGTGAGTCATAGAAATTAGAATAACCTGGTGATATTGGCATTATAGCCTAAAGTTGGATTGTAAGGATCACTAATACACATAAATTATCAACCTACCGATTCCCAACAGCATCAGCCATTCTCCTCCTGAAGTATGTGCGTTTGTCACATCTCCAGCCATCCACTGGCCCGGCAGCAATCAGTGAAATGAAAACCAAAATATCGACCAACTTTGAGAAGTGATAGTCATGAGAAAAGCTCATTCATGCTGCTTAATCCTGCTAGCTACCTTGACCCGTGTTTCCATAGGTTGATTCATTTGGAATGAGACCAACAGCAGGAGGTACATGGAAAGGTAAAAGCAGAACTGACAGTGCTTATGGAGGAGGAAGCTGAGGAGGGCGCAGCCATGGCAACGGGGACACCACCTCCCCAGGAGAAAACCACTCTCAGTGCTATGGGGGACCTCTTTGGGAATGTTTGTTGTGACGACCGGTAGAGGGAGGGTTGCTTGTGCCGTACCCGCCCTTCTGTAGGAGGATACTTCAAGAAAGCATAAAAGGCCTGCCCAGCTGGGAGTTAAGTCTCTCTCAACCAGGCCTACTGCACCACCATCAGCCTGCTTCCTTTGTTTGGTTTGCTGCACTATTCAACATGCTTACACCATTATTTTCATTCATCCACACACTGCTAACATGACTGATAGTGCTACTTACACACTTCATAACTTAAATTGTTATTGACACACTTTGAGGTTAATAAATGACTTTTGAAGCATTGATCGGTGCGGCCTCCCTTTTTGTTGCCATCCGTGAGCCAGAAGGTGCAGATAGTACTTTGGCAATTGGAGCTATGCTACAGCAAGATATGCTGTTGTACGAGAGTGAGACCCCACTACCCACCGACGGCAACCCATTGTCGTGGTGGACAGGGCCGGCCCGTGGCATAGGCCGTATAGGCAAATGCTAAGGGCGCCGTCCATCGGGGGGTGCCACAAATGGTAAAAAAAAAAAAAAAAAAAAGTTGGTACAAGAAATAATCCCACGTTAATTAAAATGCAAAGCAAAGCCTATTTAATAGAAATAATATTTGTAACAACATTACAAACCCCCCCCCCCCCCCCCCCTCCAGCCCTCCCATGCACAGTGCGCCCTCTCCCTTCCCGTAGCCTATCATGATTATTTTTGGACGTCATCACCACATCAAAAAATCAACACAAGATGTCAAAACGGCCAAAACTGTCCGGTGCCCAGGGAAGAAAAAAAAGAAAAGAAGAGGAGGAGAAACGAGAAAAAGACAGAGGTAACGTTACATGGAATTATTTATCTGTTACAGATAGACACCTGGCTTTTTAGCATTAGGATAACGTTACATGATTCGCTAATTGCTAATCAATAAATAGCTAAAGTTAGTTGACTGTTTTAACGTCAGTTAATATTGTGGAGGGGGCTAAGTTGTTATGGAAAGTAATAATGTAACGGTAGGTAAATACAGTACTCCTACCTTACATTCCTCAAGGACATTTGTATTAGATCTTTTAAGCAGGTGTTTACATTTGTTTACATTTTGATTGCCTTCTGGTTAGCTAACATTTGGCAACCATGTGTTTTGTTCCATGTTTTCTATGGTTGCCATGGCAACCATGTGTTTTGTTCCGTGTTTCTTTACGGTTGCCATGGCAACCATGTGTTTTGTTCCGTGTTTTTTTTTACGGTTGCCATGGCAACCATGTGTTTTGTTCCATGTTACATGGTTTTGATCTTTGAAAGGGTGTACTTGCATTATTAGTTTCTTGTGAGTATATACACTACACTGCCGATGCAAGGGGGGCGCCACCTCAAATCTTGCCTAGGGCTCCAGATTGGTTAGGGCCGGGCCTGGTGGTGGAAGACGTCTAGGTCCAAGTACCCCCACCTTGCCCAGCTGACATGGCACTACTTGAGCATCCTGGGGAGCTCAGTTAGAGCAGAAAGGGTTTTCTCGATGGCTGGGATTATAGTCAATAAAAAACACTCTGCACTAGATCCAGAAAATGTGGATCACCTTGTGTTTTTGGCCAACAACCTTTATACCAGATCTTGCTAATGTTGTTTAAACTGTTAATTATATTCATGCAGTTAGCGCAGTAAGCGTCATATTTTTATTTATTTATTTACTTGCTGAAGACCCCAACTCAGTACCAACTGGTAGGGCTGCAGCAGTAACCGCATCAGTGCCGTACCACCATTTTATTTTTTATTTTTTAATCTCTGCGCATGCAAACTAAAACACCTTCTTATTGCCCAGGTCTCTGCACAGAGCATACACATAACATCCAGCACATGCATCACATCATTGTAACCTTCTTGTCTTGACCAATTAAATCAATCCAGAACACTGACACTGAGAGGAGCAGTTAACCTCATTGAGGTACATGTGACACTTCTACAACAATGCGACTCCCTGCAGACAGTGGAATCACAAGGTATATTCAGCTTGCCTGGTGGCTGATAACTAAGCACGATTTATAATTCATTATACAATTCAATGTTATGGATAGTGTCATACCGGGGACACATTTGACTATGGTCGCTGGTGCAGCTTAATTTCACATTACTCAAAATGCAGCTGCCAATAATAGAGTAAGCTTCTCTGCAGGTGCCCGAGTAGGGATATCTGTAGGAAACATGAACTGTTACTTCGGACATTAACCCAGCCTACCAGCTGGGTTTGCCAGGGGACGGCGAAGAGAAGGTACATTATGTCGCTCTGCACAGACTACAGGTAGTGTTAGCTGGTTAGTTATGGTGGTAATGATGGTGTGGAGCTGCGCAAGCTACGTAAGCTACCCTTGGAGACGGGGAAGTAGCTAAACATTAGACACACTGGGCAGGAGAGGTAAGCCATTCTAGCTGCTAAGCTAGCTGTTAAGCTAAAGTTGCTAACCGAGACACAACAAATTTAGCAAAAAGGCAACGAATAAGAGAAGGAATGTTATTAGTGAAGCAGAAATTATGTTATTTTAAACGCAGTGCCAATTAGCGCTTAAAAGACCGCTTAGACAGAAACAAACAAACTGCACAGAAAAGGATCTATTTGTCACAGGTAAAAATTAAACACACAGGTTGCAGTATTATCGCAGTATTACCACAGTAGCACTGCTGTAATACCACGGCGAGAAAATGACGTATGCTGAAGCCCTACCGACTGGACAGATGGAAGTACTGATAACAGATGAATGTCTCAGCAACAGTCTTGCATAATGATTGTCGATGTGACCTTCAGAGTCGTTCCGTACACTTACAAGCGAGTATGTCGTTGGTTCTGGTAGTGACACTATTATTCATTTCACTCAGTTAAGCTGGAGGATCAAAAATGCTTATGACTGATATTAAACTGATTAAAAAAAATAGTATAGCACTGCAACCATCAAAACCCTCAGTGTTAAAACTTTAGGCGACTGCACAGGAAACTGACAGGAAAGTGGAACAGGAAGTCCTGTGAAGCTCCACCAGTCGAGCATCTCCTCCACGGTCAGTGGTTTTATTTCCACTGGGACCATCAAAACTCAGAGTCCATGTGCTCTCAGTACTGTGAGCTGCTGCTGATAAGAGCGAGCTGCATGTACTTATGATGACACTAAGGTGTTGATATCCGTCTCTGTCTACTGCTTCTGTCTTCTCTTCACACGTTGCGTCATCTTGTTGTTGCAGAGAGACAAAGAGGAACAACTGCTGCTACCAAAAAAAAAAAAAACCTCCTGGCTGCCTGGTTGAGCCAAAACTTTTTGTCTGACGTCGTCCTGATAGAATCCAGTGGAGACCGGATTCTTTCAAAGGTTTATCAGCAGCAAACAGCAGCACAATTACACCACAATCTACAATGGAAATGATTACTGGAAACAGCTCCTGGAAATTTACATAACTTAGAATGACTGCCTGTCTCTCTCTCTCTCTCTCTCTCTCTCTCTCTCTCTTAGCATCTTTTCTCTCTTAAATCCGGCAGCATCCCGGCATTATTCCCAGCTTAAACCTGTTTACTTGCATTACACAGAGCAAAAGGATTCCCCCACTTTAATTCACACGGCTGAGATTTCCAGGTCTGTTGTGTTGCTCTGGCAGGTTTCGGTTAACCAGTGATTAGTGACAGAAACATGAAGCAAACATCATCTTTTCCTTCCAAAGAAGCTCAACAAAAAACAAACATCTCCACTTCTTGCCAACACGCCTCCTCCGTCTCCACAGGCGCATTTTTTTTTTTATCCATCTTCTGCTACCCAAGTATGTTTTTTTCCCCTTTTTTTTATATTACGGAGGAAATTATGTGGAGAAGGAAATTACAATCTGTTTCCTACAGCACATCCTGGATGGAGGATAAACAGAAAAGGTGTATTTTCCTCAAGAGGCTCATAGTGTCAGAGAGGGCAGCTATTATGCAAATGACTTCAGACATCAAAGTGTGTGATGTTTTCCACTGGAAACTTGTTGACAGCAAATTAATCGAGAAGTGGAACTTGTTGAGAGTAATCAGGCAAGACAGCGAGACTCGAAGCCGACACGGTGGTCAAACTTAACCGAGCATGTGAAATCACAACGTGCCGCTCCTCCTGCTTTTGTTCGTCAGTCTCCCCGAAGAGTAGGAAGCTCATTGATCTAACCAAGCATGCTGTGTGAGCAGATGCTGCAACGATCTGCAGGACTTATTTAATGATTTCAGATGGAGGTTGAGCTGCTGCCAGTGTCTTAAAAATAAAAACACGGGGAAAAAAAAAAAAACTATTCAGCCTTGATGCCGTGCTCATGTTATTTTATGCAGTGAATACATTTACTGGAGACAGTGTGCAGAAGAAGCATGGCGACATCCCTGAGCTGTTTCTTGGCACTATGTTAATCTGCTCTATTATTTGCTTCCATTTGCCCTTGATGGAGACAACTGCACCTTCAAGCAAGTTGGAGAACAGGTTTTGGATGAGTCTCTACCACACACAAACACACACACACACACACACACACACACACTCGGGATTCAACAATATAGATACAGGTTTCTCGGGTTACGGTTTTCGGTTCAGTTTCGGTACACATTTTGTGCGTAAGGATAGGCCTGTCACGATAACAAATTTTGCTGGGCGATTAACTGTCCCAGAAATTATTGCAATAAGTGATAATATTGCCGTTTTGAGACCATTTTCAACTGATATAATGATAATGGCATAATAATGCAAGTTCCAATATCCAATGCAAATATCCAAAATAAATAAACAAAACCCTGGGTCACAATTAAATTGATAAAGATTATTTTAGGAAAACATTTCTTTAAGTGGGCTAAAATAAGTTTTGTTGCTGTCCCAGTCCACAGTGGTACATTACTTTGTGCCTGTGTAGGTACTTTGGCTCTTAATCTCAGATGTGCTGACCGCCACTGACTGGAGGGAATACACCCAGTGGATAAGTACCTCATACAACCCCACTTCAAAACACTCAAGCTATTCATTTAAGTCACAATCTATTTACCTATGGTGTAAAGTAGGCTAAAGATAATCTTGAAGGTTGAAGGACGGAAATGCAACTGACACTGTTGCTGCAAACATACAATACTGATGGTTTAAGTTGAGCAAATGACAAAACATCCATGGCTGCATATTATATTATATACATATTATATGTTTATATACAAAATAAAAGTCCTTATTCAGTGTTTCCCCTAGAATTTTTTTCAGGCCTGGTGGTACCCACCGAAAAAACCCTCAACAGACGGGACGTGTGGGATGGTGTATTGGTGCAGTTGGATTAAGTCAGGTGGCACAGCAAGCAGTCTGCAATTCTCCAATTATTACATTTGCATTCAACATTTTTGTTCGACCAGAGTGTATTCAAGATGACAAGGAGAGAGTGACTTATTAAGGTGCCGGTGGGTGGAAATGATCCAAAATTAGGGGCCGGACAAATATGGCTGGAAAATGATGAGCATCACATTAATGGCTACAGATACTGTAAAACACTATAACGGCATATGTGCATATATTGTCTTATTTTATCAAGTAAAATATAAGTTATAGGTTTACTCAACAGCTTAATAGTTCATAGAAATTCAGGTAGAAAGAAATAGGTTAACTCAGAGTTCCACAGCTTATCAAAAAACAATCCTTATTTTATTAACATAGGCTGCACGATTGCCCCACACAGGGGGTCACCGCTGCTTTACATTCACACTGCTCAGCCCAAACGGGCCTCGGCCCGATTGCCGGTTGTACATACGTCATCACGTCCTAATACTACACACGCATGGCTGGATGTTGTTTTGAAGGAGCGCCGTGTCTGCATATATTTATAGTAAACACTCGACCTTCATGAGTGCATGTGAGCATGAGTGGATCTGTGCGAGCAGGCAGCGCGAGCGCAGCGGATTTTGGACGGAGACACACAGCGGCATTTCTCTTATAAAAGTACCGGTCCGGTTCCGCTCACACCACGAGTCTGAAGAGTGCAGCAGCTTATCAAAATGCAGTGTCAGCTTTCCGAGTTTTCAAAGTAGAAAGTGACATCGTGGTGCTTCAACGAGGCAACATCAAGCGCGTGAAGGACACGAAGAAGAGCGTAGCAGGAGCGCGGTGAGGATTGTTGTGGCCGCACGTCTTGCGGCGCAAGTCTACACTGTGCTGCGCGGAGGCGCTCCTAATGTAAATGATTATTGATTCATGAATGAATTGATAGGTGGCTTATTTTTGGCATATTGATTTTTTCTTTGACCTGGCGGCAGGTCTCCTTGGCCTGGCGGCGCGTCTGGCCTGTACAATGGTAGGGGAAACACATATTTATCCACACCAAAGCAAATAAATTAAATCAGAAAATGGTACAACTATGCACATCCTATGCTCACTTTTAGAATTTTAGAATCTTTAAACAGGTTTCTGCCCAGCAACTTAGGCCTATTACAAAGTTTCTGATTGCATATTTAAACGCCATGTTTTTGGGCTCCTCCGTATTTTAGAATATTGCACGTTCAACCTAACCTGTTCTGTGTGACAACAAAAACAGTGTTCCGTTTCACTTCAGTTAGCTATTTTATTTAAAGTCAATCCCCCCCCTCCCCCTGTGTGTTTGTTTTAATGTTTCGCCTGTGGGTCTGGCCACTCATCGATCAATCTGCAGTGAGACAAATGTCACAGCGTCGCTGTGGATCAGCAGATTGGCCTTTATGGATAAATCTCATTAACTTGGTACCATTGCCATTTTGCTGACAGTCAAACAAAAATGTCAAGAGAAAACTGGCACCTTTGCTCTGAGTGGTGAGCAAATTCAAACAAGGCATTCATTTAGTAGACAGTAGCTTCTTGTTTCTGATTTTGGCCTTAACACTGGTCAACAGAGAGCTTCTAGCTCTCAAGATTCATCCATTTGAATATTGTATATATAATAATACTGGGGTAAATGGTGGACAATCACACACATCTATTCAGCATATGCTATAATAAAATCGCTCAACCTGCTCCTACAGAGCTAAATCTCGTCCAAATTGAGGGCTTCAGATCATCAATCAACTTCACTTTACCATAAAGAGTAGATCTCTCATCTCATCTTGGAGTTAGTTGGTGCCAAATTAGTTGGGCCATCTGCTCAATGATGCCTAGCTTCAAATACATTAGAAAATGACTGATGATTGAGCAGGGTCGAACATTCACAGAGAGGAGTGAGTTTAGTTGGATTGGTTTTTCCATGTTTTAATTCAGGGCTTTTCACAAGGACATTGATTAGCCAGCCAGTGGAGAACAAAATGTGACCGTAAAAGCCTACTTGGTGGCCTCCGGTACTTTCTAATGCCATTATTCTTTATACATTGATCCTAACTATCGCATATTTTATGCCTGGCCAATTGTAAATATTAAATGAATGTGTTATCTTTTAAGAGGCAGGGTAAAAAAAGTTTAGGAGATTTTAAATGAGGTAGCTAACCAATGGTCTTTCTGAATGAAATAGTCTGACCTTATCCATCAATTTTAATTCTATGAACTTTTTACTTTTTATGAACTTTACTATGAATTTCTCACAGGGCTGTTTTCAACTACAATAAAAATATCAAATCTATGAACTTGAATATAAATATTATAAATTATGAATACATTTTCACAGGGGAACACTTTCCTCAAGAGAGCTTTATTTTTGAAAACCTCATGAAAACACATTTACACATGTGTATGATGCTGCAGGTACTTTAACATGTTACCGTGCTCCCACCAATGGGCTAACCTGGCGCAGAATAGCAAATAAACAATAAGAAACAACTTGTAAAACCTTCCTTTTGTTGCACCGACATCTTCCCCTTTGCCGTTAAGGTGAACAGAGTAGGCTCAGCAGATCGCGGAGTCGTGGAGTCACCAGCCTGGCTAACGTTAGCAATCTCAGGTCGTAAACTGTCTATGAAAAAATACGTGGGCTAATTTGTTAGCTGCCTCAATGTTGGCGCAATGGACGGTCAGCGCAGTGCGTCAAAGACGGGGCACACACATTTATTTCTACTCCGTGAACTCGGAGGTGCTTTTTCATGTTGCACCCTCCTATGCACGAAATAATCTTGTTGCAAGTATTGCATTTTGACGAGATTTCGTTGTTTTTAGAAAAGTGAAGCCACACTTTGGACCGCCGACGCACGCTATCCATGCTCGACTCGCTCGGTTACGCAAACACTTCTGGTGGACGCTTCCTCGTCGGTGTTAAGCCGCTTCTTCTTCTCCATTTGGCAGACTGGCAGTAACACAAACCATGGAAACAAACTAGTGCGGGCATTTAGGAACCGAAAAAAATCCAAATTCAAACATTTTCCTAACAGTTCCGGAACTGGACGTTAGGAACCGGTTCCAATTTAGAACCGGATCTCGGTGCCCAACCCTAAGTTCATGATAATCATTTTCTTCTTAAACCCCACTTGTGCAGTTTTAACATGTTTTTTCTTATTTGGGATTTGTTCTTAGGGAACAACAAATTTCTGTCTAAGTCTGCGAGTCTGTGAATTGGTTGTTTGTAAATAACTGCTTAAAAATGTTTAGACTTTTAGGACTAATAGCATCCCATGCCCATCCCCTTGAATTGCCCTGCACTAGGACATCCATACCATCCCTAAGTAACGGTTGGGCCTAAAGTCCAGTTTGTTTGAGTAGCGTGAGGGCTTAAGCAACGTACACTTCCTCGGCCCTGGCACAATTGTAATTTGTGTATTTTAACACGGTACGGTTCATGCACAATGCAGGGGTACACAACGTGGGCATGGTGTAGGCTATAATCGATAGGCCGTTCCACTCATTATCGCTCACTGCTCAACTCAGATTTCCCCCAATGAGCAATGTGCGTGCAAGCCAGCGGGACTGGGGAGGGGTAGCAATCGTGTATCTAGCCTAAAACCATTATTTCCGCATAGACTAGCAATTTTAAAGGTGGCAGCTCGAACTGTAAAATTTGATATTTGTAAAACAGTCTCCGTTGGTGATAAATCACTTATCGTGATACATCCACTCTCACCAAGTGAAATAACTTCAATCTGATAATTTTGTAAAGTTCTCCATTCATCAACACCACAACCATCCATTTAAGCTCTCCTTTTTTCTTCTTTAGTCTTTATGTATCCATGAGTATCCATTAGCAGGCATCATTTGATGATATCTTACAAACTAAAAGTAAAGACACTCTCCAGTAAATCTCAATATACCAAAGCTACGTAGAAGTGATGTACTGCATGGAAAGTCTCTTTCTCTGGTTTAGATTCACTGGAGCCTCTAGGCAAAGTGAAGTGCATGTCGACACTCCACCCATCTGGCTGAAAGCATTGAGTCTGAGTTAAGAGCAGAGAGTTGCGTCTGTGTTGGCAACATAATTGACTGTAGGGAACGTAATCAACATGCAGAGCTGCTAGCCAGAGTCGGAGAGAAACACTGTGAGCCTGCATGTGTGTGTATTTTTGTACAGCTATCTTTGTGAGGACAAGCATGGGGTATTAACCTTTTGAGTGAGGAACATTTTGTAAAGTGAGGACATTTGGGCCAGCCCTCACTATTTTTTCACTGTAAAGGCCTCCAGAGGCTAGTTATGCTTCTAACTCTATCAACATCTACAGACATTGCAGATTTCTTGCAGCAGACCAATGTTTCACTCTCTATCTCCATCTCTGCCCTCTATTGACATAACCAATGTCTTGCACTGGAGCAACTTAAACTAGAGAAAGTAAATACAATATTGACTTAATATTAGTCACATTAATTTGCATTCTGCCCTATCATTACCCTTCATACGCAGCATTATGGGTGACTGCAATGTCCATTTTCTCATTGGGTTTTACAGCTTTTGCTTACAGTTGGACTATATATATGGCAGAGGAGTGATTTCTCTGAATCTGATTGGTCAAGGCAAACTGAAATCGGACACAGAGTACAAGCCCCCTCGGACCTCATCGTCCACTGCTGAGGAAGGTTTGTAAATCCCTGACAGAGTTTCTTCATGTGGGGAATGGTCCAAAAGTCCAACTACAAATTTGAGAGAAGATGAAGATCAGCGAAGATTCAAGTGCCCCATTCTAAAACAAAAGAACATATGTGAAAAGAAAGAATTTATCTTTTGGAACACCAATAAAGGAGAGTTACCAAAGTCCTGGACAAAGGCAAGGCCAACTTGTGACATGGAAGCAGCCCTCTCATGAAGCTATTTCAGGATTATTTGCATTGTCCGTGTTTACGAAAAGGGATTCATGGGGACACCGATAGCTCAGTTGACAGAGTCGGTGCCCTATGTACCCTAAGTCCTCACTGCAGCCGTCCTGGGTTCAAATTCAACCAACTCTCACACTGTCCTCTCTGAATAAAGGCAAAAAGGCCAAAAAAAGGGTCCTCATGCAGAATTAAAAAAAACATGAAGGATGACACAGAAAAGAGAAGAGCAGACAGGCTTGCAGCAATACCCTTGTACCCTTCGTACAAGGGTATTGTTGAAGGACAAAGGCTTTTCTAATTCGAAAAAAGTAACTGAGTACATTAAAAACCATGAAAGGTCTCACACTCATTCAGATATGACTCAAAGATTGGCTGCACTGAAAGAAAAACTCAATTAATACGCTGCTATTCGAAGCCAACCCAAAAGAACAGAGAACCGCCCGTCAGGTGCTGGAGCTGCATACGATACATTTTCAGCTGCATATGATTATTAGGTGCCAGGGACTCCCACTGAGAGGGAGCTGTCCGCTCATGAGAAACCATAGATGTAACGGGAAAGGAGCAGTTTTCTTGCAATGTACAGTTTGCCGACGAGAACCTACAAGTTCAGAAATATTTTCTGGACTTTTACAACACTCCAGACACAACAGCCAACATGCTATATTTGTGCATAAAAGACGTGCTTGTGCGCCTCAATATCCCCATGGATAGGTTAAAATGCTACTGCTTTGATTGAGCAAGCAACATGTCTGGAAGGTTCAAGGTGGTGCAGGCTAGACTAAAGGAAGCCTGTCCCAACTATGTTTGTCCACTGCGCAAATCACTCTTTGGATTTAGTGCTACAAGAAGTGACAAGAGAAGTGCGCCTGGTTGCTGATACCCTGAATTTCGTGCGAGAGGTTACAGTTATCAATAAATCTGTGAAGAGAAAGGCCCTGTACACATCCCTATTTGGATGTGGGAAGGTGATAAGACTGCTTGCCCTGTGCCCAACTCGATGGTGCGTCAGAGTTGTGGCACTGTCTCATCTCCTCATCTGTTATGGGGAAATGTTACAGACCTCCAGGACCTTGGAGAGCGACAAGGCTGTCAAGGCCGCCTGCCAGGGGCGGATCTACCGGGGTGGCATAGGGTGGCAAATGCCACCCTAAAAGAAAGCCTTGCCACCCCTGCTGCCACCCCAGTTGGCAGCAACAAATTCAAAGAAAAGTTATGTCCAATTTGACATTTACGAGCGCAAATTTCCAATGTTCGACTGCAGTGAATGCAGCATGAGATTACGTCAGAGCAGCAAGACACTGCTTTGTTTGAAAAATTGAGTGGCGAGATTTGCGAAGCGAGGGAAGGTACGTGTCCACAGGAAGCGGTGTTTCCCCGCGTCCCATTAGGCTTGTTCAGGATGGTCTTCGCTTGACTTGACTTGACTTATCACGCCGACGAGAGCTGCAGGTGTCTGAGGGGGCGGGCTCTAAAAGAGACCGTAGCCAAACGCCGTCAAGTCGGACAACAAAGTCAACTTGACTATGGTGCTCAAGCGATAGAACACAGCAGCAAACCAAAGAGATATGTTATATATATATATATATATATATATATATATATACACACACACACACAAACACACACACACACATACAGTATATACATAAATACATACACACACATGCAAGGCAACATGTGGAAGGCATTCTTTTTTTTCCAGTATATTTGTATTAACCAGACCTCACAAATAAATAGGCCTACTCACAACACAATGCACAGAACTTTAGATCAAGCCATGAGATCAAAGCGACCAAAATAAAAAGTATCATTTCACCACAAGGTGGCCGCCGAGTGCGGACCTGAACACACGTCATTGAACTTTTAACTAATGAGAACCATTCCACTGTAGCGGAGGTGTGGACAAGCCGGTTGCAGCCGTCGTAGACCACGCTGCCAGGCGCTGCAAGAAGCGGCTCTTAAAAACTTGTTCCCGCGATGTTTTGGGTCACGTGATATGGTCGCGACCCTGTGACGTCTTTGCAGTCGGCTGCTAAGTCGGACACAATTCTAGCCATCATGCATCGCTTTCAACCCACAATACATCACGTTAGGTAGTGCGCTGCAGGCGGCTACATCAAGTCGAATTCGCCTATTGTCAATGTGAATTGCCGTGCAATGCATTCTGGTAGCGTCGCGGCGAATGTCGAGAGATGGCGCGCGAGTTGGCCGCTCCTCATTTGCATAAAGTTGAAGTCGAATCTACTTTATGCTAATCAGAAACCGGAGCACCCGGGGGAAAACCGACATGGGAGGGGATAATAGGGGAGGGGATGAGGAGATATTTAATTTGGGGCCAAATTGTTTTTTTTCTAGTGGGGGGAAACCGGAGCTCCCGGAGGAAAAACCCACACGACACAGTACAATTCACTGTGCCGCCCTTTTTTTTAATAATAATATATAGCTGTATTTTTTTTTTTTTACAGCATACATTATTTTCCGAATTATAAATTTAGGGCCAAATTGGGACACAGCACCAGTTCAACGCCTTTTGCGCAGACCGATCCTGTGTCTGAACCTCTTGAAGAGAGATTTCTTCTTCTTGGGGAGCTGCACCTCCTCTGGCAGCTCCACACAAGGAAGACTCTGCTCCAGGCTTTCGACCTGGAGCTCAATCACCAGCTGGTCGGGTGAGATCTGGTGCAGCTCCTCAGCTCCCTGAAGAGCACCACCATTCACAACCTCAATTTCTGCTGATGCCTTCTCCAGCTCCTGGTCAAGGGTCTTTTGATGGAGTTCTGCCTTTACCTGAACTATTTCAGCTCGGAGGTCCTTGTTGTCCTCCTTGGCAGTCTGGAGGTCGTTTGAGAGCTGCTGGTTGGTGGATACCTGTTTTATCAGGGCCTCCTTCGCCAGCTCCTGGTCCAGGGTCCTCTGCTGGAGTTCTGCCTTAAGCTGAACTAATTCACCTCGGAGGTCTTTGTTGTCCTCCTCAGCAGTCTGGAGGTCATTTGACAGCTGCTGGTTGGTGGAGACCTGTTTTCTCAGGGCCTCCTCCGCCAGCTCCTGGTCCAGGGTCTTTTGAGATAACTCAGCTATCTGTCACTATCTGTTTGAACGTAGTTGAAATTTCGTTCCTCTCACAAAGTTGTAAAAAGTTCAAAAATTCACTCAATTCACTCTCAATCACTATCTCTCAAAAGGTCTCTCTCTCTCCAAACTCCAATAACTCCACGCTGAGTTCTGGTCGCTGCTTGTATTTATACAGTCCAGTGTCACGTGATGTCAGCAGTCATCAAAGACATCAAAGACATCAAAGCACATTGTACATTCCAAAATTGAAAAAAAAGAAAAGAACTTTCAGGTTGCCATGGTAACCACTGCTCTTAAAAATGTTTACATTGGTTTTTCATTGACTTCAGCATCCCAAAAGTTTGCCATACTTTAACTTCCAAACGTGATTAAAAGTTTAAAACGTTCACAAGACTGTGGACTTTATTGGGTCAAACATTCATGTCGATGGTCCATACGGTTTTCCCGATATCGCAGTTTCAGATGTTATAATGGGTGTGAATGGCACGGAGTCTTCAGCTCGTCTATAATATCCAACTCGCTCCCGATGCCAAAATTATATATATATTAAAAAAATGTGTGAAATATTAACATAAAACAAATACAATTCTGGTAATTACTAAATCTCCTTTGGGTTAGAGATATACAGATACTTGATTAACTGGCATACAGACAATCTTATTTCCCAGTGAAACAGGAAACACAGGCAGGACATAAGGTCGGGAGGAATTAGCTCACCACCTTCTCTCTCTCGTTGGTACTAGCTAGTGATGTTACGAGATGGGCCGAGGCTTCGAAGCGTGTGTCGAGTAATGGAGGGGGCGTTTCCGCGAAGCGCGTATCGAGGCTTGCTTCATTTAGGGGAGGGGCCAAAAAATATTGACGTCCGAAGCCTCGCTGCCCGGCTGCACCACGTGACTGCTTCGGGAAGTGGTTCAGAGTTTGCCGTGAGGTTTTACAGCTGTATAGACCCCTCAGGCTCCATTCAAAATGTGGGTTTTGAAGCAGAGTTGCGGTCAGTTGAGAGTTTGGATAGTTTGGGGAGTTTGGATACTAGAGTTTGGATAGCCTTTATATAGTTTGGAGATAGTTTGGAGAGTTTAGGGAGAGTGAGAGATTTAGGAGAGTGATGATTTTACCATTTGGGGAAAATGTACACACACAGAATACATTCAAACAATTTATCATACACATATGTGATCATTTATGTACAGAAATTATATTATCATGGAGCGACCGGTGGCGCAGTGTTTAGGGCAGCCGCCTCATGTACAGAGGCTCAACGTCCTCGATGGGGCGATCTCGGGTTCGACTCTCGGCCCGGGAACAATTTCCCCCAATGTCTTCTCCCCGTTACCACACCGTCTGTATAGAATAATTTAACGGCTTGAATGATCTTTAAGTTATTATTTGGTTATCCATTTTTTGTAATTCATAGCCATTCCCAACAGACATAACAGACACAAAAATGCTATGCATCACACATTATGTGGTTCAGATACAGCTGCCTGTGATTATACACTTGGCCAGTAGGTGGTTTCGTGTGCACATGAAGCTTCGAGAAATGAACCCTTTCTCGCACCAATTGGCTCAAGTGGTTCGATGCCTCATGAGGCTTCATCTCACCATCACTAGTACTAGCTGATTTAAATACGCGCAGTTAAAATTAGGGATGGGACACTCACGATACGATGCACCTCGATATGCCAGGGTCACGAAACGATACGTCACGATACGATATCAAAAAACAAAATAACAAACTAACAAAACAAAATATTACTGCGTAATTACAACTTATTTATTTTTGTTTCAGTTGCACACAAGGAAACACACGGCCCAACAGTTCAAATACAAGAACACTCCCTTAGTGCTCTAACCCTAGTTTAAGTTATCTCAGCCTCTCTTAAAAGGCGCTTTATGTAAGAATGTGGCCAAAAACGATACTACACTCAAATTCAAAACACTGCAGCGAGTCGTATCCGTCTCCCCCTCCACCCCCTCCTCTCCAGACTCAAGGTTGCCGGAGCTGTTGGCTTATACAAACGCGCCGAAGGCGGCCGGACAGCGGAGTAACAACGTTACTCATTTCGATCGTAGAAACAAACGTTAGCAGCACAGCTCGTAACAGGACAGTGCTAATGCTGCTAGCGTCCAGCCGATGTCCGGTCGGCCGCTGTCCGGCGGCTGCTGTCCAGCCGCCTGGACAGCACACTGTCGTGTGCTGCTAACGTTTGTTTCTATGATCGAAATGAATAACGTTGTTACTCGAGCCATTTATTTTTTAATGAGAAAATACTGCCAGACAAATGACCTGTATCCAGCGGAGCGTCCTCAATTTCGACCTCATTCAACTCCATTGTTCGGCGGTTTGAGGGCAAGGTAGTTGGTGCTAATGTTTGTTAGCTTGCTGTACAGTGTTGTAACAACACTGTTGTTGCAGCATGTGCTGTGACCTGCACCGTTCCTCGGATGTAATTTATTTTTCATTTAGTTTTCCGCTGCTTAACCAGCAGATGGTGCTGCCAGCCTGCCACCATAGACTGTATAGCCTGCCGCACACATATACACACAAACACACACACTAAATTATTTATATACTACACAAATCATGTGGCAGTGCCATCTAGTCTTCATTTCGCGATCCATTTTTTTCAAACTCGATGCGTATCGTCACGTTTTGTATTGCGATATTTCGCAAAATTATATTTCGTCCCATCCCTAGTTAAAATCACATTTTTCATTTCAGCATTTCAATTTCGTTCCTCTCACAAAGTTGTAAAAAGTTCAAAAATTCACTCAATTCACTCTCAATCACTATCTCTCAAAAGGTCTCTCTCTCTCTGTTGCTCTCGCATGACAGACAGACACAGGTCGTTCTTGAAACGGGCGTTTATTCGCAGGCTTTCCACATACGTCTCCACATACGCCTCCACATACGCCGTGAGAACTACGTTTAACACATACAAAAAATACATTAGACTAACTGTACAAATATGACAAATGGACATAAATTTACCCAACAAAATCTTAAAGAATCAATGAAACATTTACATCTGAACTAATGTAACCTTATGTGTGTGACTTAACTGGCCTCAATTAAGGTAACTACCTTGTGAATGGGCCTTTCGAGGTGTACTGTTTTGGTAAGTGGTTTTCCTTTGTTAAGTGTTGTATCACCAACTAGTAGCTTCACCTTTCGCACCATGCCGTCTGCACCAGGGTGAGCCTCGACAATCCTGGCAATCTTCCACTCATTTCTTGGTAAACCATCGTCTCGCAAAATCACAATGTCGTTCACTTGTGAGTTTCGGGAGGTTCCTTGCCATTTCTGTCGTTGCTGGAGGTTTAACAGATATTCCCGCTTCCATCTTTGCCAAAATTCATTGGCTAAGAACTGCACTCTTTTCCATCTCTTGCTCAGATAGAGATCTTCTTTGCAGAACTTTCCAGAAGGGGGCAAGATGACTGATGATTTCATGGTTAGAATATGGTTCGGAGTTAGAGGTTCTGGGCCAGTGGGATCGTAAAGATGTTCAACACTAAGTGGTCTGCTGTTAATTATGGCCATTGTTTCATAGAGAATCTTCCTCAGAGTTGTAGTGTCCAGTCTGCTCGCTGACTTGTCGAGCATGACATTAAGGATGCTTCTGATCGTTCGTATTTGGCGCTCCCAGACTCCGCCCATATGACTCGCTGAAGGAACGTTCATTACAAACTCACAACCAATTGCTCGTTGACGTTCTTGATCCATGCCCTTGAGCATCTCAGAAAACACTCTTCTAGCACCCATGAAATTTGTTCCCTGGTCGCACCTGAGTTGGCGTACAGGTCCTCTGATGGCCACAAATGTTCGGAGCGCGTTTATGTATGCGTCTGTTGTTAGGTCATCTAGTGTCTCTATATGTACTGCTCTGGAGCATAAGCAGGTAAACAATAGTCCATATCGTTTAAACTCCTTCCTTCCGTCCTTCACGAGAAAGGGGCCGAAACAGTCGAGACCACAGTAAGTGAAGGGAGGGGATGTCTTAGTTCTTTCCTCAGGAAGGTCTGCCATTTGCTGCACTTCTGTAGTTCGTCTGTATCTCCTACAATCAACGCACTTGTAAATGTGTGAGGAAACCACATTTCCACATCCTAAGATCCATATTCCATTTGCACGTAACTCGTTCATGGTCATGCCTCTTCCTTGGTGGTGTACACGTTCATGATAATGTTTGACGAGCAAGGCGGACACATGAGATTTTTTAGGAAGAATCACTGGATGTTTTACATCATGGTGCAAAGCTGATTTGGACAGCCATCCTCCAACCCTGAGGACACTGTTCTTGTCCAAGAAGACGTTCAACTTGTACAATTTATTGTACTTGTTCAAGCAGTGCTTCTGCAACTTGATTTGTTGGATATCTTCAGCGAAGGCCTCTTCTTGCGCCAGCTTGATAATGAAGATTTCCGCTTCTCCTCTTTCTTCAAGACTGGTTGCATCGCTAGTTCTCGGTTGATGTTCCTTAAATTCTCTGGCGAATCTTTTAAGCCTAGCAACAGCTCTTACTGCTCTGGACCAATCAGAAAATTTAGTGAAGCGGTTAACCATTGATTTCACTTCCTTTGTAGTCAAGTAGCAAGATGTCAAAAAAGGCCTTAGTTTTTGAGATACCCCCACCCGACTTAGAACTAAACGCAACCATGTTTTTTCTTATCTTTAAGGTCTCCCATTAATGAAATGGAGTGTTGCGAAACTTTCTTTTGGGGGGAAAATGTGTTTTTGGGCTATTCTTTAGACCTGCCCCAATCCCTGAAAAAAGCAAATCCGAATAGGGCAAAGGTGACCAAAAAGCCTATAACATGAGAATGTTCACTCTTATCTCCATCAGAATTGCTGAGGTATGAACCAGGTGTCTACCCTACATCACCAAAAAGTCAGAATGTAATTTACCAAAAGGAATACTGAATAACAGTCCTTTAACATAACTTTAGTTTAGGCGGAAATTGTACTTTCTTAGTGAGGACTTCTTTACTTTCTCTCATTTACCAAAAAAAAACATACATTTATGTCAAATAGCTGCTACTCCATCACCTAGGATGCTATTAAACAATAACAAGTTGGTTGTGTGAAGATATCTTGTACTGAGTGCATAGAAAATGAGACTAACTGTTCTCTGTCTGAGTTGACATTGTTGGATTACATACAGTACTCAATCCCTGGATTGAGGCAATTATATATGTGAGCAAAGCACAATGCCATAGAGACCTGCGCGGGACTGTTTTCTTCATCCCGCTCCTGCCCGCTCCCGCTGATTTTCTGACCATTACCGCCCACGCCCGCAACGTGTGTGTTACACTCCCGCCCGCTCCCGCAATGTGCATGTCCACTCCCGCCCGCACCTGCAAAACTCTGAGAATTTATGCCCGCACAATAATAGAGATGCATTGATTTTGTGTCTTCTCCTGTCCCGCAGGAGCCACATTCTTGTTACTGCTGATCTTGCCATCTACAGCAAAGCGCAACAGATTATATGGAGTAAACCTGAGACTTTAGATGGGAAGGTTACAATGAGAATGGGAGGCATGCACATAACCATGGCCTTTCTGGCAAGCATTGGAAAGGTTTTTGCTGACGGTGGTCTCTTTGACATCATAACTGAGTCTGGTGTGTATGCTGAGGCATCAGCTCGACAGATGCTTCAGGGGAAACAACTCGCAAGAGGTGTTAGGTGCATCAAGCTCGTATCAGAGGCTCTGTTTAGGCTCTTTTGGACAGCGATGGCATCCTGGCTTGACAAGCAAGGCCAAAGTCTAATGACTGATGCACAAGAACAACTTCTGCAAGATATTCAGCATGCCTTCCATGGCAATGATAAGGCCTCTGCCATGAACCTCTTAAAAGAATTGGAGACCAGCCTTCCTGATCTGAAGACTAAAATACAGCAGTTTTCAGAGAGTGGAATTCAACAATCAGAAACTTTCAAGTACTGGCTACATTTCATCGAAGGGGCTGATCTCTTACTCAGAATGCTACGTTCAGAGCGTGACGCTAACTTTGAACTTCATCTCAACTGCATGTCAGAAGCAATACCATGGTTCCGGGCTGCTGGCAGGACAAACTACTCCAAGTACATGCCAGTGTACATAGCTGAAATGAAAGCCCTTGAAAATAGCCAACCAGATTCATACAAATTCCTCATGGAAGGAGGGTTTGTTGTGCGACACACACAGGAGCGAAAATTCAACAGTGTTGCCACTGATCAAGCACTGGAACAAACGATAAATAAAGAAGGAAAGAGTCAAGGAGGCATTGTGGGCTTCACACACCGAAAGGGAGCTCTGACGAGATGGCTCATCACAAGGCATGTCACCAGTGAATATGCTGAAGCCATGAATGGATGTTGTGATGGAGTAGCACATGCACAGAAATCCCACAAAGAGCACGGAGCAGCCCGCATGGACAGGGATGAGAGGGAGATTCTACAGATTATGGAGTATGTGCAAGACAGGCAGAACCCATTTGATTTAAATACTGTTCCAGATGAGCTAATTAACATCGCAAGTGGACAAGTAGCATCACAAAAGGTGGCAAAAGATCTCTCAAGCTTTCTGGAAGATGGAGAAACACGAAATGCAGCTTCCATCGATGAGCGACTGAAGAGTGAAACAACCAAAAGTTTCTGGGACTCAGAAAAAAGACAGAAACTGGCAACATTTGGAGATATGAAAGCAAGCCTTGCAAGTAGTAAAACAAATAAAGTTCACCTGAATTCAGATGTGCTCTTCAGGAGACTCCTGGCAGTTTCAAAACAAAGAGACGTGTCATTGGAGATGGTTATGTGTCACGAACTGGCTGCTGTCCCACCCTCTCTCTTCTATGATGATGGCGGAATGAGAAAGACCACTAAAGCAGACCTTTCAAAGAAACTGGAGTCTGTTGTAGAAGTGGTGCAGGAGCTGCCTGACAGCACATATAAATCTGCATATGTAATTGATGGCATGGCTATGCTTCAAAGTCTCCATGATTCTGCATTTCAGACATTCAGTGACCTAGCGGAATGTATCCTGAAGAAGATCTTGTACCTTTTGAAAAGAGGACAGGAAATGAAATGTGTGGTCATGGTATTTAACAGGTATGACAACCCACTGTCAATCAAAGGCCTGGAGAGGAAAAGGAGAGGTGCAACTGATGGAAGACCAACACATGCCATCACTGGCAACACAAATGTTCCAAACTACAGGAAGTACCTGCAGAGTAGTGGAAACAAGACTGCTCTGTGCATGTTCGTGAGCAACTACATCATCACTGCAGGCCCACAGAGACTACACTCTGACGACTCCATCATCTTGGCAGGTGGATTTGATAAAGGTGAGGAGGTGAAGAGCATATGCAATGCAGGAGTGAGCAGTCTGACATCTTTGTACAGTGATCAAGAGGAGGCGGACACAAGAATGGTGCTACATGCTATAGATCTTGCACAGTCTTATCCTTGCATCATTGTGCGATGTGATGACACAGATGTGGAAGTACTGCTCATTTATTATGCAAGCAAAGGCATGTTTGGCTCATCTACAGTGTTCATGCATTCAGGGCATGGAATGAAGGAGAGATATGTTCCCATCAATACCATATCTGAGAAAATTGGAAAAGACCTGTCCAGTTGTCTACCAGCCTGTCATGCACTCACTGGCTGTGACACCACCAGTAGTTTGTACAGGATTGGAAAAAGTACAGCCTTCAACAAACTGAAGTCTCATCTCAGTGAACTCAAAGATCTGGCCCATGTTGGAGTGTCTGCAAGCTTGGAAAAGTCCCTTCCAGTAGCAAGAGAGTATGCACTTCGACTTTACGGCAAAAAGAAAAAAGAAAATGGACGAATGTGCACCAACTTGGATGAACTGAGGTTCATAATTGCATCAACAACAGATGCAGCCTCTGCAAATCTTCCACCAACAGAGGATGCATTTGAACAACATGTACGAAGAGCAATGTACCAGACAGCGATATGGTGCCACAGTCACATCCCTAAACCCACGTTGTGGAGTCCTATTGACAACGGATGGATTGTCAGAGATGGAGCCATTGAAGCAGTCCTATTTAAGAAACCCCCTGCACCTACAGAGGTGAGAGACATAACTCATTTGTACTGCAAAGATGAAAATTGTAGAGAGAGTGGAAAGTGCCAGTGCCTCTCTGTTGGCCTTCCCTGTACGGAGTTCTGCAACTGCTGTGCAGAATGTCAAAATGTGTCACCAAATGTGTATGAAGAAGACAGTGAAGAGCCTAATATTGACTGAAACACACACACACACACACACAAAGAAAAATATGTTTTGTTTGTTTTACATTTGATTTTCCTATTTGTGTTTTCTGAAATGGCATAAGGCACGTTGAGATTTATTATTATTATTATTATTATTATTATTTTTACCCTTAGTATTATTATTACCCACTATAATTTTTGTTTGTATTTTATCAACATGACATTGAGATAGGAGATGCTGATTTAAATGGTTCAATAAAACTCATAAGTCTATGTATGCCTTGTATTTCTGTCTTTGTTTCATAGACCTTAAATGTAGTTACCCTATTAGGTTACTCACATTCTGAGTGTACAAGCACCTGGACTTTCTTTAGCAAAATATAATGACCATCATCAACTTAGTTTACAGTACCGTATGTCAACTATCTTCCATTAAGTTACTTAATTTGACTATCTCAGAGAATGGTATATCTAAAGAAGTCTGATTTGCAATAAAACTGTACAAGATCTCTCCACACAATCACTGGCTGTTGTTTAACAGCATCTTTGGCAAAGCAGTAACAGCTTACTTGACATAAATCTAAATGTTTTCATGACAAATGCAATAAGGTAAAGGAGTCCACCACAAAAGTACAGTTCCGCCTGAACAATGGTATGTTTAAAGGACTATGTATCAGTGTTTCTTCAGGTAAATTACATTCTGACTATTTGGTGATGTAGAGTAGACACCTGGTTCATACCTCAGCAGTTCTGATGGAGATAAGAGTGGGCATTCTCATGTTATAGGCTTTTTTGTCAACTTTGTCCTATTCGGATTAGCCTTTTTCAGAGATTGGGGTAGGTCTAAAGAATAGCTCAAAACCACATTTTTCCCCCAAAAGAAAACTTCGCAACACTCCATTTCATTAATGGGGGACCCTAAAGATAAGAAAAAAGATGGTTGCGTTTAGTTCTAAGTCGGGTGGGGGTATCTCAAAACCTGAGGGCTTCTGCTGCTAGACTATTTTTTTTACTGTGTGGACATGGGCCTTGCGAAGCTCAGGGTCTGTTGTTTCCACTTCTCCCACCATTTCTTCTTCCCTTGGAAGATTCTGCTGCCAAAGAAAGTCGGGTCCTTTAAGCCAGTTGGATACCTTTAACTGGCTTGCACTTAACCCTCTTGAGGCGCAGTCGGCTGGGTTATTTTCAGAGCTGACGTGTCGCCATTGTTCAGGGTTTGTACTTGATCTTATGCGTTGGATTCGGTTGGCTACAAATGTGTGGAATCTCTTGGCGTCATTGTTCACGTAGCCAAGGACCACCTTTGAGTCAGTCCAGTAATAGTCTTGCAGATTCTGAATCTCCAGCTCCCTTTTAATGATGTCTCCATTGCGGACTGAAGTCACACCTGCCGAGAGTTCGAGTCGTGGGATGGTTGTCAGCTTCGTGGGGGCTACTCTTGCCTTCCCCATGACAAGTGAACAACTGATACGTCCTGTTTTGCTTAATGCTCGAAGATATGAGCATGTGCCATATCCATTGGAACTGGCGTCTGAGAAGTTGTGAAGCTCATGTTGGATGACTTCACCAAAGTCAGATGGGAGGTAGCTTCTTGGGGCCTTAAGGCTTGCTAAGAAAGGCAAGTCTTTGAGCCATAACTCCCATTGTGGCAGTATATGTTCAGGAAGATCTTCATCCCAACCTACTTTGTCTCTACATAGTGTCTGCAGGATCTGTTTGCCAACTAGTATGAAGGGGGCCACAAACCCTCGAGGGTCATAGACAGAGGCAACAGTTGAAAGAACTCCTCTCCTTGTCATTGGATTTTCCTTTACTATGACTCTGAATTGGAATTCATCCGATTCAATGCACCACTCAACTCCAAGTGCTCGTTCAATGTGGAGTTCTCCAAGGGCCATGTCTTGCTCTTTGGTTTGGGCACATTCTTCAGGTGGTATTGCAGCAATAACTTCTTTGTCATTGGATACAAACTTGTGCAGCCGAAGATTTCCTGTTCTGCACAAGGCTCTTGACTCTTCCACCAGATGTATGGCTTCAGCAGGGGACTTCACACTTATTAAGCCATCGTCAACATAAAAACTTCTCTGGATGAACTTGATAGACTGTTCACTGAACCTTCCCCGACCTTGCGAAGCCAGATGCTTGAGTCCAAAGTTGGAGCAGCCAGGGGATGAAGCTGCTCCAAACAAGTGCACCTTCATCCTGTACACCGAGGGTTTGGAGTCCAGATCACCCATGTCCCACCAGAGGAACCTTAGGTAGTCTTGGTGTTCCTTTGTAACATGAAACTGATGGAACATTCTTTCCACGTCACACATTATGGCTGTTTGACCTTTTCTAAATCGACATAGCACCCCAACCAATGTGTTGGTCAGGTCTGGTCCAGTCAGAAGATTTTCATTGAGAGAGGTTTCTTGGAAACGTGCCGAACAATCAAACACCACGCGGATCTTCCCTGGCTTGTGGGGATGATAGACTCCGTGATGTGGGATATACCATGATGGTTGATTGTCGAGTTCAGCCTGTGGAACCTTCTCTGCATCTCCTCTTGTTATTATGTCATTCATGAAATGTACATAATCCTTGTAATATTGCTCATTTTTCCTCAGTCGTCGCTCTAACGAAGTGAGCCTATGAACTGCACACTGCTTATTGTCTGGTAAGTCAGGTTTATCTGTCTTGAAGGGAAGTGGGAGCTCATAGTGGCCATCTTCCTTCTGCCTTATGCCTTCCTTCACTTTCGACAAGAAGAGAAGATCCTCCTGAGAAACTGGGTTATCTTCTGCAATGTGGTCATTGAAATCTGATTCAAGTGCCTTAATAATGTCTGCTGGATTGATCTCTTTAACTGCCTTTGAGTCACTATATTTCAATGAGAGGAGTGCCTAGCTTAACTCAACCTGATTGAGCCATCTCTACCATTTGGTAAAGGTATATTATGCTAAAGACATCCTGCAGATGTCACTGTGTCTGCCTATTGTATGCTTCTTCATCTCCCCTCCAACCAGAAAGTGAAGAAGAAGAAAATCACTCAAGACATTTTGACTGTTTTTTTGTGAAACTATGAAAGGTAGGAATACTTTTTTGACATATGATAGTATTACAGGCCTTACTTAACAAAATTATGTTACTTGATACCACAAAAACACTTGAATTAAATATCTAATACTTTTTTAAAAACATGCTCAACCAAACGGTTGATTTGTCGCTTTATGGTAAGTGTAGCAAAATTAAGCTAATGTAATTAAAATAGACTATTTGTAATAAAATCAAAACTTCTGTTCATCCATTGGTGTAAATATTAAACATTAAGTGTAAATACATTGTGAATATGCTGAAAGAATTACCTTAGTAAGTCATTTTTGTCACTTTCTGAGTTACTTTTTGGGCAAGCTAGCTAAACGCAGTGTTCCTATCCTTGTTGTTGATTATAATTTCATGTTTTATTTATATGTTTTCATTTGTTTACAACTTCTAGATGAATGCTAAAACATTCTACAGTGCAAGACCACGGACTCTTCTCGCCCTCGTACCAGAAAATCCTCAAGAATCTGATGGTGATCTGAGTGACGATAACGATGACCCAATAGAGGATCCAGATTATCATCCCACACAAGCAGAAGGTAATGGTGACAGTTCTTTTGAATCCCTGGATGAAGAATAGGCTCCCTAAACAAGCAGTTCTTCGAAACAGCCCCCCCGTAAGAAGAGCAGAAAAGGCAAACGCACACTAAAAACAGTTTCCTTGGAGGAGCCAGAGGACACCCCAGACTCAAATTCCCCCTCAGGCCCAAACAAAAGCACAAGAAGAATCTGGAAGCATGAGGACATCCAGGAATTCCAGGTTCCGGATTCAAGATTTGAACCCCCTGAGGCGGTACACACACCGTTCCAGTACTTCAAGATGCTCTTTACCGATGAGATGATTGAACATATTGTTCATCACAGAAATCTGTACTCCACTCAGGAGTTGGGGGACCCAATTAAGACCAGCTCTGAAGAAATTGAGGATTTCTTGGCAATCCTTGTCTTTATGGGTGTTTTCAACTTCCCATCGCTGGAGGACTACTGGCACCATGAGTCACGTTTTAACGTGATAGCTGATATCAGGCCGAGGAAGAGATTCCAGCTGTTACGCCGCTTCATTCATTTCAATGACAATCAGCAGTGCGATGGGAGTCCTGACCGATTTTACAAAATCCGTCCCCTCTTTGAGATGCTTCGTGAGCGCTGTCTCCTGATACCATCCACTTACAAGCACAGTGTGGATGAGGTCATGGTAGCATATAAAGGCACGAGGGCTGGCACTCTCCGCCAATATATCGCCAACAAGCCAGACAAGTGGGGCTTTAAGTTGTTCTGCCGAGCAAGTTCATCTGGCATCATCCACGACTTGCTGCTGTATCAAGGGGTGTCCACGTTCTTCAATGTTGCCCTCAGTGAACAGGAGCAGACGCTACCTCTAGGAGCCAAAGTGGTGACAACCCTATGCAAAACCATGGAAGAGCCTCAGCTGTCTGTTGTCTTTTGTGACAACTATTTCACAAGTTTCAGCTTGGTCCAACACTTGCACACCTCCCTGAGCGTCAAGTGCATCGGCACCGTACAACCAAACCGTACTGGTGGAGCTCCCTTGATGGCAGACAAAGACCTGATGAATAGGGGACGTGGAGCCTGTGATTACAGGTCTGCTGAAGGGGTGCTTGCAGTAAAATGGTTTGACAACAAATGTGTCAACATTCTGAGCAATGCCTGTGGGATCATGCCCTTTTCAACTGTGAAACGGTGGATCAAAGAGTCCAGAGCAAAGATCAACATCCCATGCCCGTCACTCATCCCTGCCTACAATGAGCATATGGGAGGAATTGATCTTTCCGACATGCTAGTACACCTGTACAAGACCCCAGCCAAGTCAAGGAGATGGTATCTTCCTCTGTTTGGATACATCCTTGACCTGTGCATCGCAAATTCCTGGCTGGTCTACAAGAGGGACTGTGGCCTACTGAGCCAGAAACCGATGTCTCTCAAAAGGTTCCGCATGGCAGTTGCCCACAGCTTGAACCAAGTCAACAAGCCAGCATCCAAAGTGGGCCGACCCTCACTGAGCTCTCCACCACAACAGAAGAAAGGCTACACCCCAAGACCCTCACAACCAAAACCACAACCAGATGTGCGCTACGACAACCTGGGACACAGGCCTCTTCACTGTGACAAGCGGGGGCGATGCAACCTCTGTCCAAAGGGAGTGTCAAGGTGGAAGTGTGGGAAATGCAATGTTTTCCTGTGTTTGAACACAAACCAGGAATGCTTTGTAGCATATCACCAGAGGTAAAGTGGATGCAATGCTCAAAAAGCATTTGTGCTGTTGCACAGTCACACAGATGAGGTGTGTTGAGGTTTAAGGGTAATGTTTTAATATGTTTGGCATATGTTTGCAATGTTTTTTTCAAGTTTAAATGGAAACCAGCAACACTGGTTCAATAATCCACCAGAAATGTGGATCTTGTGACCCAAAAAACGTTAGTGCTGTTGCACCACCACAGACGAGGTTTGTTGAGATATTGAAGTAAGAAATGCAAATGTTTCCTTTGTTTTGCATTAGGTTTTTTTGTTTTTGAAGGCAAAAATGAATGTTTTGCATAGTAGCATCCAATCAGAAGTGGACAGAATGTAAGAATTTTGTGCTGTTGCACCTTGACACAGATGTAGTCAAGATGAAAAATTAGAAATGTAGTATTTCCTTGTTTGATGCAGTATTTTCCTTTGTTGAAATGAAAACCAGCAGTGTTTTGTGGCATACTACGAGAAATAAAGTGTATCCAATGCCATGGATATTTCTTGTTGTTTATTTCTTTATAAATTAGTATTTTATTTGACTTTTTCTACTGTTTTTGGTATTTATATGAAATTCCGGACTTAAACCATAAAGTGATATCTCAACCATTCGGTAGAGGTCAATATTTTACAAACCAAAGGGTCTGTTGAAAAAAAAAATCATTGATTGTGGTCATTACTCACCCAAGGAAATAAGAAATGCAAAAAAATAATTTTTCCATTGCTTTTTTCTTGGTGGGGTTGTTAAAGGGTTAACCTGAGTTTTGCACGCGAAGTGTACTTCATTCTTCAGCTCAACTGGTGGCTGCACAGCAGGTGTTACTTGTCGCACTATGATTCTGTGACTGGTTCCGATTGCATCACCATACTCCCTTGATGGGTTTGAGCAGCCGATGATGCTCCAGCCTAGATCGGTTTGCTGTGCGTATGGTTCCCTTTCTTCACCGGACAGGATTTCCTTTGGAAAAAGGGCTTGTTGGCAGTTATATCCAATGAGAAGACCTACTTCGCAGTCTAATGGTGGTGGAATCTTATCTGATAATTGTTTCAGATGTGGCCATTTTAGAGCTGTTTCTGAAGTTGGGATGTGCGACCTGTCTGCTGGGATGAACTCACGCGTGAACAGTGGTGGCAGTTGAATCCTTTTCTCCAAGTCGTAACCCCTCACTTGCAGATTTGTTAGTTTCTGACACTGTATAATACTTGATCTTGTAGACATTGTGGATAGCCGCAAACATACATTCTCCATGTTTGTGCTGAGCTCTTGGGCTACTTCATCTAGGATGAAGGTCGTGTCGCTCTGTGTGTCTAAGAGCGCATAGACAAGAACCTCTTGATCTGGCTGCTTTGTGGATGAGACCCAAACCGGTACGATTGAAGATGTTTGTGTGCTTACACCTTCTTGAATGATTCTGTTTGTAGTTGCTGTTGCTGCTATTTCTTTGCTGTCTGCTTTGTCTTTAGAAGCGTCATCTCCTTTCCGAGATGTCGACCTTTGATGATCCTTAAATTTGTCATCGTGCAAGCATGTCGGGTGTCTCCTCTGACACCTTTCGCATGTGCTCTTGTTGTCACATTTTCTTGAGTGATGACCACCTTTCAAACATCCAAAGCAAAGGTTTTCTGCTTGAACAAACTTAACACAATCTTGTACTGTCTTTTCATTGAACTTAATGCACCTTACAAGGCTGTGCCCTGTTCTTTTGCAGAAGGCGCAAGATGGGACGTTGCTCTGCGTTGTGTTTGTGGACAATGTCTTTGCTTGAATGGTTTGCTGTCGTGGATGCTTTGGTTTCTCCCCTTCCATACACTTGAGAGATTGGATTGAGGATATGGGATCACATGCGAGATCTGCTTCCTCAGATAGAAAGTTTACAAGTTCCTTGAATGGTGGATACATAGCATTTGCTTGTCTAAATTTTGTTGCTTTACGGTTCCATCTAGACACCAACCATTTGGCAATTTTTGCAGAATTTTTTGACTCTCGTTGCAGTGATTGAGAACTTCCAATGTCTTAATGTGGGGCATTGCCACGTCACAGCTGCGGAGGAAGTCGGCAAATTCTCTCAGTTCACAACTGTCTTTGGAGCTTATTTTTGGCCATCCATGCAGCTTGTCTCTGAAAGACTTTCCAATTGTGAATGGGTCTCCAAAGCGTTTTTCCAGCAACTGCCAGGCTGAGTCATATGCTGCTTCTGTGCCCAGTTGGAAGAATCCTTCAACTGCCTTCTTTGCAGCGCCACTTAAGTACTTTCTTAGATAATACAGTTTTTCATTCTTAGGAATGTTTTTCCTATCAATGAGTGTTTCAAAGGATCTTCGCCAATCTTCAAATTTCAGAGGATCCCCTGTGAATAATGCAGGCTCTGGTGTTGGGAGACGGTTAGCACTTATTGCTTCTGCTAGCACATTCACCAGGTCATAAGTGCTCTGTGTTTGAAGTATGGGTGACGGAAATGGTGGAGCTTGGTGTGCCACTTGTGGACCTTGGGGACTTAAAGGTTGGCCAGTGCCTTGCAAAGAGTGAGGAATGAACGAGGGACTTGAAGCATGGAGGACTTGTGTTGTGACTGGCTGACGATGGGGAATGAATGAGGGACTTGAAGTATGGAGGACTTGTGTTGTGACTGGCTGACGATGGGGAATGAATGAGGGGGTTGTGACCTGTTTAAGGCGGAGTTTACTTTGCTCATAATCATGCTGCAAGTCATTGGTTTCTGAATTTTCTTCGACTTGGTCGTAGACTTTTACTCGAGCTTGTGCTGCGTTAAATCTTTTCATTTCTTCAAGACGTTCAAGCTTTCTACGTTTGTCTTGCATTACTTGCTGTCTAGCAAGGTTCTCAGCTTCGAATTGTACCAGTCTTTGCTTATCTTCAGCCTCTAGTGGACCTTGGGGACTTAAAGGTTGGCCAGTGCCTTGCAAAGAGTGAGGCATGAACGAGGGACTTGAAGCATGGAGGACTTGTGTTGTGACTGGCTGACGATGGGGAATGAATGAGGGACTTGAAGCATGGAGGACTTGTGTTGTGACTGGCTGACGATGGGGAATGAATGAGGGGGTTGTGACCTGTTGAAGGCGGAGTTTACTTTGCTCATAATCATGCTGCAAGTCATTGGCTTCTGAATTTTCTTCGACTTGGTCGTAGACTTTTACTCGAGCTTGTGCTGCGTTAAATCTTTTCATTTCTTCAAGACGTTCAAGCTTTCTACGTTTGTCTTGCATTACTTGCTGTCTAGCAAGGTTCTCAGCTTCGAATTGTACCAGTCTTTGCTTATCTTCAGCCTCTAGCTTCTGAAGTTCTGTAGCTTCCCTTTCTTGCTCCTCTAGCACTGCCAAAACTTCATGTGATGCAGCAGCTTCAGCTGCAGCTTCCTTTCTTTTGAATGAGTGCGATGCTGGAGCAGATAGAAACACTTCTTGGTTTATGTGTTATTGACCTTGATAAGGAACCTGTTGAATCCAGAATAGATCCAATATCAGGCCAAGGTTCTTCTTCTTCATCTTCTGCATCCCCTTGAAGTTGTTTTTTTGCCTTTTGAATTATAAATCCTGACAGCGAAACACATGTGTCGACTCTGCGCCGCAGGTCTGGCTCAGGGGTTTGCATTTGACGCGACTCTTCGTAGTGTAACTTTACATCAGAGCAAGTGCTTTCAATGTTCTTTATGAGGTCCATCAAATCCTCCTGAGAGGCCTCATCTGTTAATATTTCTTTGCCAATCCTAGCTTGATATCTCCATTTTTCATAGGTGATTCTGTATCGTGGTTGTTTACTCTTCAGCATTTCTTCTTGCAAGTCCTTTCCCTTGTCTGTAAGGGTTCTGGTCCTTTCACTTCTGCGTAGCCCTTCCATTTCTTCAGTGGATTTGGCATTTTCAGTTTGGGGATTTTTGGTTCTGTGCTTGTATCTGACATCTTGTGATAATTTGATCAGTATTAAGCCTAAACCTACACTAACCTCAAAGCCAACTTCAATTACAAACAAGAATAAGAGCATTGATAATCACTTTGCCATAAATAGGAAAATATTAACCCTAATAAAATGAAAATGTGCTTATAGACACACTAAATCACTTATCTTTTACATGAGAAAATGTTTTCACATCAATAGAGTGACCCTTTAAATTTCACTTAAGGTGCACTTTAAACACTCCATAGAATTTCAACTTATAGAATATAACCCATTTAACCCTACTCAAATGTATTCACATATTTATAAACTTCCGCTTTAAACCTTGTGACATGTAACAACACAACACCCACACATTAGATTTATCCCCATATAGCAGGCTAAGCACAGTATGCAAAGATGATAGATCTGTGTCCCTTGTTGCAGTTTCAAGTTAAACCACTTCTCACTCCACCTTATCTTGAAGCTTGTGGGAGAGCACTTCTTGGCCTTGGCTTGAAAGTTGCACTTTAAACACAGTCTGATCGCCGATGCTCGCATTGCTAATGCCGTCCGTGCGTCATGGGCTTCTTCGTCTGATGCGCCGTATATGTCCGTTGCGCCGCTACCGCTCTCCTACCCGTGTAGAGCAGTCAAGTTCTCACTGTTGCTCTCGCATGACAGACGGACACAGGTCGTTCTTGAAACGGGCGTTTATTCGCAGGCTTTCCACATACGTCTCCACATACGCCTCCACATACGCTGTGAGAACTACGTTTAACACATACAAAAAATACATTAGACTAACTGTACAAATATGACAAATGGACATAAATTTACCCTTTCTACTCATTATGAATTAAAGTAAAATACCTCGTTGGCCACTTGTCATGAAAGAGAACTTCTTGAAATTCCTTGTGCCTCGTGAAAACATCTGCTCGCTTACATTGCTAATGCAAAAACGTGCCGCAGGTAAACACGATACTAAACATTGGTTCCGCCACAGAAATGTGTAATATTAAAGGACCAACACACTTTTAATTAACTATTCATTATGAACATAAAACCTCACCAACATATTTTAACTTATGCTAACATTAATCAAATTATTTATTTATTACATTTAATTATTGCCTAAATTAGGAGCTATTTATTGTAATACAATACCTTGTATTTTATGCAACACTTACACTCTCCAAACTCCAATAACTCCACGCTGAGTTCTGGTCGCTGCTTGTATTTATACAGTCCAGTGTCACATGATGTCAGCAGTCATCAAAGACATCAAAGACATCAAAGACATCAAAGCACATTGTACATTCCAAAATTGAAAAAAAAGAAAAGAACTTTCAGGTTGCCATGGTAACCACTGCTCTTAAAAATGTTTACATTGGTTTTTCATTGACTTCAGCATCCCAAAAGTTTGCCATACTTTAACTTCCAAACGTGATTAAAAGTTTAAAACGTTCACAAGACTGTGGACTTTATTGGGTCAAACATTCATGCCGATGGTCCATACGGTTTTCCCGATATCGCAGTTTCAGATGTTATAATGGGTGTGAATGGCACGGAGTCTTCAGCTCGTCTATAATATCCAACTCGCTCCCGATGCCAAAATTGTATATATACAGTATATATTAAAAAAATGTGTGAAATATTAACATAAAACAAATACAATTCTGGTAATTACTAAATCTCCTTTGGGTTAGAGATATACAGATACTTGATTAACTGGCATACAGACAATCTTATTTCCCAGTGAAACAGGAAACAAGGAAACACAGGCAGGACATAAGGTCGGGAGGAATTAGTTCACCACCTTCTCTCTCTCGTTGGTACTAGCTAGTGATGTTACGAGATGGGCCGAGGCTTCGAAGCGTGTGTCGAGTAATGGAGGGGGCGTTTCCGCGAAGCGCGTATCGAGGCTTGCTTCATTTAGGGGAGGGGCCAAAAATGATGATGTCCGAAGCCTCGCTGCCCGGCTGTACCACGTGACTGCTTCGGGAAGTGGTTCAGAGTTTGCCGCAAGGTTTTACAGCTGTATAGACCCCTCAGGCTATATACTAGACAATGATGACCTGTATTTAACAGGTAAATTTGCTATTACCCAGTATATTGCGCACAATTTGTGCTTTTTTCTTGAGGTGCCTAAAGGATTACAGACCTCAAAATCATCAATATACAGACCTAAAGAAATTGTCTGATCTCTTTGAAATATGATCCATCAAATAGGGTCTTGTAATGACCAGGGCCCAGTATTTCAAAAGTGATCCGACTGGATTATCCTGGTCGGATTGGATTAAATCGTGATCTGATCTGAAAACTGGGTATTTCAACATAGATCCAGAGAATCCCGATCCTGAAGATCAGGATTCAGCTTTGGTAATCCAATCCTCCCTTGAATCCAGATAAAGGGCTGGATTTGGGTATTTCAAAATGTAAGGCAGAGATCTGGATCAGCTTGATACCAAAATTTCAGGATCATTTGGATCCCACCTCAGAGGTGGATATGACTTGGATTGACAATGTCTCAGCTCCACTTCTCCTAGATATTGTTACTCAAGATGTTCATTACACTTAATCTAAATTGTCATTGCATTACTTGAAACACATTGGAGTAATTTAAGAACATTTAAGGTGTAGCAAAAGTGTTTGGCTATTATGTTTGTGTACAAACTGATTATTTTACTTAACCAAATCAGATGCTATTTTGCTTTAAATTACCACAATTATGTTTAGTGAGAGCCTTCTACATAAAGGGAGACAAATTAGGATGGAAAAAATGTATCTAGTTGTGTCACTGATCAGGCAATAATACATGATTTATTGCAACTACAATTTCAAACACTTTCCAGCACTTTATTCAAAATCCAACAATTTATCACTGCAATTGAAGCATTTCCAAGGATTTCCAGCACTTATACAGACCCTGTCCTTAATAGCTGAGTGGGCTCTGAAATAGAAGAAAGGGAAGGAGTATGAGTAATATCTTTGTCTTCATTTGGACTCCACAATAGTCACAGAAATTGTGTGCATGATGATAACAGCATGATATTCCCAGCATTACTGTGGCATTCTGACACTTCTGAATGAACTGCATAGTTCATACACAACACACATACATAGTGTGTGGTCTGTACACATGTGGCCTATTTTAAGTCTGCTGTGTTGCCAATGACGTAACGCTAATAAACTCCGAACAGGTTGATGTTAGTTTAAACAATTATGGTATAATGTACGTCAGATTAATTACCTTGTAAATCAAACCATGGACCGCAAAATTCGTAAACAAAGCCAGCGACCGCTAGCCTGCTAGCTGCTTTACACGCAAGTCAATGGAGCCGAGGTAGCTACCGTTAGCACGGTCGCGGCTCAATTAGAGATCACTACAGCCTGGTTTTCAGTACGTGACAATTCATATAGTTAGCTAGCATGATATGTTGGTTGGCGTTCATATGGTCCTTAAACCGCTAAACATTAGACAACGGTAAACTTACATTTTTATCACTCTGATAAACATTACTCACAAAACATCAAGAGATGAAATATTCAGACACTTACTTTGCTTGTTTAACAGAAAAAATATAGAAGACTTTATGTAACGTTAGCTAAACAGAAGGCTGCTGGTGCTATAGCACTGCTAACGTTACCCACACTGGGCAAACTATGCGATTACCGTTTAAAATGACCATTGTCACACACGTGACAAACAGTTGACTAGACACGTTATTTTTTTTCCACTGCAGGTGTGTGTGTAGCGCACACCCGTCACCCTCCCCCCACTGCCAGCTCGTTAACATTACGTACGGCAGGCTATCTCAACTTAATTACCGGTAGTCTAAAAATAAACATAAACTTACAAAACGTCAAGAAATGATATATCTGTATACTTACTTTAATTATCAAAAAGAAAAATTTGAATTATCAAACAGAAAAATACAAGTGTTCACCTTCAGAATTCAAGTTTCTGTTTTAGTTTTTATCAAAGACTAGCTTAATTAACGTTACCTTGTTAAACCACCAGAAAACATTTCTAAACTCGACAGAAAAACCAAAGAAAACTCACCAAAATGTCTTGACTCTTTTTCCACTGCTCCGGCAATATCCGTCTGTGGTGTTGTTGGAATAAATCCATAATTCACAGAGTAAAGGAGATGTTAAAATAGTGTCCACTCTGAAACAAAATGTCGTCCGACAAGGGGGATGGGAGGGAAGCAGCACATGTATCGACGGCCAGCGGCTGCCCATAATGCATTGCAAGTCACAAAAAACGTGACCAAAGTCAAGTTGACACACATTACTAATTCAGATGGACCTGGATTTTTAAATGAGCATTTATTTTGTAGTTGAGACGTTTTTAACAAGTAATTTCATGTTATTATAACAACCTCAGTTATCATTTGTCCTACTGACATAGGATAATATGTAAAGTTAACAAACAGTCAAAATCACAATTTACAGTGTGTGCCCTTATGTAGTGTGTACATACTATTTCTCATCAAACTGTGATAACTGTGAGTAAATTCAGTATATATACACGTCTGCCATATGTTGCCACCCCTCAAAAATTCCTGCCCCCCTCTCGCCACCCCATACATATTTTTCTAGATCCGCCCCTGCCGCCTGCCAAAATAGCAGGGCTGCTCAATACTGACACCAAAATGCGCAGTGTTTGGTTTGCTTACCAGGGTTTTCACACCATGCAAAGCAGTAGCACGATCTCTGCAAGGCACCAAAGTACACAGCCATGGGGTCAGTGGAATCTGCCAATCTGCTTTGCCAGAGACTGAATGCATTAGACAGGAAGCCACAGTCAACTAGGTTGTTGCCAGGACAAGAGTACGCTGATCACTTCAACTTAAAGACACCACATGAAACGTGAATCACCAAGACCTGCATTCATCATGCTGAAGTGGTGGAAGACCAGGATTTGAGGAACAGTGAAGGTAAATATTACAACATAAATACCCATTGTTTAAACAAATAAACAAAATGTTATTATTTATTAATAATAATATGTTATTATGTTTGTTCTTCATTGCATGTATATTTTAGCTTACTTGTATGCATGAACAATAAAAGGGTAGCCTACTTCTCTTAAACACTGCATTTAATTAGCTTAATTTAAAACGCAAATAATAACTGTGCTTCATGTCCCAGGGTATCCAAATGTGTGTAATACACTAAGTCTAAGGCTGCATCCCAATTCCACCCCTTTACCCCTTCCCCCTTGTTTTTGCATGTTCATGTAAGGGGTATGGGTGTCTTGAAATAAAGATTCCGAAGGACCTGTCCACCATGGAACAAGTACCAGAATGTCACAAATGTAAGTATTTTCAGCATATAAATTTAATGATTGAATTAATTACGGCAGTCATGTGTTATGATACGATGTTCGAGCAGTTGTAACGTTTGTAATGGTGTTAACGGTTGTAACGTTTGTTTTGAATCACTAGTTAGCCGTAGGTTGCTAATGTTCAGGTGTTCCTTTTGTATAGGTGGCTGTAGCTAGCTGCTTTAGCTATTTGTTGAGCTGAGCTATACGATAACCCTTGACATAACAGATCACGTTATGGTTTTAAGTGAAATCAGTGTGCAGTGAATTTGCTTAACATTACTATTCCTTGATTATGACGATGCACTGCTTTAATATCGGTAGAACTAGTATACATATGCTACGTGACTCGCCTGTCAAGCTGACGTTAATTTCCTTTCCTGTTTTTCCTCAGGGGCACCAGAGGAGACGCGACAGTTCATCCACTTCAGGGCGGTCAAAGATAAAGAGTTCCTGAAGTCGAAGATGATGGCCAAATACAGGTGGGGTGAGTCTTTCTTTGTTCTGTTATTGTGATTGTTTCTGTGTTGAGCTCAATAGTGAATTTTTGTGCTGTTAGCTGTGATGCAGGAACTTTGTGGAAGAGATGGGGACGGAGGGCAAAGTGACTGGCCAACAGGTTTCCAAAAAGTGGGAGATCCTAAAGCAAAAATACAAGGCATGTGATATCCAAAAAAAATAATGACCAATTGCCTAATGAATGTTATCAACCAGACGAGATGGTTGTGTATGTTATTGAGTTGTTAGTGTATGTATGTGTGTGTGTGTGTGTGTGTGTGTGTGTGTGTGTGTGTGTGTGTGTGTGTGCGTATGTGTGTGTTGACCTGCCACTGTCCACTTGTGTTGATGCTCCTCATGTCTCTCCATCCATCCTCTGCTGGTCACATCTTGTCCCCTGAGGCCAATTGTCATCCGGCTGTTTAATGAAAGCTTAATTAATGTTGAAATATTGTACTGATTACTGTAGCAGATGGCCTTTTTGAGACAAGTCACTTATTATGAAAACACAGAGCCTTTAAATTAAATGTGGATGTGTGGTAAACATGAACTTGGACATGCACTGAGTTTCTTGACACTTTAGGCAGAGCTGTAGTGGAGGCTAAACGCACGTAAACGTTGTTTACACACCTCTGGAATTTTGGAAATCGTGTTTACGCACCTCCAAATAGGGTTTACGCACCTCCAAATAGCGTTTACGTAGCATTTACGCACCTCTGAGTGTTGTTAAAGCACCTGTAAATTAGTTTATCCGTGTTAACGTTTATATGCCGTTTACGTCTTCCTAAATAAAAAAATTTCGCTGCATTATGGTACCTGTTTCTGACCCATCACTGCCTGTGGCAGCTATCAGGAAGTGGCATGTTGTCTCTTTTGATCAGTGGCTCGATACACGTTGATACACAGATGCGTTGATACACAGATGCGTTGCTGTACAGCGTGGAACAAAGCTTATTTTTCTCTTCCAATGTAATCTCTGGTATAAAGTCACAACTGTGGAGAAAAGGAGAGAGGAGGAACAGAGAATGAAATGACAGATGTAGAGAAACAGAGAGAAGAGGAACAAAGAAAGGAGGAAAGCTTAAAGTTAATCATTTTTCTGAAATGTAATTATACATTTGTGGTTCACAGAGGTGCCATTTATTTAGTTTGTTTTGATTTTCTAAACAGACCCTGCTCTGACCTTTTTGTTTTCTATATGAGGAATATCATCATAACCATAACCAACAATTTTGACACTGGTGACACTGGTCCGGTATGGTACATAATATAGGCCTACGCCGTGCGTTATATCCAGGTCTGCCTCACTGCATCATGCTCCATCTGATCACAGAATTCATAGTTTACCCACCTTTAATTTTACCACTACAGCCCTGACTTTAGGTGAAGTCAAGAGGAGCTGTACAAGAAGAAACTACATGCTAGTGATAAGAAGAAGAAGAAGAATCACACACACTATCAATCACCTGAACATGTGTAAACCTGTCAAAGTCATTCATTAAGCAAAAATACCGAACAGTAACTAGTTCCAGCTTCTCCAATGTAAAAATGTGCTGCTTTTTATTATATTATTTATATTCTATTTTTGTGTAGTTTTAAGTGAGTTTTCAGATTGGGTGGCTGTAAACACAGATCCTTCATGTGGACTATAATCACTTTATATTCCAAAAACAAGAAATGTAACCTTATTAATTGGAGCAAACATATGAACAAATATTTACAAAAATGTGCTGTTGGTTACAGTCTTGATAGTGTGTTACAAAGTAAAATTGCAATTGCATTTTTGGTGTTACATTCCAGCTCGTAGTGTCCTGAAGGAGTGGACAGCAGCTCAGCCTGCGTTTATCATTTCTCATGCAACCAGCGACTGAGCGGATATCAGCTTGGCCTTATCAGCAAGAGTCACAAAGGGCTGAGGGTGAAGTGGAGCGAATGCTGAGGGGGGACCAGCTCCTTGGGGAGGCAGTTAATGATTGTCCCCACTGACGGAGCCTGACACTGGGCCTGGGGCACCGCCCCGACAGTCTCTCTGTGGAGGACCAACAGCAGCAGACACAGTCACCGTGTCATTTTAATTTAAAAGAGGAATCTCCTCATTCTGTACGGCCCGAGTTCACAGAGTATTGATATTAACTTTCAAATTTAAGTGATTATAATTCAGAGGGGGAACTGCAAGGTCAATGTTCAAATCCTCAGACTGACTGCAAAAATCCTTTGCAAGCTCCTTCATCCGTGCCTTTAGTCTGGATCCTCAGCTTGCCCAATATAAAACTACATTTACATGAACCACAATATTATACAGCTGCAGCTTTGCTTCTCTGTTTCAAGGTATTTAATAAAATATCAGGGCTCCAGAGTGTGACCATTTAAGGCGCACATGCGACCAAAAATCAGTGAAGTGCGGCTAAATATGTTCCTTCGTCGCACCAGTGCTCCAACATTCAGTAGTTTATGTGTGTAGCGAAATATTTTTTTTAACCACAGCGTACAGAGATGAATCGCCACGGTCCTAGCCAATCAGAGGTCGAGTAGGGGTGGACCTAGGTCTCTGATTGGCTCTGACCCCAATTATAGTATAGAAATTATAGTAACATTTAACAACACTGCTTATAATATCACCAAAGACAAGCATTTTTAGTTAATTTTTAACAATTTAGGTTATCATGATTTCTTGTTTGTGTTGAGATTTTTTTTCTTAACTTTATTCTTGTTTATAGTCATTGACCAAATGTGTTAAAAAATTAACTGTGTATATGGGAACTTTAAATAAAATGTATAATAGGTGTATTATTGCGGTGCCGAAATGCGCAGCAAAAAAATTGCGGGTGCACCTTAATGATGTGCTGGTGCACCTGAATGAAAAAGTTAGGCGCACCAGTGCGACCAATGTAAAAAGTTAGTCTGGAGCCCTGAATATCTTTGTGTTTTGGACCATTGGTTAAACAAATCAAGCAATGAAATAATGTCAGCTTGTCCTTGTAGCATTGGTTAAATATGACATTTTAATGACTAAAATAAAGCAATATATAATGAGAATACATTGCAGCTGCAACAGTAGATTTCCACCCCTACATTTCAGGTACAGGGTCCAGCATGGTAACAAGGATTAAGCTTACTTTTCTAGGGAAAAGTCGGTCGGAGATCCAGTTTAATTGGTTAACATGTGTCCAGTCAGTGGCTGAGGAATAGTGGTTGTCTTGGCCTCATCTATCAGGTGTAACTGGAGCAATTTAAAGCAGGGCAGTTCTAAAAACATAAGGAGCATGCAAGCTCAGCAAAACCCCTTTTCTGGATAACTGAATAGCTGAACAATGTTGTTAGACCATGTAGATTATCTTTTCATCTCTCTGTCGATATAAATCTCTCGCTGCTAAAGCTCCTAGATGTTCACTGGGGAGATGCTTATGTTGTCTATGTGACGTTTGATACTGGGAAGGTAGCAGGCATTGCCGTTTTTTTGGAGCCTTTGGTGATAAAGCAGTGACAGTGAATTAAAAGGGGACCACATAAAAAAAAAGACATCTTAGAGCTGAGCAAAACTGAGTTAGGTTATAGGCCTAAATGTTGCCATAAACCTTTGACATATAGGTAGCATTTGATTATTTGGTCGTACAAACATACTGATCACAGCAGCTTTAAAGCCAAACAAACTAGGTTTGGGACAACTACCTCCTCCTGCTTCTATTAAATACCCTCCAATAATTATTTTGGGAAGTACAATCTTCTGGGCTGACCCTTAAGGTGGACAAGTGCCACTCTCCTTTAAGTGACAAGCTGCTCCTCTGAGTCTCTTAGAAATTCCAGAATCAGCACCTTGGACAGCAACACTTTGTGCACAATGATCCACCGCAACAGGAAGAGGCCAACAACTACTGTTTTAACAGCGTGCTCAAGACAATCCAGATATAATTCACAGCAACACAAAATGGAAGCAGATATCACATAATATGGATACAATAAGCCCACACTATGAATTAATGGCAAGACTGTTGTAAGTGAGTGAATATGTTATTAGTGTACTGACCCTTTAAACCATGACCTGATTTACCTGACTCCACACATGATGGAATTTGGACATAATTGGGTTCAATTTTGTAGCTCTGTTCATTTTGTCATTTTTACACCACCATGAGCATCTTTTCAGTCATCACACAAGACAGGAACGCAACTGTATTTCTCTGGTTGTTTGAAAGTTTTCTCACACATAGACATTATCAAAACTTTAAACAAGAACAGAGGTGGATGACAACTCTGTTATGATCATTATAACACATTCATCCCCCCCCTTACTGGAAAGAAAACAGAGTGTACAAAGCCTACTTTGATGATTGGTCCTGCTGCCTATAAAGTTGCATGTGACAAGAAAAATCTTTTCTGCTGTTTTTTCTATGAAAAGCATATTATCAAATGTTGATCTGTTGTCTGAAGCAGAGTTTCTGGCATGAAACACTTTGTAGGGTTTTGAACGATACCTTTGTTGGAGCCTGCACATCATGTTGTAGCAGAAACATCACACTATGTGAGCTGAATGGATCCGTCTCATCTCTATATGTTAAGTCAGTAGCTTTAGAGTTTAGCACAACTTCCCCTCAGGGCCAACTCTGATTAGAGGTTTTAAATTATTTTTAAAAAGTAAAAGGGAGCACTCAAACAACACCAACCATACAACCGATTGATTCTAATGTCCGGATTGTTTGGCCAGTGTGAGCACTCCGTACTTAGGAATGGTACCCTTCCTCGGCCCTGGCATGCTTGGAAGAGGTGGATTCATACATGAGAACATGCACGGATACACAATGTGGACATGACGTAGGCTTTAATTGATAGGCCGTCCCACTCATTGTCGCTCATTGTGCCAACTCTGATCCCCCCCGCTATCGAGATGATTTATGACTGAAAATACTGTTGATGACTGTAGGACACAGCGGGATTCTGGGTCAGGCTTGGGGCTTCAAACTCGTGGTGTGAGCGCCGGTACCGGAGCAGAACCGGACCGGTACTTTTATAATAAAAGTGCTGCTGTGCGTCTCCGTCCTCATTCTGCTCCACCGGCACTGCCTGCTTGTGATCGCTCGTGTTCACATGCGCTGATGCAGGCCTAGTGTTAACTAGAAATATGTGCAGACGTGACTTGTCAGTAAAGTTTCAGTTAAGTTCTCTGTGTTGTTTGCTATAATGATGATTAGAGATGGCGATCCTTGAAAACATCAAGCCATGCGTGTCATACTGCTACGTGATGACGTATGTACAATAGGCAATCAAGCCTAGGCCCGTTTGGGCTGGAGCAGATATGAGTGCAAGCCGGCTTGGGACCCTGGGCATTAGTGTCGAGGCACGGTACGGATAAATTGGCCCTGGTGTGAATGGGTCCTTAGAGAGCTAATAGGTTTGATACGCATTTGAAAGGCAGATATTATATTTTTCTGCGGATGCAATGCACCACCAAAGCAATCACGTTAAATCAGATGCCAGAAAACAGCAGGTCGGAAAGTCAAAATGCTGTCAATTTCTAAAATAGAGAATAGTTCCATAGCAGGATAAAAGAAAACCTTTGCCACCCGGTGAATGTTATGCGTTTCCCTCCTAACACCAGAACATCTCTGATGAAAGAATCCATTATCAAGGTTTAACCCTAACAAGACATCAAGGATCTCATCTGAATCGATAGCCCTGCCTTTCTGCGCATCTGCATTGCCACAGTTGACTTTGCTTTTTACCTTTGATATGATTTTTGCTTGGAATCACCCCTAGAAAATTGTTCTGTAAGGTTTTTTAAAAAAGTGGCAAAAAAAAGAAGGCAAATACAGTTCACTCTGATGTATAATGTTGGTGCCATGGACACTAGAGTAGGCCAAGTTAATCTAATAGTGTATTTGTATCACTAATTTTGGTCAAATGATAAGATCATATAGCTGTAACAGAAACGGACTAAATTATTTAATTTGACATTTCTCTAATCGTTTTTCTTTTTTGCCACCAAAATTACCATACAGTTTCAAACCAAAAATTACATTACAGAAGTAGTATGTTCGGTTATCAATGAACGTACCACATTAAGCCTTTAATACATTAAAACACTAACCTCCCGCAGAGTTGTTTTGGAAGGTTTGTAGTTCGCTTCTTGGTCGTTGTAGTTAGCCAGCCGTTAGCTTGATTTCCACAGCCGGTACTCCAATGGTGACCCACCATGGCGAAGAAAATGTATAAAAAATGTCCATAGACACTTCAAGTTGCTGCTGTATCATAATCCACGTGCATGACTCCATGTATGCACTCAGTTTATTGCAAATACTAGCGGGTAAGGTTTTGCAATGAGGTAATAATGGCGTTTAAACTAGCTAGCTGGAGTGGTTAGCTTAACACTCGCTAGCTAACAGCTTATCCGAGCTAGCAACGAACAGGAACACAATATTTATCACATACTGCGGGACTCGTCCAATAGTCTGATTTCCAGCACAATTATAACGTTACTGGTTTCATCACCTGCTGTGTCCACACTCGATTTAAAATAGTCTACCCCCACCAACTTCATAATGAGGAAAGCGCCTCACAAAACGAACTCCACCGATCCACCTGATACGACGACGGTTAATTGTGACCTTGTTTTATTTAACCAACGTTGTTCACATTGTATGTACTTGTCCTAGAAGTTCATTAACTAACCCTAACCTTCCTCCGTCAAACCAACTAGTCTCCCAGTTTGTGACGTTTGTAAGAGCTTCACAGTCAAACCCACTGATGAAGGATATTTTATGGGTCATTTTTGACATTGTATATCATAATTTAACTACTAATATATATATATATATATATATATATATATATATATATATATATATATATATACATACATACATACACACACACACACACACTTTTTAGTGTCAAAATTGGCTCCAAGTTACATTAAGGGAAGTCATGATGAAGTATGGTAGACTTTTAACTTACAAGTCAAAAGTATAATGTAATATCACAATAATGGCATAGTATGACAATTTGACTTTCATATGACTAATTTCGACTTTAAATCTTGGCTTCGTAACAAAAGCTTGATTAATCTTTTATATTTTGACAAGAACCATTTCAGTGTTTGTAGTTATGGGCTTAAATGGGTTTACTAGCAGAAATGGATGCAGTACAGTGTGATCATCAAACCTTGATCTTTACACTGAAGCACACAGGACTATTGTTTATGTACAAAAACAACACAGAATATCTCCTGTGGAAATATCTCTTATTAGAGCTCTTTATTCCAGTTGGTTAAAGACAACAGTTTCTGTCCAAAGTTACATTCAACAAATCTACCATTCACCTGAAATGCAGGTAAACCTCCACAGCCCCAGTTCAGAACTTAATTCCTCACATCTGTTGATTACAATGATCACGTGATAGTGATTTCTCCCTTGTATCATATTCTTAACATTCCAGGCATACATATTTATATTTACTATTTGTACAATTTATCATCATTAAACCCATTCATCCATCTAACCCACCCTCATCCACATGCACACACATAAAACACTGTACAGATTTATCAATGGAGTTGCAGCTGAGTACCTACTTTTTAAAAGACGATTTGTTCTTTAAGCCTAATGAAGAAGGTGGCGTGCAGATATATTACAGAGTTATACCCTCTCACGTGTTCAAAGGACCCCGGTATGTCAGCAAGAGATTCAGAGAGAGATGGAAAGGGGTAGAAGGGGAACAAAATATTTTTAAATAAAGTGAAAGTTGCCAAGAAATGGCAGGAAGTTAATATAATTCCTAAATAAAATACCATATCCTCCCTTCTTCTCCTTGTTCTGTTTCATCTATAATTGTCTAATCATCTAAAGCCAAATGCAGCAGTTTGGTTTCCCAGTGTGGTTCATACAAGACTGGTGATATATAGATAGGTAATACAGTACATTCTCCATCCCCCAATACTGACGCCTCCTGTGTAATTAGAGGCCACTGAGGCCCTTTTCTTCTGCTCTGGTCTCAGTCAGTCTGTGCAGTAGTAGAGGCTTGTTTGGCCCGTGTGTTCATTTTAGGAATCCAGTGTTGGGACAGAAGGGCGTCACCTTTGCAGTAAAATGTGGCACAAATACAGCTGCAGGAGAATATGAGACACTGAAAGGTGCAAAGAGTCTAAATGATTCTTTTTGGTCGCTAGTTAGTTACATCTGTGTTTTGGTTCAATACATCTGTGTGGCTTTGGTCCAGAGGTTGTAAGATTGGATGAAGCCAGTGATCACAGGTTGGTTTGAGATGAAGACAAGTCGCCCCGGGACATGTGCTGGGCCGAGCCGAGCCAAGCCAAGGCCAAACCAAGCCAGGTCAATCTGTTTTTGGCAGGGCCATGCTGGGTTTGGAAGAGCTCTGCGTTGGGAGAGAGGAAGAGAGAAAAAGAAGAGGCTCATCCCCCAGCTCTTTCTACCTCCCGAAAATGTTCTCGTACTCCAGCAGTATGAGCTCCACTATCTGGTTCTGGTAGACCATGTGGACCGCAATGTTCCAGGTCTCCGTTTCAGGGCGCAGAAGCGTTGGGCCGAACACGATAGCCACGCTCTGGGTGGTCATCCTGTTTTCCTCACCGTAGTCGATCACCCTGGAGGAACAAGGGACAGTTAGACGCAGTGTCAAATATCAACTCTCTTTATTTGGAGGTTGGCATTGCTGAAAAAATAATTTAATCTTAGTGGTCAAATTATTAGTTAATTATCAGAAAACAACCATTCAGACAATTTATTTATGATTTTAAGTAATTTATTAAAAGACCAGTGTGTAGGATTGGTTGATTGGTTTATGGGCAGACATGGAATATAATATATATCTGCAACCAAAACACTAGATGACACTAAATCTTACACACTGGCCATTTAAGTGCCAACCATTCTCAGGGTCCTGCTTTAGATATGCCCTAAACCTCTGTATATGATATTCATTGTTTTGATGTGATGAGAATATTCATTGTTGAATTGTTGCATTAAAGTGTTCTCACTTCCTGAGGTGTTTGAAGAGAGCCTGCATGGTGTCGTGGTTGGGTTTGGGCAGCTGTCTGACCAGATCTTTGATGGACTGAACTCGCTGCTTGTGGTCTGGAATCTCTGCAGAACAGAAAACACAATATTTATTAAGTTTGAGTGATTTGAAGCAGAGATTTACAAGTTCTATTCTTTCACTCAAGCAATGTGCACATGCATCAAGTGTACCTTGATGCTAGGGGTTAATAGCAAAGTAACTGCTACTTAATCATTAAGAAATTGGTTTTCTAAGTGGGGTTTGGGGTCTTCACTGGTCCATGCAACTTAATTGAACTCTAATTCCAATAATTGCTTAGTCAAAACAGAAGATCAACTAAAATGTTTCACTATTGAAGATCTCCATGCATTCAGTTGAAATCCTTCAAGTGAGCTCACAATCTGTAACACAAATCTCTCCATAAGGAAAAAAATGCTTATTGTAAAGAGGCTGACAACGAGATCAGTAAACTGATCGGAGTAAACTGGCTTCAGAGTGAGTAAATGCATGAATAAACACAGATATGTGGTACAGATGAATGTAATACATACTGATGGCGCTGACAAAGTCATGGAAGAGAGCGTAGCTGAAGAGAGGCTCCGGCAGCTCTCTGAAGTACATCTTTAAAGCTCCAGTGGTTACATGGATGTCCTCCCACTTCCCATCCATCAGGTTCACCTTCTCATCTGGAGACACACACCACACACACGCACACCCTTTAAGAGTGCTGTCCACACTAATACATTCAAGTCAGAATACTTCTAAAGAAGCTTTTATCTTCCATATTGTTCCAGAAAGCAGTAACTTACCATGATTTACCGCGAAGCGTAGTTTTTGTATGATAGCCAGGTTCCCACTTACTCTATACAGCCCGTCTACACACAGACCTGCAGGGGAGCATGGGAGGGAAACTTTTATCACTTCAGAAATATCTGTCCACAGCTTATGTGAGCCGTGTTATAACAAAGCAGTAAAACCCCCCCTTCTTTTACTGCAAGTACATTATAATAGCTGAGAATCATTTCTAGGTAAAGTGACACATATCTGAACCCACCATTGTTCTCCACATGGTCGATGCACATCTTGACAAAGATTGGCACCGTGCCATTCTCCCTGAGACACAAACTGGACAGGCTGCAGCCAAACACTTGATCTGAACACACAGAAGACAAAAGCCCAGTCAGTAAAACGTCCAAAGTCCAAAGAGGTCCTCATGTTGTTGCAGTATGTGCTTTATTGACAATGCCTGAGCCTTATTCAAATCTGTTAAGAGTTCAAATCTGTTCAATGTTGTGTAGGCTGAACACTTCATGCAACAAATATATAAAATGCAAATTGATTTAAATGAATACAGTTTGGTATTTTTAGTGCTATGAAAGAAAATATCCATGTATGAACGAAAATATGCAAAATAATAAAATGATGGCAACAGGTCCGTTTCTTCTACAGTTGAGCTTTCTGTGGTTAAAACCCGGCAGTTTATACACAAATGTCCACCATTGACCTAAAATAATTCCTTCTAAATTAAATTATTCAAACTTTTAATCAAACTTTTTATCGCCTGTAATAACTTTTGACTTCTATAATATCCCAGGAAGAAAATTAGGAACACTAAGTCTTTTCACAAATACGAAAAAGGTTTGTGGTTCTAGGAGGAACGCTCTCTAGTACCTTTGATGTATCCCTTGTCTCTGACGGACTGCAGGGTTGGACGGCGGGTCAGGAACTTCTTCAGCTTGTGTCTGGTCTTCTTGTTGTCGGAGGCGTCCATGCTAGTGGAGGTCTTCATGGCTGTGTGGGAGAGATGGGACAGGATGGCGTTGTCCACTACTAGTCTCAACTGCTCGGTGCTTTGAGGAAATAAAACTGACGTGCAGTTGTTTTATAGGGCAAGTGGGACACATGTCATGTGACACTGAATACTTTCCCTTCCTAATGTGTGTACTCTGTCCATTCACAATGCTAGCATCTTTAACTTTTCTCCAATTAAACTCTTAAATCTTTGCCTTTTAATTATTATTTTTATTTATTATTTTTATTTATTATCTGTTTTACCAATGTGTTTATGTCGTGCTTTACTTTTTAAATAACGTGATATGTGTTCATACATCATTAAACACAACACAAACCTCTGCCTTTCTTTGAGTCTCGGTGTTCTTTCTCCTTGTCGGGTTTTTCCGTACTGGGTGACTCCGGCATATCGTCTTCAAAGGCCTCATCAGACTCCCAGGCCTACGAAACAAACACAACCACACGGAGATATAATACAGGTTGTAAAAACCTTTACCTGCTGCCCTTTTGGAATGTCAGGGCAGTAAAACTACAAACGTGATCCGCTGATTACAAATTAGTTCAAAAAACAAAAGATCGTAACTACTCTCAGTTGTAGATTTCTGTTTAGATTCAGCCTTGATCTTCGTAGTGGCTTCCCATAAATGGTATTTTTTACTGTGTGTTTGTTTTAGTAACAAAAACTAGGATAACAAAAAAAACATCCATCCATTGACTCATTACCCTGCAAAGACCACATATTTGTACCGTGTTTATCACACATCTGTTAATCATCCCAGTGCGCCCCCAGTGGTTAAAATGAGCAGCTGGTGTGCAGATGGATGTGTAGCGACTTAAAATATACATTTTCATTAAAAAGTGAAAATGTGGGACAACAAATCTTCTCTTTGTAGACATCCAACCAGTCTATTACTTGGCTGCAGCAGAGGCCAAGGTGTCCAGAGTGCTACGTTTTCCACCCAGCCTGGTCATTTTTTATATTTCATTGGGCTGGTAGGAATGATTTGGGCTACTTTTTGGTTCCCACCAACACGTATATAAGGACGAATGTGTTGGGTCCTCACATGGGCACTGATGGTGTCCAGTAGGGCTCGGTACCAGTCGCTGACAACGCCTTCGTTTTCAGACTGGATCAGCAGCTCCGTGCCATGCCGAGTCTTCACCTGCAACCAGAAGAGAGACACAGACTCGTCAAAAATCATTGCTGATCAGCAAATGGGACTCAATTCAAAACAAGATATTGAGGGGCCTCTATAACCCACCTCTATAACATGCTTCTTGCTAGATTTGTCCTTGGAAGCCCATTCCACCGAGCCACTCCTCAGATCCACAGTGAACTCCGGTTTGGACTGACCGCCGCCAAACTGGACAGAGAGAGGAGACCAATCAAAGGAGGGCAGATTTAAATACATTTACTGTTCATACATACTCATTTCTTCAGCATTGACTGGTCAAAAAATTGCATGGATGAGTTAAAAATGCTACTCTGACAATGAAAAACACGTACAGATTAAGATGACACGTTTGGAATCACCTTTCTTTCAACTTTCTAACTTCCAACTAAAATGTGCGCTTCACCTTCCAGTTTATCTGTGTAAAATAATCATTGTAATATGATACTAACATGATAGTTACTCTTATAGCCAGCATTGTTGTTTCTTTGTTATATTTATCTGTAATTTCCACAGAAACTAAAGGAATTCCCAAACATTACTTAAAGACATACATGTTTAATTCTGATGTAGAAGGTATTTCTCCTGAGTAACTTGATTTACGTGCTGGATTTAAATTCTCAAGCTTAAGGAATATGACACAATGAAACTTAAGACAGAACGTAACCTTTCCTGTGTTATCAGAGAGCATGATACTCTGACTTACAAACCTCTGGTTAAACCTTGTTGTTCATGAATTGCATCCTGCTAATCGCCTATAATGTAAAATGAATATGCCTATAATTAAAGTTAAGGAAAGCCTGAGAGTTTAAGTATTTCGCTAACAGTGTCCCTAATCTTCGCCCATTGTCCGTGATTACTGACACACAGCGGGGTGTAAAAGGTTAAAGGTCTCTGTGACTAACCCAGCTGGTCCCGCCTCCTTGGCCCTTCGCAAAGAGCAGCGTGGATCCTTGTAGCACGGTCCAGGAAGAAGTCCAGTTCTTCCTGCAACACATAGTTCATAAACACTGTAAAAGTAAGGAAGGTAACTCTGCAGAGACGCTCACTATTCAGCATTAGGGCTCAGTATCTAACCTCAGTTCTCTTTGGGAGTAGGTAACAATGTGTCCAGGTATGTATGCTGTCAAGTATCAAAAACGTGGTTGAGTTTGCTGTGATCATATATTTCCTCATTTGAATAATTCATACGTGCAAAGTTATTCTACGACTGCTTTGTGTTAAGACAAAATTTAAAGCTCGGGTTGGTAATCTTGTTCAGTTCTCGTTATATTTGTTGAAATTCTCTTTACATCCTGACAGCGATCAATTAATCACATTCATTTTAAGATTTAATGCTGATCTGTTTAATTGATGCCTGTCCTTACTCTGCTCGTGCATCACTGTAAACTTCCACAAGCTGATGACTTGACAGCTGAGAGATATAACAATAGCCATGTTCCTCGTTTACATGCATTATGATAACGGAGGGACTTTTGGAGCTAGCAACTTTCAGTGGAAAGAGTTGACAACACTGGGTTTTTGGGTTGATTCTTCTTAAAATCCAGTCTACTCTTGCAAGTTTCTCAAGGTCACCGACTTAAACCCTGAGGTGTTTGAGAATGTTTTAATATGGGGAAAAGCCATTTTCAAAAATTAAAAAAAGTATTAAAAAAGTATAACTGAAATGGAGGTGTCATACTGGGATTGGTACATATTTTCAAAAGGGGCGGAGCACTGGAGCAATAATAAGAGAATGACTCACCCCATCCCAACGCTTAGTGAAATGCTTTTATTTTTTATTAAAAGTTTTCTTATAATTGGAAAGTGAATGCGGACATAAAAAGTAGCGATGTATTTTTTTAAGGCTAACCTGTAGAGTTGTGTTTTAAACAAACAAAAGCTCTGTTGACATTCACCATTTCTCAAAACAGCACATTCTGTGTATCCTTGAATGAATTTTCTTCCTCATAAAACATGTTGAATTATTTAAAACCTTTATTGTACATTATTAATATACCAATAACTTATGGCTCGACTAAATGTCAAGTTTCACAGGACACCTTGAAAACTGCGTCTGCATACTGCAGTATAATGTTGATCGGTCTTGTTTTAGTCCTTGCTACTCACCGTACTTTCTTGCCGTTCTCAGTGATCTTTGTCACATTCAGAACGCCACACTTTTCAGATGGCTGGAGAGAGAAAAAACATACACACACGAACAAAAACCATTAGCCAGTCTGAAGATGCAGGTTACATACACTTCAATCACAGATTAAGAACAGCAGCTGGATGACAGCGGAGAAAGCTGCTGTCGAAAATAAATATCGGTAAACGATGATTGTGTCACGCTATTGTAAAACACCACCACAAAATACCCCGCCACCATTACAATCAGAGCCTTCAGCTTGAAGGGAAAACAATATTTCCACTCAAGAAAAGCAACAGACTAAAAGAAGACACAGCTAGCAATACTTCTGCAGCGTTTAGTCATGGTTTCTTTCAGATTTTGACACACGGATTAATCTTGGGGAACCACAGATGATCAACACACTGGAACAAGCTCGTCCTTGGACAACGTTCATCAGTAATGTTCATTACAGGGATTCTACACAGGTTTGAGCTCAAATGCGTTCTCTTACTTGAACTTGACAGATATCAGAATATTATTCCATGCTGAGGCCCAATGTTTTTCTCTATTTACATCAAGGTATTCTTCCTGTGTAGAAACCCTGCAATAAGCTGCAACATGTGCCACTGTCTAGGACCAGGGAGCAAGTTAAACCCCACAGGACAGAGCCTGGTGGGTGGTGAGGAGGTGAGGGGTGAGTACTAACAGAGATGGGGGACTTGGGAGACGAAGGGCAGGAGTCAGTGTCGGGAGAGGAGGGCTTGGGGCCCAGAGGAGTGTCCTAGTGAGGAGACAGGAATGAAGAAAAAAAAAAACAATGTCACATGGGCTAACTACAGAAGGTTAATGAGAAGATGATGAGAGGTTAAGAAGACACAGACAGCTCAAGGAGTGTGATGGCAATTAGCAGTGAGATAACAATTCAGCAAAGTGTGTCGGTACCTGTGTGATGTCCTGGAGGTAGGGATGGATTATTAATTAGATGTGGAAGTGTGTATTTATCACAGTGTGCATGCTGCTACTACAAAGTGCATCGTCTTCGGCATTGTCTTGAAGACAAATCATTTATGTATCATTGTGGCCAAACCCTCAAGTTCATCAAATGCATGATTGAAATGAACAGACCCAATCATCCCAGGGAATCAGGCTAAAAACAATTTGACATGAAGATGGGGATGTAATTATCACTCCTGCTGTGCGATCATCATCATGCAAGCCGATTGTCTGCTTGGATTAAGGAGCAAGCCACTGATTGGTCGGTCCGACAGGCTACTGACTTGGTGTTTGTACGGGTGAGGGCGGGCAGAGCCTGCACGGAAACGCCTGGTTTTTAACAGCTGCTGCAAAGCAACCAGTCTACAACTGAAACTCTGGACTCATGTAATAAAACATCTCAATAGTGAACACATCTCATAGCATCTGGAACAAAGTCAAGTACAGTTAAGTATTTCAAGTAAACTTTGCAGATTTGAGTGTGAGACCTTGTCGTTGGGGTCTTGGACGTAGGCGCTATGTCTCCACTTGGTGAGGACGATGGGCTCGACCTGTTTCCTTTCCAGACTGCGACTCTTTGGACCATCTCCAGGCGGCTGAGGAGGGGAGAGGTTGTACTGGAGGGAGAAAAATAAAACTAACATTTACTTTGTACAAATGTGTACGCAAAAGGCTTTTTAACTGAATATAATCAGTATTTATCCTCAGTTCTAACATAATATGTATGCCTGATTCTCCCAAAGGCTAACATGATGTTACAGCTGGACATTCGTCTTACAAGCAACACAGTGGCAGAGCAACACAGACTGAACATTAAGCTGTGGATTAGGGTTGTGAACGATAAACCGATGCGACCGGATATTCGGTTCAACAAGTGAGAGATACGGCTGCATCGGTAGCAGCCTCCTCAATCGATACGAATGATCAATGGATTCCTAGATGAATCGGTTACAGAGTCATGGATCGGGTATCGCAAGACTTTGAAGCGGTTGGCAGCATCATATCTATGGGCGGCATTACACCAGCGTCTCTAAAACAACGCGAGAGCTGAAGCTGCCCGCGAAACTCTGTAGCTGGCTAGCTGGTATGAGTGATAAACAAGGGACAACACGGAACATGGAGGAGGTGGAGGTTCTCTTTCATAGAATTGGCTTCTTTATTTTATAAAATATCTACAACAAATATTAACCGTAGAATCGAATCGTATCGTTCTTACACTGTATGGAATCGATTCGAATCGGTCTGTAATAAAAGGATATAGTTTTTGAATCGAATTGTAACCTGTGTATCTAGATGCATATCGAACCGTTTATCACAGAGAGATGTGGAACCCTACTGTGGATATAACACATACATTTAAATACTGCCAGATATTTACATGTCTCTAAATAAAGTGACAAATCTAAAGAGCAGGGACTGATCTATTCATCTTCAGAATATTATTGCATTTTAGTGCTGAAAAAACAAATTTGTTAAAAGTGATCCAGTAATCATTTCAGTAACATTGACAGGTTTCAGTTTCTTCTACATTGTAAGGATGTTTCTTACTCAACTTGTTTTATATCACTGTCAATTTCTATCTGGTTTTTAACAACTGAAAGGAGGGGCTGTGGGAACTTGTGGTGGGTAATTACTTTTTTTTTATACACTAAATGATTAATTGATTAATCAGACGTTGCTCGGAAAGTTACTCTCTCACCCCCTTGGTAAAGCAGCCTTAGATTGATAACTATGCATGTTATTTTCAGTTTAACTGACATTATTATTGGGTATAGAAGTTAAAGTTTTAGTTAATCATAATCATTCTGAGATGCATGAACATTCATCAGTTTGATAAATTGTTGTCTTACCTTTGGCAGCTCCCATTCAGACCTCGAGCCATCTGCACTGTAGTAATAAGGTCTGCCCTGTTCATCAACATGTTTTAACCACTGGTGGTGTATACACGGACAGACGGGAGAAACACAAGACTTAGTCTGAGTCCTGACATCAACAGACTATTGTTGCAGGAAAATCAACCAGAGAAACAGATGGTAATGCTTCGGTAACTTAATGTCCTGTGCTGTAAATCTTCACTTTTCTTTAAATCTATACATTTTGGTTCTGTACTGTAAGTCTGTAAGAATTTCAGTGTATTGAAGAAATGGCTTTGACTGTCTTATGAGGGAACTAGCATAAAACAGTGTACATTTTCATCCCTTCTCTAATAGTCGTTCTCATGCTGCATCAGTGTGGAGGAAACATCAGGAGGAATTTAAGCATAAATCAACCCAAAACCGGCTCCCACATGCATTCCCAGAAATCACCACAGTAAAGAGCCAGCAGATCAACCCTGTGCAGTACCTTCTCATTAGTATAGTCGCTGACGTACAGCGTGTGGCCGTGCTCGTCCATCTCCTCCGACCAACCACGCGGTGGATAGCCATACTGACTGTCTGATTGGTTAGAGTAGGTACTGAAGCAGGTGTCCTCCGACGACAGAGGCTGGAATCCACCAATGGAGAGCGAGAGGAAGGGAAAGAAAGACGGCGAGAGCGAGAGAGGCGTGTTCTACCATCATTGTGAAGAGAGAGGAGAGAAGAGAGAGCATCTTTCACCATGGAGTTACAGAGGAGAAGAGACAGTCATGCACCAACTACCCACTTAAACACAGTACAGAGAAAAAGAAGACCAATCAGAGAGCTAAAAAACACTCATGTCCATGTTTGATTTTGGAGAAGGTCTGAAACTGGCTGTTGCAGTGTGACAAAGAATGATTAAGTAACAGTGACTACTTCTTGCCCGTAGGTGGCAGTGTGACACAGCAATTTCATGGAGCAGAGGCTGACTCAAAATCAGAGATGACTTCCAAATGATTCAAGCTAATCTGATATATCATAAAGGGTGTGTTTGTGTGAGATCACTGATCACAAAAATATTTTATAAAATTGTATTGACTTCTACGATGCAAAAAGCTGCATGTTTTGTTCAAAGAAAAGTAAACCTAGATCAAAATCTGTCGAAGAAAGAAACCTTTTCATTTTCTCTGGGATTATTTTGTCAGTGCTGAAAGAACAATAAAGCAGATGCCTCCCTCTGTCCGAATATACAGCTTTGGAAATTACAAGGCAGTCACAATATGTGATATGTCATATTTGTTACCCATTTAATATCTATCTCTGACGCATATAAGCAAGTTCACATTTCAGCACTTGTAATTTTATGCTTTTTTAGTTTGTGAGTATAGAGTGAATCTTTGCAAAGTCAGATAGTCATTTTGGTTGACCCTCACCATTCACTGGTTTAGTTTATACTTTATACTATACTTTATACTATATACAGAAAAACTGATCAGAAAGCAATGTCTGTTGTAAAGCTCAATTGCGTCACCCAACTTTAATGACAGTCACACCTGCTTTATATAGTGGTTCACCAGGTGGTAACCTGTGAAATGACAAGGGCCTCAAGAGCTTTGCATACACTTATCTCTACATTTCTCAAATTCCTACATCCTCCACAGTTAGTGTACACCTGAACTACACCGATGGCATCCGTGTCTAAAGTCTCTAAGTGCGTTTCACCGAACCATCTGTACACATACCTCGGAGCTCTCTCCTGTGCTCTGGCTCTCTCCTCTGGAGCTCCCGGTGCTGGTGTCTTTGGCTCGGGGCGGCTTCCAGGTCCTCTCCTGGGTGGATCGGTTGTAGTAGAAGTGTCTACTGTTCTGGTCCTTGTAGGTCTCCCAGTCGCCCAGCACATGGAGGGGCGAGCCGGAGGGAAAAGGGGGCTGGTTTGCCTGGGTGATCTTCAGTTCCTGGAGGTTGGTGTACACAGGCGAATCGGCACGGCCGTGGCCTGACGAAGATACCGCCTGATGGGGAGAAAAGAAAGAGAGAGGTGGAACTGTGAGTCATCTGTAAGTGGATTTAAGTCAGTTATATAATCAGGGAAAAGTTCCCCTGACATAGAGTGATGTGAGAAATTCACAGCTTTTAACTCAGCAGCTGCAAATGCAAGCTGGCGGACAATTTAATCTAAAAACACTTTGAAACACCCCCCCGAGCACAAATCAAACGCTCACCCCCATGCTGCTCATGTTCCGGCAGAACTCCACATAGAGGCATTCACTTAATCCTTAGACCTCCATTGTTTGTTGAGTGGCATTTGAGCATAAAGGAAATGACTGAAATGTCAAAAAATGATATGTAGTGAAAGCTGACATAGCCATTGTTGACCACAGAGAGAGAGAGCATGTCATGAAGGGGAGGAGGAGGAGGAGGAGGAGGAGAGGGGAAGGAAGTGCTGTTATATAACCAACAGTGGCAGTGACCATAGTCAGGTAGAAAAAGGAAGTAAAACTGACTATCAGACATCAAGACTATCAAGACTATCAAGAAATATTGTCTAGGGTAGTAGAAGTAAAACTACATCCGATACTCTGACTTGTATGTGGAATTGTATAATTATGAATTATTCAAATTTCATCTTTATGGGGTATTAAAATGGTAGCTATATAGACACCTGCTGCTCATAATCACCATCAGCCCAAAATAATTCAGAGATGAAGTACTTGAGTTCATACACAAAAAGAGAAAACGATCCCCAGAGTTCTCTAGATACTAACGATAGGTAAGTCTGCAATTATTGATTTTCATTCATCATTCATCTGTCAAATAAATTCTTAATTGAATAAAGTAATCGGCCACAAACTAAATGTTTTATATCATTTTTTGTAAGATGGGAGAATACAATGGAAGTGGAACTTTGGTGACCAAACATTATTCAAAATATTCTTGGTTTACAAAGGGCCATGGTGTATGTGGGTATGAATTACAACACTATTGATTCAAAAATACGTTTCTGTATGCAGTGGAACAACGTTTCCACAGTAGTGCGACCATCATGCTGCCACTAATGACAGAGCATCCTTTTTCCAAACACCGACGTGCCACTGATCCAGTCAATGGGCTGCTTGTCATGATTATTTCATGCTGGCATTACAAAGACGCTGCCTGGCTGCAGAGCGACAGAGCAGAGCGAGCCATAAATAATGCCAGTGCCCTCAGGCCTCCCAACACCGGCTCTGTGATGTTTTTATTGCACGGGGATCAATAGGGATGAAATATGCAGGAGCTGAGCAAACAGCTGGAGGTACCCACGAGAATCGAATATTCAGTGGACGAGATGAAGACTGTGACGCGTGCTGTTCAATACATGCACGACAAATTACCGGCGGAGAGTGCAAATATATTAGGCAGTTGAAAAAGATACTTGGAGCACCCAGGGTTTCAAAGGTAGAAAATAAGGGGTTGATAAAGAGTGAACTAGGGTTATCAAGGAGCATTTTGGTTCAAAACATATAATCAAAATGATGTTCCATGGGCTATTAATGTTCACTGTTTAGTTTAATCTTTAAAGACATCTGATACAATCAGCAGTTTGAATCTGTTCTCAGATAAAGCCTTTTAAAAATCTTCTTTATAAAATTCTCGCTGTGTATCACGGTTATTGAACTGTCATAACAAACTGACAGAAAAAAGATCATTTGAAATCATGAAAACTAGTGGCTATAATAAAAGATGGTGGATAATTGTTAAGTTGTAGTGTTTCTAGGGTGACAGACAATTAAGCTGCAACCGTGTTTAATAATATTCTTTTCGTCATTTATTGAGCATATAAAGTAGTTTAGACATTATTTGGTTGCCGCTTGTCAAACATGAGGATTTGCTGCTTTTCCGTTTACTTTGGACTCTGCAGACTTGTGAGTTTCTCACAGTGTTCTGGCATTTTGTCAAGTAGACAATATGATTAAGTTGTTTAAAAGGTCCAATTGAATTGATGTGACCGGTGACGAGTCAGCTGCAACCACAACACCACTGTACAGCCTGCAGTAAGAAGCATCGAGTCTGAACTGCAGTAGCAAATCAACCGTTCTGACTGCAGCTCCTAATTTCCTATTTCAGGCCAGAGCAGGAATTAATGAGTAGAGAATGGGAAGGAACGGAGGGTGACTGCCAGTTCCAGATAGGAGACCTGTATGGTCTTATCTGTGCTGCCTGCAGCTCTGCAGTGGAATAATAATCCTCTGGTCCAGTGTTCTTCAGCCGGAGATAAACGGCATCAGAGCCAGAGAGAAGGAGAAGGCTGAGAGTTCAGGCACTGAATGCATTGCAGCTGATATGACATGCAAATGGCCGTAGATGCTTTGGCATCACATAGTTTATATATAGACTAGAGTAGTCTGGTGTGAGACCCAGAACACTGTTCATTCCACTTAAAGTTGGAGTAAAACAGCTGGGTTGCAAAGCTGAGTCACTGTTTGTTTCAGTTATGGCCTCATTAAACGGTGTTGGGTTATGATTCAACTTAATGTCTTCAGAATGCCTTATTTTGTCTGGTTGGCTGTTAAAGCTGGGATAGGAAGTTTTATGGAAAAGCTAAAACAAACGGCAAACAACAGAACTTCTCCAGCTCTCCTCTCTGCTCTACGTGTCTCAACCCAGACAAGCATGGGCATTTGTCACTGGGACACGACCCTGGAAATGTTCCGTCAGCCAATCAGTAAAGGGTCCTTTGACTCCTGGGACATGCTGACCTATGACACAGAGAACTCTTCCTTCCTGAAACATATTAACAGCCCCCCCCCTTAAAGACCATTTGAATTCAAATATGCTGAAATGTTGGTATAATTGTATGTCATATAGCTATCCCTGTATAAAACACAAAAAGATATTAAGATTGCACTAACCTGGAAGGAATTCATGATGAATATTAGTTAATGAATGCATCATGTTTGTAACCAAAGCTGATCAGTTGTATGTAGATTTGCTCACAATCAAACAACAACAGGAAACATATTTTTACTATATGACATGCCTTAAAAAAAATTTCTGTTTCTTCCACAGGCAACATGTTTAAGCTCTCTAGTCTTCTTCAGTGCTTCAGCACTGGAAACATCAGCGAGAAGGTCACAGTTGACCAGAAGAGCAGGCATCGGTGTCCTTTAGGTGGCAGGCCGACCACAAACTTTGTAAAAACTTAAAAAGGGATTGGCTAGTGACAGAGGAGGGAGAGGAGGTGGGGCCCCACATGTTGACCTCCTCTCTCCTCCCCTTTTCTGTTTGACACAGATTAACCTGCTCTGCTGCATACCTGCAAGGAGCTGGGCCATGCAAACACAAAACACACACGCACACACACACACACACACGCACACGCACACAAAACACACACACACACACACACACTGATACAAACATAAGTGCGTGGGTTTGCACATGTACAAACATGCCCATGAAAACAAACAAAAAGAACACATACCTCTTTTCAACTTCCTTGTCCGTTTACGGTTTAGTTTCACTCGTGCAAAGTGCCACTGCAGTGCTTTACATGTTTCCCAGAGGTTACCAAATGGCATATATTGCATCACAGAAGTAAGATGTTTCTTAATGTTTTCCTCTGTGCACACACACTAAAGCCTGCTTTCTCCTTCATGTGTGGGACACAGGTTTCATCTTACAGTTATTCAGTTTTTTATTCATTTAGGATCTGGTCAATGTTTAATCCACACACCTTATATGTCACAATGTGTCTGCCAAGGAAAGTTATTATAATTTTGGCAGCGTTAACATGGCAGACAGCAGAAAAAACTATATTTACCACAGCAGGAAAGGCCAATAGCTAACTTAATTTATATTTGGGCAAAAGATTAAATAAATTAGCTCACCATTTAAAACTTGTGATGCAACAAATATGCATTCACAAGTAGTTGTGAATTAAATCTTAGCTGATTAAAAGTCAGCAGAAAAGGTAATTTGTTGTCTAGATACCAGTGAAACCAGTCAGGAGAGTGTGACAGAGCCTGGTCGAAACAGGAAGAAAGGAGGTTGTATTAAAGAGCAGTGTGGCTGGCTTCCTGGATATGATTACATCATAGATACTATGACACCACTATGGCTGTCCAGCCTATCAGCTACATGATTGCTATTGTGAAGGTTCTCTTTACCTGCATTTTCTGACTATAAGTCTTATCAACCAGATGTCAAAGGAAGAAGCTGCAGAGCAAAATATATGTTTAGCATACAAAGGATTAATCAGGAGTGAAGATTAAAACATCAACACGCTATCCTCAAAACACCTGAAGACACTCAAACTGAGAACATGCACGTCCATTACAGCCCGTTTAGTCTGGTCTGAGGTAATCTCACGAAATCTGACTGAAATGAATAATGGGGAAGAAAAGAAAACTGCGGACAAACACACTGCAAGTCAACACAAAGAGGCTGTGAAACACTGGCACCACCCAAGGCAATTATGCAACTCCAGAGCAATTACATTCAACAGGAGAAAAGAGTAGACAACGCAATGCTGGGAAACTGAATAGCCTGTGGTGAACTTGAGCCCTGAGTGACCTTGTGAAGCTCGGAGTCAGAAAGCGGCGGCTTTTTTTGATCAGGAAATAAAACACATTCTACTTGAGTTGGGTTTGAAACCTCAACTAGTTCTGAATACATCTGATGTAGAATGGCAACTGATCATATTTGGATTGAGATTATCCATTGGATTCAATTAAAGTCCTTGAATGAATGAGATACATACTAATATTGTATCTATAAAAAAGCTTATCCTATACAAAATGTATTATATTGGACAAGTTAGCAGCAATAATGTATTACTTCTTGAATAATAATAATACAAATAAAAATAATAATCATAACCATTCTGTGAATTTAGTCATTATTAAATTTTCACAAAACACACAATTCGCAATTGAGCAACTAAAACCAGAAATTCTGGTGTTGTTTTTGTCTTGATATATAACTAACAATAATGCATCATCAATATTTACCATATTATTTTCTTTCCATTCAGAGAATCGGCTGATTGTTTCAGAACTGACTGTGGCGTGTTTGCTGCTGAAATGAATCCATATTATCAGATGCACCAACTTCCCTGTGGTTGACAATAAATACATTCAGGGCGTTTGGTCAATATTTGTCTTGGAGTATTTTTAGAAACAGAAAAAAAAGTGTTCCTCTTTGGGGGCCTACACAGTAACAGATGAGACAGAAGTGGTGTATGGTGCCCTCTTTTACATAATCCCGCCTGAGTGTAGCCTCACTGAGGTCTGTCAGAGAAGTGGGTCCACAGAGGAATCCTGATCTTGTTCTGAATCTATCTCTGATCCACTCGTGTCTCTACATGAGCTGCAAATGGGTCAAATGTAAGAAACAGCAGGGGGGAGAGAAACATTTAGAAAGTGATTCAGGAAGGAAGAACGCAGAGAAGCTCCTCGATGTTCATAGAGGCAAACACCATGATGCTACATGATGTGTGGTTGGTGTCATCATTTTAATATCTCTAATTCTACACACAGTGGGTTATGCATTATGGTTGATGACATGAATAGAGTTCACATATTATGGGATTTGCTTTTGGGTTATTGAGACATATTGTCATACATTAAATCCTTTGTGATGCAGCCTGGTCTGCTTGCGTTTAGAAATAACATCTGTGAGATTTGTGGATTATAGACACGTTGTCTATCAGCAGAGAGATCACATTACTCCATAAATCCAATGCTACAGCAATGTACTATGCTAGAGCTCTGGGGGTTTTAGTGGGTGTTCAGACTGAAAACTAAATACAGGCTGTGTGGAGGGGGCAGGTTGTTTCAGGTGCCATTGAGTAAAGTCCTCCTGGAGTCCAGTTAGAATAATAAATCCATTAGTTTGAAGGGGATTTCACTTATCTGTTAAGTTGTCATGGTGGCAAATATGTTATCTTTCATTGCAACAGAGAGGTAAATGATAAATAGCATTCATGTTACATGTGCTGTAAATCTACGGGTGTTGGCTTACGCAGGTCAATGCCAGACGATGTTGCATTGCAATGAGCAGGGTTCAACTCTGCATTGAACTCATTCAAATGAATGACTTTATTCAATGCAGGGCTTCAATTGGTCTTAAGCTCCTTAATTAAAAAAATCAAACCAAAACAAAATAAGAATTTATATATATCACATCTTTTACGGTGTATGATTCTCTGTGGCGACTGTATGCAGTTGACTGGACTAAATGTACAAACGTACACATGAGTGAAACGTGATTAGTGTTGGCACTGCCCATATTAACTTTTCCAGATGTGAGCATATGTGTGCATGGAAAAGCAGCTGTCTGGATGCTGCTCTGCCCTCACCACAAGGGACACAGGGGTATTCCCTGGAGGTTGAGGCATGAACACACAGTCCCCCCCTTTTTGAAAAGAGAATCACATTTTGCAGAAAGAACATTTTTAAAACCAAAGACATTTAAATCGTGTAAGTTTCAAGGGGTTCAGTGTGGTCATTTTTTTTATATATCATCAGATAAGTTGGGACGTCGTTGTTTTTCAGGCCACAAAGTGAACCAGCCTTACAGCGAGGCGGCCGATAGCCTCCACCGAATTGATTTATCCTCTAATTCCATCTACCTGACTGGTTGCAGCTAATGACGATAATTCTCCTGTGGTTGGCTGGACTCTGGAGGGGTTCACTAAGGACAGCTGGCATGTATCTATATATATAAATAATATGTGTGTGATTATATAAGTGGGCTGCGGGGCGGCAGGTGCGGCCACTGCTCAGGACACAATGCAATGGGATGGATGTGACTTCTAAAGATGCATGCCATTTGGAGCTTTCTACTTCAATCTGGGCCCGGTGGAGGATTTAATGTTACTATCTAACATTGAGCCCTGCTAGGTATACAAGCATCTTTAAAATGTCATTTTCCCCCCAGTAGATAAGAAAAGACAACATTTTCAAAGGCCCAAAATGGAAGAATGAAATCCTTCAATACAAGCTAGAACAACAGAAACTACAAATTAGACAGATAAGATTTCCCCTTTCAAAATACAAAACTCCTCAGCCTCAGATGAGATTATCTGCTGCCGTTTTGGTTGTATCTCTCAGAAATAATTGGCCCCCACATAACAACAGGCTTTCAGACAGTATCTAAATCACCCCTGATGGAGGTTTACATCCCGACACCTGTTATCTCAATCCAGCTCCGTTGGTTCAACAAAGCTGAGGAGCATGAAGATATGAACTCCTGCTACTTGTCTAATCCCAGGCTCAGTCTCAACATCCTCCTGGAGACCTGTGCACTGCTTATCTGAATCTGTCCATCCTGTCCAACACCACACATTAAATAGAGTGCTAAATACATGTTTAAAATCGTCTATTTATTTCAGGAGGTGGCGGCTCAGAACACAGTTCTTTTACAGCAGCGCTGTTTTACATTCACACTCTCAGGCATAAAGGTGGGGCCGTTTTCTACTGTTTGCTGCTGAGAAACTTCATTAGAGCAGCTGGTTGTTCAATGCCTTGTTAAAAAGCAGTGGCGTTGGTTTCAGGAGGGAGCAGTTTTCATTTACTTTCCACCCAGCTGCTCCGGGGATTTGAACCAGTGGCCTTCTGGTCACAAGCCCCGCTAATGTACAGTACAGCTGGTCTCCAGTGTCAGATTATGAGCCAGCAGGCTGACCTAGAAAATCAATGGAAGAGTAACTATATAAGCCGTGGGAGGGGTTGAATGATCCCCAAAAGGGCCACAAAACAAAGTGAGATCCTCTAAATGTATATATATTTTTTCCCCTCAAATATCCACGAAGTGAAAGAGTGCAGTTTTACCTCATCAGACCTCTAAAAAATATTTTAAAAAACTATACCAATCCGCCTGAATCACCTGTCCACCCCTTTCCTCCTCTCAGCCTTTAACTCTTTTCTGGAGCACTGTGCATCGCTATGCTGCACCAGTAAAACCACCCACTGAATTATTAAAATAAGAGCTCATTCTATCCTGGTACTGTCTGACCTAAGGGACACGTGGGACAACAGGCTTTTGAAAGCAGAAAGCATTTAACTTACTATCAGACGTCGGTTAACCTTTGAGTGCCTAATTTGATAAAGCGGACCTGTGATTTGATTAGAAAGCAGTGGGGCAGACGGCTGCATATGTGGGTGTGTGCATGTGTGTGTGAGCGCGTTGTTATCCCACCATGGCAGACAGGGCAAATGCAGTTCACTTCCCATTCAGGAGCACATTAGAGAACACCATCGGGAAACAGAAGAAGTCTAAAGCACTCATAATATAAAGGTGAGAGATTTTCTATGGACATGGTTGGGAATATCCATTCAGTTCTAAACATAATGTTGGCTTTAATTACGCAAATTAATGTGTGGTTTCAACGTTTAGTCACTTTTATGTGCATTTTCAATTTGTGCATACAAAAACCTGAGCAGAATCACCAGGAATCCCCCCCCCCCCCCCCAAAAAAGTTTGATATTTAGCAAAAAACCTTTACGCTTGGCGTAAGGGGAAAGGTGGTGTTTCGATAAAAACTAAATGTAAGATGCAGTACATCTCGACATATGTGAAATATGAAGCGTTTAATGTAAAATGCCACTGTAAGAGAAAGCCACATAAAAACATCAGTCAGTGTTAAACATCAGCGTTTAGCAAAGAGGAGACTGCAACCTCTGATATTTGTACGATAAACAAACATGTTTTCGTTGAGGTCTGATTGCTGCTTGTTTAATTACTTAATTCATTACTTATTTTGCTTATGGTTTAAATACAAGCAAACATATTAAAATTAAACATACATTTGTTTGGAAACGTTGCTGTATCTCTGGGACAAATCATTGGAGAGTGGCAGATGGGTAACAGTGTGTATTCCTGTCTGACAGTGTCTTGTTGATGTTACATCTGAGGGCCATTATTGTTGCATAGTTTCCATTTCTACACATTGGGAACAAGTGTTTACTGTCTGGAAACACAAGTGAACAATCTGAACAGGCTTCACAGTTCCCTTTCTACAAACTCAAATCAATGATTCTCTTGATGAGTTCATCAACCTGCCCACTGACCCAAACATGTATGCTCCAACCAGATGAAATTTATCAAACAACATCGTGAATCTACTTAGAGCAACAATTCTTAACTAGCAACTACGAGAAGCTGGAAACAACTTGCCTCTGAATTTCAGAAACCTCCAAACACTGTATTGAGTATTGAGTTGGACACATTAGTTTGCTTCCCTACTCATCCTGTCAGCAGACGCAGCTTCAGTGTTGAGCAGCCTGACCCAGCTGGGCAACAATCAATGGTTTAAGACCAAACCCAGCGTGGAGGGACAGAACTGAGTATTATCCCTTCAGAAATAGACACGGGTCCTTTCAGGCCATCAGTTCAAATGTGTTGGATGTCCATTCATGGACATGAATGAGGCCATTTGCCCATTAGCCCAGGAAACAGGGACACCACACATCCATGTTACACTGAGCTCAGCACAGTGGAACTGACAAAGATAAAAGGAGGTAAGGAAGCGTTGTGGGATCGGCTCCAGCCCCCCCCCCCCGCGACCCTGAATACAGGATAAGCGGTAGACAATGGATGGATGGATGGAAGCGCTGTATCTATTCAGAGCTACATGTATGCCTCAAAAGTCTGAGTGACCTTTTATTTGGGCTATAAACGAGTGTGGCCACTGCCTGAAATAGTCAAGACACATTTTTAGACATTTGGAATGTTATCCACCCTCAACCTCAATGTGTTAATGCCATTTCAGAGCCTGGCCTTCTATAGATAATAATGGGACTTCACCAGGCCTCACGAACGTGTCAAAGTCACCACCAGTGTCCCGATGATTTGCACAAACTGTGGGTTATAAAATGTATTCAAATGCAGGGCTCTCATGAAACATTTAAACTGTAGTATAGTGCAGTCTCTACATTAAATAGAAACAGTGACAAACATCCAATCCAAAATTTGAGTGACCTTTTATTTGGGCTATAAACAAATTCCATCCCTTAAAGTAAAGTTTTTCAAAATATTACTAACCTCTTTTTTTGTTTGCAAAGGAACCCAGTGTCCCCATTATTTCCTATGTGTTACTGCAGCAGCAGGACCCTTCCACAGTCTCGCATGAGCTTTTCATTTAGCCTCTAGGCTCTATCTAGCCAAGGCATGTACACATTTACCATTGAAACAATATAAGCACAATGTGGTATCTCACTTGTTAAGATATTTAAAGGGAAAATTCTGCACCTTTTACGTGGATGCATTATACGTGATTGCGTTTTGTTCATTTCTTCTAAGGCCGATAAATAGACTTACAAAATGTCAATGAAGGAAATATTCTAACACATAAACCGAAGCTACAAAGTACACCTTCTGAAAGTTGCCCTTTTACACCAGAACAAGACAGGCTTAACTGTCTTGTTAACACTTTGTTGAAATTGGACAAAAACACATCATCACATGATAATAGATTTAATATATTTTCTGACATCTTACGGACCAAACAATTAATAAATAAATTAAGAAAATAATTCATAATATTAAGTCATAACTCCAGACCACTGAATTTACAAACCACAACTGCTATGTAACGATTACAAAATAACAAAGGCGAATGCCCAGCTATAATCAGAATCTGGACCACTGTTTCTGTGTTCGTAAGAAAAGAAAATTCAAAATATGAGAAAATTGGTAAATGCTGCAAGTTTTCTAAGTCGCTCATACAAGCGAAAAAATCTGTTTGTACAGGGCCTGAGGGAAAGATTTGAGGTCTTAAAGTGCTGGGAAGTTAAACAGAGATGAGATAAAACCCCCACACACAAAAAATAAACAAGCAGAGTTTGTGCCCTGACACTATGACACAGAATCCGACAAAGAAGGGTGGTACAAATAATGGAAACTGAACATCATGCATTCCAGGCATAGTCACAGCAGTGGGCATCATACATGGGTGGGCACTGGAAAAGAATGAGTCATGTCTGAGACATGACAAAAGTGGCCTTCTTACTGACAGCACGAATCATGGCAGAGCTGAGAAATTAAGGGATTACTCTAAGTGAGATAAATAGCACTAACACTGATGGCAGTCTGCATTGGACGTTTCTTCCTTCTTTCTCACAGACATGGTTTGAAATGAGCTTTAACAAAAAACATTTTCATTGAAACTCGGTTTTAACAAGTATTTTTTAACCCACAGGGAAATTTCAGCCTCAAATTATACCAATGTAACATCCATCCACCCTTTCAGAATAGAATCAACATCGTCTTTATTTGGCTTGAGTTGACGTTAATTTCACAATCTGGTACAACCACACCACTTTCCTGGCTGGATAGTGAAACACATGAGCTAAGTGCTGCTCAATTCTGTGTCCGCTTTTAAGATGTCAGTGCAGCAGTGGCCTGGTTGTGTTAATTAGGTTACTGGCTTGACATTTATAGAACTGATGGATCCAGTTTATATTAAGCTCATTTAGAAAGTCAACAGACGGATAGGGACGAGATACAATAATTCATTTCTTGTACTGACTGTTGAGGTACTCTTCATGTAGACCTTTAGTTGATTGAGACAGAATCAAATGGTAGTTTTACACTTGGTTCTAAAGTTTGATAGTTTAAGTTTGCCTTCAGTATCACTTTAAGATACCAAGAAACAAACACTCAAACTTCCTGGGAAACTCTTCAGTGATGTCCCCATGATGCACCAGTAGCTGTAACTAAAAAGTCCAAACAATGATGTCATCAATAGTCCCACATTCCTGCCTCTGCTATCAAATCAAACTGCTTTTGTCTCTATAGCAATCGTCAGTATATGTGATATTCTCAATACGAGAAAATACATTTTGAGAATAATTGTCTGCAACCCCAATTCAAAATATAGAATGAAAAGTTTGATGTTGATGATGTTTAAGAGATAAGAAAACACTAGACTCCTTCTGGTCCAGAACAGCAGTTAAACTAAACTATAATACAGCTACTAAAGAGGCCAATAATTGCAATGCAGGGAAGCTGAGCAGCAGCATGCAACGACATAATGAGAGTAATTAGAAAAGCTCAGAGTGTAATTAAGCTTGACAATGTGCCCAAATATTCTTTTCACAAGGTCAACAGCAGTGCAAAGTAATTGGCAGCGAGTAATGATGAGGAAAAAATAAACAACTTTCCCCCCCATCAGTTGCTTTCTTCTTCTTTTTTTGTGCATCTTTTCTCAAATCTTTCCCAGCTCATTTTGCGCTCTTTTTGTTCAGCGGGGAACCGTGTATCGACTTGTCTCTGCACACCTTAAGAATGTGGTGAAAAGGGAATTCTTTTCACCTCCTCCAGCTACAGAGAAGAGGCCACGTGTCCTAGTTTCCTCACAGCTGCATGCCTCGACAGCGCACCTCTTTATGGAGGAGGAGGTTGAAGAGCAGGTATGAGGAAGACAGAGGCAGGAAGACGGATCCCCCCGGCTAAGGGTGACTCTTCATTCAGCCTGTAGCATGTCACGACTCCTCCTTTTAAAACGACTTTTGGGCTCAAGTTGAGAGTGAACAATGCCAAGGCTGACAAGTAAAGCACTGCTGTAAGATTCTGTTTAATCACATTTACTGATGTAAGATACGGATTTAAATTCAAATTTAGGGGGACCTTCCTCTTAAAACACTAATAAAGCATACATAAACTACCTTATGTCCCCTGATATTGAAATATTAACCATATCCGTGATGATAATGCAATGTTTTGTAGTGACTGCTATCTAATAACATGGATGTAAACAATGCTAGGTTTAAAATACTTTAAATGTCTGCGTTGGAAATGTTTTATGAGGAAGGAAATGCATTCATCATGTTTGTTAAACCTCAAGGATACACACAATGTGTTTTGGGGAGTAGCACTGGATTTAAACAGAACATTTTGTTATACATTATTAAGAAAAGCACTTATTGCAGATGAGAATGCAAATTTATGCAGCACGCAACCTACCCTGGATAAATGAAAGTAAAAATGTGACAGAAAAAAGGAGTGGGAAACTGCATTGCACAAGCGATGTCAGCTGCTGTAGCTTGTCTTCAAAATGACTCCTGGCAGTTTTCCATCAAGTGGCTTTCACCCCCGCGATGAAGCAACGTGGAGAGGGGGGGCCCAGAGATAGAAACTGCTGGCTGCGATTCCCTCAATGACCACGCAAATCCTGCATGCAAGGTCATTCTGATAGGCATGTGGGGAAGCACAGAGGTAGGAAGGGGAAAGGAATGATACAGTGAAAAAACACTGCACCAGACAGCTATTTCCCCCTGACATGCCCCAACCTGAAACAAAAAGTGAGAATTTGCCCATAAAGCACTCAGGAGCATTCAGGTGTAAGTGGTACTGAGATTGAGTAAGTGGAGTAGTGACAAATATAGGATTTGAAAAGTCAATCCATACATCCTACAGATCCAGCAGAGGTTTTTCTTACTGAAATTGAATGGATGTAGCTGCCCTTCTAGGTATCGGCAATTAACTTTTTGAGTACAATATTATTAACCGATAGGAATAACGGCCAAAAACTATACAAATAAGACTCAAATGTAATAAACCAGAAGTTTGGGTTGGCAAACATTGACCACGGTAAAACAGATGTGGATAAAACACTAAATTCCTCCTTGTGATCTTCATGCTCTGAACTCTATGATAGCCTCTCAATGTTATCATTATAGTGGGTAAAAAAAAAAGGAACATGCTCTGGGTCAGGATGCACCACATTCTTGAGCGGCCTTGCTCTGCCAGAACAGATTTCATCTCCACAAAAGATAATAAAACACAAAGCCAGAGCTGCAGATGTTTCCATATTGGTAAGATTTAGTGGCTCAGTCATGACACTTCACTGATACATTTATGTTACAGCAAGAAGCAGAGCAGCAAGTAGAAGGATCAGATCAGCGTGTACTTAAACAATTACAATCACCAGAAAGCAGTGAACAGAAGGCCCAGCACAGAGAAGCTTTGTGAAACTGACAGATAACACCAAGCATTGGGTGATTTGACTGTATTCACCCAGGCGTACTAAATTCCAACTGTCCTTGGGAGAAAAAAAAAGGTCTATTCAGACTACGAGCCAGTCACTGGGCCTGGACTCGTATTTCTGGTCTTGAATGCTAATGAACAAAAGTGTGCATCATGTCTCTGGCTTCTCAGACAGCAAACCTGAACAAGGTACAAACCTGCTCAAGTCAAACCAGTTCAACGAGACGAAGGGGGCTCGCTGGATTTTTCAGATAACTGCAACAGCACAACATCACACGGACAATGTGGAATAGCATATTACATCAGGTATTTTAAATGATGAGAGGGCAGGAGTAGAAGGAAGAGGAACAGGCAGGCTCCTAGAATAATCTACTAATCTAATCTGAAATGGAATTATCCCGGGGGCACAGTCCAAACAGAAAGTTAAGGAGCTTTTGTCTCACAGGAGAGGAGCTGACATTAAACCAAGGAGAGCTGACAGGGTGCAGCTAATTGCCCAGCATGACTCTGCAGGTCCGTCTGCTAACGCTGTAATCTTTGTTCTTCTTTCCTTCATCAGAATAATTTAATCACAGGCTTTTAGAGGGTGTATTTGGGAGCTGGTTGCTTCACTAAATTTTACAGATGTGTGGGGAGCAGGCAGACATTTGTGCAGCCACAAATCTTTTCATTGCTCTGTCTTTGACGCTTAGACGAATGGCCACAAATGCCTGTTGAGCTGGGATTTTAACTCATAGCAATGCAGTTAAAGGTTCAACTGTCAAATACTTTTAATACTCGCCTAAACATGTCTTGGCTAATTAATGATTAAACTCAAAATAGGGAGGCCTTGAGCTATAAAGAAAGATAGAAAAGGCTCAGACAAGACTACTCTGTTTATTCAGACCAGTAGAGTGAAATTATGATGAACTAGCAAAAACAAAAAAAGCAGCCTGGTCATTCAGGTATAGTTTATGATTTAGTGCAGTGATTGTTAACTGGGTTGCAAGGATCTGTCCTCCACATATATATTACATTATGAAAGTTATGAAATCAGTTTCTTTTATACGTTTCAAGCATGTCTGGAGAGGAGCTTTAAAAGTAGAGCAACCCCAGCCGGTCAGCAAAAAGACTGTGCCAGCTTGCCGGATCCCTCATCCATAAAGGTTGTCCATTTTCTCTATGTTGATCGATATACATGTGGACAAAACCTAAACTAAAACTAAAGTAGTAGATTTACAGGATCACCTCCTGGTCTGAATATTTCACCAGACTGAATCAGTAATGTGGCCTCCATCAAGAGGAAAATGCACATCCAAAAATGATTTGCAAATGCTGGGTAGTAATTATCTGCACAGAAAGACAAAGACGTTACAGCACAGTACTATCTTGTTCCCAGCTGTGTCTTTACATGGACGTGATTGACAGCAATTCAACCATAAATGGAACTTTTTTGGGGGGGGGGGGGGGGTAAAAATATAAATGAAAGACAATGCAGTTTGTTTTTTCGACAACAACTATTGTGTGTGTGTAGAATAAAACAATATTGAAAAGAAGATAGAAGCACTCTTTTGTCATTTTTCATCTTCAAAATATCTCTAAGCATAAATAATGGTGCATTTCTTTGAGAAATGTATGTATCCTCTTGTTTTATAACTTGAACACATTAATAAACCTGACAGTTTTAATGATTGCTTCAGTCAGTAAGCAGGTCTATATGTCCATACAATCTGTCATGATTTATATAGATTAGGTTAGATTTTTTATTTAATTTTTTAGAAAAACAAGTTTGTTTATGAGCAAACAAACCAGAAAGAAGAGCCTTTACAAACCTTAACAATGTCACACACAGCAAAACTAGAACAAAGCTTAAGCTGGGATCATCCTGTCATTGATCCCTAACCAGTTCATATTACTACCATTTACACACTGGTTCCTTTATCCCATGACCTCTGCCCTGATTGTAACAGCACTCTAACAACGAGCCTGGGCAATGTCATTGAGCAACTTATACATTTTGAAAGGGTTTAAAATAATAAGTACTTTGCCGAAGACGTGACCCACTGACCTCAAACATTCATCTTGTGACGAAAAGAAACGCACTGTAAGCTCGTGGAAGAGAGAAGGTCTTTGTAACTGACATGTCCCGCCCTCGAACACAGACCGGTCCATCAGAGCATAGCATTGACCAACTTTGAGTATACGGCTCTGCTCTACAGACTACAGTCTCTCATGCAATTGTTTGTTGTTTCTGTAATGTTACATTTCTATGTAAAAACCAGCAGAGCTAACAGAGAATAACAGAGAATGTTAGCACATCCATGCTAGCTAGCTACTGATGGCAAACTGAATGAAAACACACGCTGCTTTTGCTTTTTCTGTCTCAATCGCAAGGTGAAGTGATGGTTCACTTTTACAATGATCTACGCTTTAGCTTCTAGGTTTTCATTTTTTTTTGTAGGTACTGAATCAGTTTGGCATCCTGAATATAGCCTTCAAATGCAAATGCAATACCAAACTCCCTGAAATCGCTTTTTGTTTCCTTAAAAGTTGAGTAGGTGATTCTATTTAGAAACACTTTCTGTTATATTACTTACCGATAGTAATGAATAACTTAATGCTCTGACAAACATTATTCTGTGGCCGTGGCAGGACTGTAAAAACCCTGTCCAATCAAACAAGTTGGTCCGGAGAAAACAATAGAATGACCTGCCTGTCTGTCAACGCTTACTTCCTGATTGCACTCTTGAGCACTCGTTTGGCGTTCTGGGGGAGCGGCTTTGAAGAGGTCTGAACCAAGGGGACTTTTTCGGTTTGGCGATGCTTCATAGTCGAAATCTCTGTGGTTTTCCAAATAACCTACTATGCCTTTAAATATTAGTTAGTGACAGAGTGGGGTCTTTGGTCTGACAACTTGATGAAGTAGCCCATCGCAATTTCTTAAAGCCCACAGTGATGTCGTCAAATTGCTTGTTTTGTCCAGACAATAAAAATCTCTATGATATTAACTTCATGATATAAAACTGAGAAAAACTGCAAACCCTCACATTACACAAAAATCTTGAAGCAACAATAGTAAACACAACCTTCAGTATCATTACACTGAACACTGAAACAGCTAAAAGCACTTGCTGTGAGGACCTGAAGCTCTAATAGGTATGCGGTCTGTACGTAATAAGCTCGTTTTCCATTTGTTTTGGAAACTTTATAGTACATGTTTGCATATTTCTTACAATTTGGAAGTCAAGACATTCATTCCCTGGACTTTCCCCAACTCAACAATACAGTCTGAGAAGACTATGTTTTTTTGAAAAGGGCAGAATACAATGTTTTAAAAAGCTTAAAGTTGTGATTCTTCTCTCCATGTCTTTTATTATTATGCATTATATTTACATCATATAAGTGTGATGCCATACTGCCAAGTTAATAATCTCTGAACTTTACTGGTTAACTGGTAAAGTTCACACAAACACGGTCCTTTCTACTGAAAAGTGAGAAATTATAGTGGTAGCTGTCGGCAGCCAGACAACAAGTACACATGGGCAGGGCTACGAGCAAACCTTTATTTATATTGGACCAGGAGATTATATGGTGCAAACTGCTCCCTGTCATTTAGTAGCTGCTCAGATACACATGGTGGTTTGGAGGGGACTGATCTCATAACAGAGAGACACAATCCACACAAAAAAGGAGCTTCTTCTTACGTATTATAAGCTGGGTCATGTTTACAGAACATCTAGTAGTATATCTCATAAGAGGCAATAGTTATGTGCTTTCCTTTTTTCTGTACACTGTTTCTAAAGATTCAGCATTTTGCTGTTTATGTCAGTTGAAGACAATGTGATGTGAGTTGGCAAAAAAAGATAAAAGATTAAAAATAGAAAAATAAAGCCCTGTACTTTAAAATATACTCTGTTCGGTGCACTCAATATTTAAAATATAAGACTTTGTAGCTAGTGTCAAATAAAAGGTATTTACATTACATCAGAAATCCAAATAAATACCACTCAGTATTCTGTCTTGTCTGCCACCCCACCTCTTCCTCGTCCTCTCTCCCATCATCACTGCTGCCCCAAGCTCCTCTCAACAGCCAGCTGTCCAAACAAATGTTATGCAGCCAACGCTTATGTAATGAAGCATGGCAAGTGCTTAGCGCATCCTCTTAGCTATCCTGTTGCATGTCATCATCAGTTCAAAGATCTCAGCGAGTATCACTGAATTTCTCGTCTATTCCTTCTGGCTAGAAAATAACGGCTTCAAATAATACATGCTACGGATCACTGTGAGCACCCAACGGTGACCAAATGGGTAAGAAACACAAGTTGTGACCAAAAACTGCAAGATCAGCTGCTGCTCGTGCGAGAGACAACAGCCATGCAAAGCTGCGAACGAATAGTCACGTAATCTCCGAGTGCGTGCATATAACTTTAGGGATCAACACTCTGTGCTTGCATGACTGGGATCAAAATATGAGTTGCAGTAGCATGCAAATTAAATTTAAAACAGACAGCACTTCATTGAAAGATAATTCCCTCAGAGTGCAGCGAACACAGTAAATGCAAAAATGCCAGCTGGCTTTTGTGAATCAGTGCCTTTGACAACGTTGAAAGCTTTATAATGAGCATTAGTCACTGTGCAGCACATTACTTTGATACAGTATGTGGAGGGATGTGCTGACATGGCAAATAAAATGTGCATGTAGCAGATTGAGTTGTAGGCATCCGAAGTTGCTGGTTTCTGTATTTTGTGCCCCTGCTGCCGGTACACATGCATGGATAAAGAAGCTGCCTTACCGTCTCATTCTCATCTGGGTACATGCTGTCCTGTAGCCGAGTTGCTGCTGCAGAGGGGTAAGTCTTGTAGCCGGCTGTGCTGACGAGGACACTGGCGATGCAGAGAAACACAGCAGCCTCTGCCTATTCACGAACTCTCTCCCTGACTGACATGTCACTGTGGCGAACCAGATAATGTCACTCTGAGGCCACACAAACACACACACTTACTATTATTCACTCACACGTTCTTACATAAAGGGGGGGGGGAGAGAGAGAGAGAGAGAGAGAGAGAGAGAGAGAGAGAGAGAGCGACAGAGAGAGAGATGGGGAGTGCATAGAGAGCTCAGTGATGCTCGCTCCCCCTGACCTGCCCCACCATAATGCCACAACCCCATCTACAATACACACACACACACACACACACACACACACACACACACACACACACACACACACACACACACACACACACACACACACACACACACACACACACACACACACACACACACACACACACACACACACACATCCAATTGAATCTCCCAAAGGGATTAAGAATAGATCCATACATTGTGCCCCTGCCCCCCCAACCAACACACATCTTCTTATCAGTCGTCAAAGAAGTCATACAGGGCAGTTACGCTCTAAACCAGATGATCCCTCTATAATCACTATCCAGGACGTTTATTATACGGCTGATCGTTTTTTAACCCTTCCTGCTCGGCAAGTCTAACTTCTATCATCACTCATGAACCTCTGGAAGGCAAAAATCACAAGTATCTACAAGTAAAGCCTTCCGTTATGGATTTGCCTAATATAATCTAGTATTTTTTATGGTTTAGTGTGAAGGTTGTAGTAGAAGTTTTGCTTTGCTTTGTCTTTTTCATGATCAAATTTAGCATTTCCTCCATCAGCTGCATTTATTCAGACATACTGGATGACAGCAATATCTTGCCTCATATTATATCACATAAAAATTATTACATTTACTCTCACATAATGAGGTATACAGATTTGAGGGGGGGCGATATAGCATCATTATGTGGCATTTGCCCTTTATGGAGCACCTCTTTTAAAAATGACTTAACTGCAGGACAGTAGGACCAGGACTGGAAGAGAGGAGCGTGCAGGTGAATTTTAAATGAAGGAAGACAAAAAAGAAAAGGAGAGAGAAGGAGGGAGATATGCAAAGTGAAGTTGTTAAACCTGGCCTTACACAAGAGAGTGGGTCAGCTGCCAGACCGCCTCAAGCTTTGTGTGTGTCCCAGGTTGAGAACCGTACAGAAGAGTACTATCAACCCCTCTGGGCTGCTTCATAACACTGGAAATAAGCACACAAAGCTGACACTACCACAGTCTGCAATACTCCAATGAGACTTTCCATCTTACTCCCAGGTGAACAGCTGCTTGCTAAGGGAGATTTTCCGACATGCTGATGTATTTCAAGACAGGACTAAGACAACAAACATAAGAGCTGTTCAATAGATCAATTGGCAGGACATTAACTGGGAACTAAATCCTGAAAATATACCTAAAACCAAAAAGATGATTGAAGATGTCACCTTAGGCTCTGGGAAATTGTGACATTTTTCAACAAACATCCACAAACAATCTGCTAGAAAACATGATGGAGATAAGATGAAAAAGGAAAGAATATAATCATATGACTGAAGTTATCAAAAACACAATATCACAGCAAATGGCAGCAAGAGCAGTAGAAAAGTGTGGGAAAAATGTGTGGATTGCTTGTTTAATTTCAATGTTACACCCCCTTTGTCAACAGTTGCATCTGAATGCCCTTGAGCAAGGTATTTAATTGCTGCAGTGAAGCTGTTCAGTTGTCGTCTAGCCGAGGAGGAAAATAGAAGATGCTAATGTCCAGGCTCTATCAGTGGAAAACCGATGCCTATCTTCAAAACTGCAATGAATAAAGTCTTTATTAAAATGAATTCCAGATTCAAGTCAATGGTTTGTTGTGTTTCCATCAGGGGGTCATCAGCCTGACCCTCTGAAAGAGAATAACTCCAAAGTGAGTTCAGATTCTTCCTGCCAACATGCGATATAATAAGCCTTTTTTAATAAGGAAGAGAATTACCAGTAGTGCAGATAGTATGAAGGATCTGTTACCGGAAGCCAGACCGTGTGTGTGTGTGTGTGTGTGTGTGTGTGTGTGTGTGTGTGTGTGTGTGTGTGTGTGTGGATTTTATGTGCTATGGACATGGATGGGTGTGTTCACTTCATGCACAAAAAGGTGTGGCAGTGTAAACATATACACTTGCCAGCTCAACTTCCAGCCAAACACTAGGTAATCATAGAAATTAGGAAGTGCTTCCTACGATCAATCATCCGGCTGCGAGTCATTAGAGGTTTTTAGCTGATTACAGTTGTCATAAGGAACGATGGGAGTCTGCAGGGTTGAGTGGGTGTTATTGACTGTGACAATCAAGGTTGGGGGTTACAGAGAGGGCTTGATTCTTAAGTGCCTGTACAAGTGAGACACTACGTTGCTGAAACAGTGTGTCGAATGATCTTCCTTTTTGGTGATTACAGACTATTTTTAAAGACTTTCTCAAGACTCACAGACACCCTGAAAACATACAGAGACAGACCAAATTAAGTTAACTTGCAGACGTTGCAACAAAACAGTCTCAGGTTAACAATGAGGGAAGTAAACGAGGGCTTATCTGTGACACTGATGTGGAAAGTCAAGGTAGCAGAACATCATGCTAAAGGTCAAATTCAGTCAAAACTAGGGACAGTAGATGAAAACTAGCCATTGTGCTAACTCTAGCATATTTACATTGTGTATGTATACTGATGTCCATAAATATGCACTGCCCTATTAAATAAAAAAGTGCTGCTTTTTTTTTTATACATTATAAAATCAGTTTTTATATGAGTCAACATCACTGAACGGACAGGGAAACGTTTTTTAACATTTATCTGAGCTCTAAGTTGCTTTTTCAGATAGAACTCAAACACACCATTTGGAACTCGTCTAACACTGATTAGTATTTTTCAAGTATTTTATTATTGTCCTGAAAAGTAACATTTATTCTGGTTACTCAAATTAATCAAGCAAATATTTTGTTATGTAGTTGTAGAAAAGCAAAATTAGATTGTCATGGTTTGTTCATGCATACACACTAAACAATAAATGGCTGCTGTTTAAGTCAGTCAAGTAGGCGTTTATGGCAAATAAGAAACAATAATATGTTGATGAATTAGGTTAGACACACCAGATTATATGAGCTTTATAATTAGTGTTATTCCTCAAGTTAAAAGTACATTTCTCCAGCTGTCCTTATGTAATATTCTCTCTGTAAAGCTATGGCTATATTATAGAGCTCCATTTATTTTAAATGTCCCCTCACCCACTACAACTGCTACAACACCAAAGATTGTGGCATTTGATGGTGTGAGTCCACAACTAATCATGTGAGGTTCTTATATACCGAGCAAATGTTTTTAGCATGCTCAGTGTTTCTCACAATGCTGCTGGACTGTTATGATCCTGGAGGAAGAGAGGTGAACGGATGAGGCTGTGCAGTGAAGCAGCAAATTAAAACACAGTGAGACCTTGACAGCCATTATATTCAGTGGCCAGAGGGAAACGTCTGCTTCCGTGGATACAATGTCCAATCCACCGAGACAGGGGGTTTAAGATGTACTGTATGCATGAAGGCATCAACTGATAACTCAGTTTGTAACGTTTACATTTTCCAACTCAGGATAAATGGCTGTCGGGCTCAGCAAAAATGTTGTTATACCTCAAACATGCCCCATTTTATAAAATAATGTTATAGTTGCAGCACATCTAAACTATGTGCCTTCTGCTTTGGATGCAGGGAGCGGTACTAAATGGTGTAGAAGGTGGGGAAAATATTGTTTATGTTTTTAGGTTAACTGCAAAAAACTGCTGTTTTATTTTTTACATTTGCATTTTCCGCCAGTAACGTTGAAATATAATCAAACGTCTAGCATATACGCTAAAAACTGGCCTGACCTAAACTTAACTATCAGCAAAGATTCCACAAGGACACACAGCATTCCAGATTTTCATTAAAAAGCATAATGAATATATATGATGATGACAAATGGGTGACATAATCCCATCCCCACAATCTAACCACCTAAAAAAGCCATGGAATAATGTCTGTAGGATAACAGCAGCGGCTGTTGAAAGATGACGAGCAGCAAAATTAGTGACAAAGTGGGCCCCCGTGTCAGGTCCAGAGTGGCCGATAAGAGTCTGCCAAAGAGCTGCTCTCCAGACTCTCATTACTGCCTATGAGCATGAGCACGTCAGAAGAAGCTGGCAATAAGGAACCATGCCTAGCAGCTTAAAACCCCAGCTACACTTTCTGCATTTCACTGTCGATTCTGCTGCTCTGGTTTTATGTTCAGTCATCCATCTCCTGTTTTAAAAGTCACTCTTATGTCCTATTCCCTTTAAAAATGACACTGCAGGAGAGGAAAGTCAAAAGAATGTATGAGAGCAGAGAGAGGGGAGAGGTGGGGTTTGCATAGTTCTGACTCTGTTGTCACCACCAGCAGCATGCTGCCAGGACAGAGGAAAAACAAACAAGCAACTGAAACTGGGACCGTTTAACATCAGCGTTTATGACTCACATGAACTTTCTATGTATCCACCTGATCAAACAACAATCAAGGACATGTAATTGTGTTTTGGCACTGGCAAATATCTTAGAAAAACCCCCTTGCAAGTGTTTAAACCAAACATGACAAATGTATTTTCCTAATTTCTACTCAGAGCAAGCTGCCATTTCTGTGTGATGTTATTGCATACATAGCAAGGTACGTTGGCCTCCAGCGTTTTCCTGGATGAACTGTCAGATGGTCACCACTTCTGGTTGAAAAAAGAAATTGTGCCTTACGTTGGTTCATGATGTCTATTTTTTTGTTTTTTTTAGATATATGACACTAGACACCAGACACCTGTTGGCAGTTGTGGAAAAAAATTGCAGCGACAGTAAAGTCCAGAGCTCAACGATAGTATCTCACATTTGTTTAGAGACTGAATGAAATTATGTGTATAAAATAAGTGTATAAACCAGAAACTGTCAAACGAAAAGGTGACGTTATGACGTTATTTTAAGCTTTTATGAAGCAGCTACAATGCCACCACAGCCTACCTCTAAATCGATCCAAACTCCATTCGGAAAATAACCATTTTAAAAGTTATTTGCTCATTGTCTTGCGGACAGACCTAACAAACCGTGACTCCGGACATTTTACAAATCGTCGCCATTATGTAGTTTTTTCGGCATCCTTTTAATCCTTTTATTGCAATTAAAATCACGACAGAACATTTGATTTTGGGTTCATACTGCTGTAAAATCTGCTAAACTAGCAGATGTATGGCTTGAATACAGTTCAGTTCAGGGATGTTATGAATTGATGCAAAAGTTATCACTTATTATTATGAAAATAGCAATATGGGGCACGATGTTGTTAGATTTTACTCATTTTGTCTGACTCGCTCCACTGCTAGTCGCTGCAAAACCTCACCTCAGTGTGGCTGCCAATTTCCGTAAGTCAGTTTACTTTATATCTACTTATATCTACTTATATTTACTTGCTACAAAATTTGTATAGGCAGCACAACACATAAAAATGGTCGAGGCGCTGACTATCCTGCTACCATGGGAATGTCCGTTCTAATATCAGGTTTCATTTATGTGATGATGGCACGCGTTCCACGCAGGATGGACTGTCAATTAAGACAACATAGCATAAAGCATTAGCACCGTTAATTACTTGCAGTCTAATACCGATGACACTGCCATGATATAGATATAGAACAGTGTCCAAAATTGAACAACCATTCATCCATTATCTGTAACCACTTGTGACATTGGGCGAAGGCAGGGTACACCCTGGACAGGTAATTTTAACAACCAATTAAAAATAAATACTTTATGTTTCCGTGGTGTAAAAATGCTTTACCCATTATTAACTGAAAAAGTATCAGAGGGAGAAAGATCATGAAAAAACAAAAAGAAAGTAGCCTTGTGACCACAGGGAGAGATTTTTGTATTTGTTGTAATATTTGCACTCACAGAATGAGAAAATCACAAAGTGTTTCAGACAAAGCTGGACCGGTTGTCCACATGACCAAAACAAGCTCAACTACTTTGACCTTTTCTCCTGCCATTTAAATGGCACGCAATGCGGCCGAGGGCAGGAAGGAAGTCCATTGTGGACTGGGCTGCTTTCACAATATATATGGACTTTGAAATTGTATACACTCACTTTTGGTTAACCTTTAACTACAAGTCATACACATTCAGTGGTTACGTTGCTGTGTAAGGCATTGCTATGAAATCAGTACTTATAAAAGAGTGTTGATATGACTAAAACCAAAACGGATGGATGGATGGATGTGAAGCTAAATATTTGACAAGTAAACCTACATTCCGTTTAACAGCACTGTGGAAGACTGATGTATATACCAAAGGTCAGAATATGTGGGGTTTTTTTTGTATATATTATGCTCAAACTATATCAAGTACTTGATGACTATTTGTGTTAGCTACGGCAGATTTGGTATTTACCTATTAGTATTCAGGTCAAGGTTCCACAAACTGTAAAAAGTATCCATACATAAGTAACTTGAACTCAACTTTTACTACAATCCCCTTTCTAAACACAAAACAAGGTCTACACCCAGAGGCAGCACAACACAGACCCAGTTTTCTATTTTCTCTCTGGCTTTTGTTCAGCAGCAGACTGAGCTAATGATTTCAGGAACAAACACCCCCATGACCGGGCTCACAAGTAATCAGCTGCCTCATCTCACTGAGGCTGCCTGACTGAAGCTGCATTTGTCTGCACCCCACTAGCTTTAGGCCTGGATTGACAGATCAATATCCCCCATTTAACAAAAGTTCCTGATTTAGGTCAAGAGGCCAGATCACGTAAACATGATTTAAATTAATAGCATGGGGAAAATAAGTAATCAGTGAAAAATCAGTGTTGTATACCAACACAAGACGTTGGCTTTGAGTTATCCCTTGTACTGTTAAGTAAAGACACCAATACAGACATCTGCTGTAGCTATAATAGAAACAGCCAGAAAGTAACAATCACTATTGGTACAGGATTACACAATGCATTTGGTTCTTGCAAATGATCCCCACATCTTGAATGGGGATGGCACTTTGAAATGTCATCATTGTTTGTGTATAAAATGTACTGTTCAATCATCAACAGCTGTTTTTAAATATTGACCGTGGTCTGAAATTGGCAAATGGCTGCAGACGGATCCATTGTAGGATATGTGTCCCCGTCTACTGGGTATCCCATGATGCCTGTGGGGTGATGTTTGTTATACGTCTTTGACTAAACTAACACCAATGATGGATTCGACCCAGATTTTAAACTGGGTTTCTAGACCGAGGCAAATGGGGCTGATTTCAACATATATAAAAACATTCAGCAGCACAAATTAGAGCCGTCAATGTTCCTCTATGATACTTATATTTGAAGTTAATTTCATATATTTTTCAATATTCAAATTATATTTGAATATTTAATTCTCAAATTCAGCCTATTACTTGTATTAATATTAACTACACTAAACAGGCTTATACGTTGCCAATGCCATTATCTGCAATGCGTTTTTTTTTACTTCCTGTCCACTAGATGGCGTGTCAAAAGTATCCGTTGATGCGGGTAGGCCAAGGCGAGGAGGGCGAGATTTGCTAACGTTAGACGACATGTTTCTAATTAAAAATTTTTTTTAAATGTAACACTAATTTCAGCATTTGAATAGTACTGATTTTTTCTAATTATATTCAATTCCCGAAGCTCATTCCAACAGCCCTAGCACATATCGCTCAGTACTTACACAAACAACTCTGTACTTTGGTATGACTTTACCTGGAGATGTTCAGTGGAGCTGCTGCTCAGTTCGTCTCCCGACTCGGAGTCGTTGGTGCGTCTCTCTTCACCTGCAGAGTCACAGTGTTGGGTGTTGTCCACGTCCAGTGGTGCTCGGTCCAGGTCTGGGGATCGAGCTCGGGTGCGGGGTAAAGTGCTGGACCCTCCTCTTTGAATAGGCTGGGGGGCTCCACCGTGGACAAGGATGTCAGCCAGAGCTCGGTCGTGGTCGGTGGGAGTGATGGGGGAGTGAGGATGGCTACTATTCCTGCGCTGGGGGGTACTCTGCCCAGAAGAGGGAACGTGTCCAGAGGATGCGCGCCGATAGTTGGATTCATGTCTTTGAAGGTTCTCAGTAGACTGGTCGGGGAGTCCCAGCTCCAGATTGGTTGGCTTTACCCAGATTGTAGCCCTACTTTGTGGAGGTGTGTTACCAGTGGCAGTAGAAGGATGTGAGATGGGTTTAGGAGGTGGCATGAGGGCTTTGCGGACTTCGCGGACATACTGAGCAGGTACATAGAATGCTTTAGTCCCTTCCTCTTTCCTCACCTGCCACCAGTCCTCATTGGTTTTCTTGACCAGCATGTAGCATTCCCCCTGGTGGATAGTGATGAGGCGTTCCTTGGCCTTGTATTCATAGTCGTAATCCACCTCAATGTAGACCTCGCCCGGGGCAATAGGCAGTTCTGCCATGATGCCTCTGACTGTCCACCAGGCAGCTCACCGCAAAGGGAAGATGTTTATTAGCATGGCTTCTGGAGCAGAGCTGGAGGGAAAACAACAAGGACCTACAGTAAGTATCCAACACAAAAATATAAATATAGATACATTTCCATCCATTCCATTTATGTACCACAGTCATGATTTAATTAGTCTAAATAACAGGTGAAGGCTCTGGATCAACACCCGGAGGAAGGGAAGGAGAGCGACTTTATTCCTCCCCTTCCATTTCCTGTGTCTCCGTTCTCAAACTACCTTCGAATCGGGAAACAACAGAGCTAGCAACTTATACTTATGCCCGATGTTGACCCTTCTATTGTGGAGAAGGGTCTGGCAAAGCGAGACTATGACCTAATCAATACCTGGAAGTGGTTTACCACATAACCTTCAGAACATTTGGTACACGCCATTCATTGCCTCATCTCCGCATATTTCACCAATTACTATTATTATAAGGTGACATATACATTTTCAGTTTTGGCAACCAAAAGCTGATGCTTGTATGCCAGCCTGGCAACCACTTTTAAAAATTAGTGTTAGTGAGCCGTGGATATGTTAAAATGCATTTCCCATGCCTGCTTCAATAGTATATCATAACATACAAAAGATAAAAGTATCACTTCTGTGAATTATTTCTTATTTAGGTTTCAAAAGTGGTTTATTGTACATGGATGTTGACATACTGCACATTAAGTCTACTTCCTTTTTCTTAAAAATTCTGAAATTTGGGAATCCAAATTTAAACATACACCTTCAGCATAAAACCACTTCTGTGTTTTACATTTCTAGCAGCAACGACAGAAGTTTATTTAGAATAAAAACTTGTTAAACATCAGCAGCAATGAGTGATCAGCAACATTCAAGAAGAATAGGGTCACCTAACAGGGCACTAAAACTTAAGCATAAAGCAGTAATAGAACATAAGTTTAAGCTCTATCAGTAAGGACTGGCGATATAAGATTTGATCACAGACCGGGATAAAAATACAGATTAACTAGTTTTCATTATCGGGATATTTGTGGATAGAGAGCCTTATTTGTTTTTTTGAAGTAACTATTATGTAATGAAAAAAACAGACTCACACAATGTTACCATTTTTAAAAATGTATTCATCATTTATTTATTTAGGGAGACCGTATGATTTATAATTACCTTATTTAAGATTGTTTAATTATTTGCTTTTCCCTAAGAAGGAGGGTGACTTAAAAAAATATCTGACATGACATTTTCATATAGTACCAAGCCTGCTGACCAAATCCCAGAAGGAATTTAAGAAAGTAAAAATTGTACAAATAATTATAAAAGGAAAATAATCTTATAGTATATCATCTTTGGAAATGTATTTGAAAATCTGAAAAACTGACTTCAAGCCTGTTCAACCAATCAGAACACATGAATAAAACACAAACTGAATGCGATAACGAGAACTGACGAGATTTGGGATGGTGTACTGATTCCCATCACACAGTCCCAAAATTTCATCCAATTACAAGATACGTATTGATGCATGGCAAGCTAGGGATTGACCACACACTTTTAATAATGGATTGAATGTAATTAATAAAAAAAATATGAAATTAATTAATGATGCAGAGTAGGATGGCCGGAGCCTTACCCCCCTCTATGGGCCGGCCGCCACTGCTGTTAGTGACGTGCAGCCACTGAGGCATGTTGCTGCTAAGCGGAGGGATTAGTCAAATCACACACATAGTTTCCTGCTGAAGTCACATGTGTGACGACATACACACACACACTCACTCTTACAACATGGGATGAGGCTACAGCACACCTTGAGCAAGCTGAGCTTTGAAGTGAAGTTATTTTAGAAAAGTAGTGGTGAACTTCGAACTTGAGTACAATAACAATAATCCAAGGGGGACAAAAATGTAGGGCTCAAGAATAACAAAAATATTTAAGTACATTTATAGTACATGTTTTGCCCTGTCCTATACTACCTCGGGAGTCCTCTATGCATGCTGCTATTTGATAGAAAGAGATTGTTTCACAATGCTACTAGTGCTAGTTGGATCATCTCTAACAAGTTTAAGAGTTGGAAGATGTGCAACTTGCAGGTTGATCTCCGTTTAGTGTGTTAAGTGTGGAAGCACATCGAAATTGGTTTAATCCTGAAACTCAAAATCACAGAACAGACCCACACATAAAAGGCAACTATTGTGTTAAGATTCACAGTTTATGTCGCCCATCTTCCTACTACTGTGGGTGGGGTGGATAGAGAGCACTCTGACATCTTCAAGCCACTCCCAGCAGCTGGGTCAGCACCTTGGAGAGTGCCACAGAGTTCAGACAATTATTATTAAACTATGAAAATGCATTAAATTGGCGGTTTGCGGTGCGGATAATGTATTATCAGGTGCCTCTTTATTGGGCATCAACCTTGCATTTATGTATACTATCGGAAAAATGCACTTGAAGCGTAAGGTGGTGTTTATGTGAAACACAGCTGATATGGAGCCGTACAAACAGCTGGCTGCACAGATTAAAAGCAAGTGAATATCTCGAGAAAAAAATCACTTCTTACACCCTCCGGTCCAGTCACGCACAGGCCGGACAGGAATGACTAACGCTTTTTTTTAATTTGTAGCAATATATAGGGGCAATATTTGCAGTGATACAGTGATTCATTCTTGACAGAATTACACTATATAATAATGATATAATGATAATATAATAGCATAATATGCAGGTTTACCCATTAAAAGTTTGGAATTTGAGTGTGAAAATATTAAAACATCATAAATAAATAAAACATAATTTAAATAAAACCACACAACCAAAACAACAAATAAAATGGACTGTCTGTTAACAAAAATGTGCAGTGTCTGCAAAATGCCCAAGTCCTATGATGGTAGAGAAAACCTTGCTGTTTATTCTGGCATTATGTTGGCGAAAATGTTTCCTGATATTCTTATGTAAACAAACACACATGGAAACACAACGGGTAATATCGAGGTCAGCAAAAATGATCAAGGTCATGTCTTTATATGTATGATAAGTTGATATAGTAATTATTGTGACAGGCCTAGTTAAGTGTAATACATATTTTTAGTTTTTACTGAATACAGCCCACTGACATTAATGGCCATACTCAAATCCTTATTTTTTAAATATATATATTTGGCACTCTTGATGCAGTGTTGTAGTAGTAAACATTACAACACTGATTGCTGAACTAGTTGTTTGTACCATATACCGGTTTAATTCAGTCTCTGTACCAATGTGAGCTCCTATCGTAGAGCGTTTGTCTCCATTTCTGATTCAGTGACGACAGGAGGAGAATCTCAAAGCTGAATGGCTTCCATGTCACAATAAATACTTTGCGTCATTCGCGCTACACGTGCAAATTTGCGTCTTTGCCTTGACATTGTATGCAATAGCGTGCCACAGTTCTGCATTCCTAGTACGCGGTCTGAGTACTTTTCCATTACCCTCCCTCTGCTCCACTCTACCTGCCAGCCACTCCCACCGTCAAGCCAATTCCACTCACCTGTTGCACACAGGCGCTCTGAATCTGTAATCAAGCCAGTATAAAGCCACACACTGCCTGACTGTTCCTCATGTCTTCCTTGCAAGACGCTCCAGAACCGGAATGATTGCCTGCCTGTGGCTGACTACCCCGCCTTACCTAAAACATGGTAATTCAGCTCAGCCTTCTGTCCCCGACCACAAAATCTGCTTCTGCCTCTTTGCTGCCTGCCTCATCTTCATATCCCGTGTTGGTTTTTGGATTTCCTGCCTGGCCTCGACTTCCCTACTTCCTGCTCCCTGCTGGTTTGTTGGTTGGACTTCATACATACCTGGTTTCCAAATCCCTGCCTCCTTGACGATGTCTTCCGCCTGCCCCATTTAGGATACTGTTACTTGCCATTGAACTCCCCTGTTCTCCAATTCACATTTTTAGAAGTACACTGTTAACATGCAAGACCCACTACCAATCATGCACACTTCTTGGGTTAATTCATACATCATCCCTCTAAGTTTGTACTCTTGAACATTACTGGCCAGATAACACCACACTGTAATACGACAAATGATTGAGATTATTGTGTTTATAATAATCATTTACAGGAGTGTAATCAGCATAATATTGTACATTTTAAGGTCTAGAGTAAAACTTCACAAAACACATGTACTTGTTGCTATAAAATAAAACTTGTGACGTAATGGGCACACTTTAGCCCTGTAAAAAATGAATCTAATGTTCTTCGCCTTCCTAAACAAAATCAAGTTAATGTGTCATCGGATCTAGATGAAGAGGCAGGATACATACAACAGCATCAGGAGCAGTTAAAGCAGGATATTACAATGACGGTCGTAATTACAATCAGTCATCAGTGAGGCACATCCAGTCAGAAATGTGTTCAGCAAAGATGTTCGTTTTTTTTTTATGGACAATCAAAACTAGACATCTGGCTTTCTGGTTGTATATTCATGATGCAGACACAGAGCCAGAAGCAGCCTGGGCATCAAACCAACCACACAACAAATAACTGTTGTGGTTGTGGCTGTCTGACAAAATCCTGATGGATCTATTTGGGGAGCATATTTATACAGAATGATTTAGTCCGATACATCTTCATTAACGGTAACATCATTTTAAAGCCAGAAAATGTGGGTTAAGCAGCTATTATCCAATATTACTATGTGGCATCTCTTTTGAACTTTTCCTGTTGTGCATTAGCTTAATAAAGATCAGTGTTAGGTGTGATTAGGCCAACAGTTCCTGGATTACTCCTGGTACAGTCACTGCAGGGATAACATCATCATGGATTAGCACGCTGGTTGACACTAACAGGCACTGAGGGAAATCTCACCAAATCTGCTAGCTATACAGAACGTCCATCAGCCAAATGAAACAATACACTGCCTCGGATGCCAATTCACAGCTCACAGTGTAAACCTGAAGCGGACTAGTGAAGCATCAGACTGGGTGATCGGCATATCATGACAAGAGCTAGCAGCGTTCTTCATTAACGTGTGACCTGCTGATTCAGCTGGCTGGAGGAAGACCACGCTTCATCTATATCTACCTAATCCTCCAGTTGACGAAAGGCACACTAGCGTTGAGGAACCGTGCCTCTTACAAAATAAAAAGCCCTACTTAGAAACGCACTTGATAAATGAGAACAATCGGGTATCAATCAAAAATGATCAGGATTAGTATTTTTACCCATAACTGAACAGCCATACTGCGGGGTGAAACAATTGGCCCTCATTCACATTGTCCAGAGTTAGGTGTGAGATTTGATCTGTGCACATTGCTGCACTGAATGCTCCATTACACAATCTGTCACGGTGATGCACTTCATATAAAAAGTCTGGTTTGCCCAGTCAGTTTGTTCAATCCTGCCACATCCTGTAATTCTCCAGTTTTGGGAATAATAACTAAGAGCAAACAGTGGGCCAGACTTTCGCTACATTTCAAGAGGCTCTATTGCAGAGGTATTACTGGTCACTTAAGTGGCTGGGAACTTGTGGGACTTAAGCCACTGCAGCACATAGACAAAAGTTAATTTCCTGCCTTCCTTGTGCATCATTTACCCTGGATGTTTTCTTCATTCGCTCCATGTCAATATCCTGCCAGCATTTTTAGGTTAATCACAAACCAGTCTGACAGCTATTCAAATAGTCACCTCAAACTAAAAAAAGTATGTAAAAAAAAAAAAGTACTATATCTAAAATATAATAAAATTAAAAGAGTAGAAAAATGTTTTCATGAAAATGCTCCATGTCATTGCAGCTTATATGTAAACAAAAGTCCAACAGTAAAACAGCCATTGATGTAGACTTTCTGTTTACTCATCTTCATATTGAAAGGTATTTAGAAGATTAAGTGCCTGGAGGCTGTTGTCTCTTTCACTAATCCCCGCCTAGATTAAGCTCCAGAATCAGCAATGGCCATTTAGTGGACAGTACAAATCTTCTCAGAGTCCAATCAGCAAAATCACAGGAAGCACCTTAATTTCATGTGATGGTAATAAGATTCACAGTGGGTCGGGTGGGTGGGTTCGAAGAATCTAACCATCCAGAGCTACAAGACATGATTGCAGGGCCTCGGCTGAAAAGTCTCAAGTGATGTGATGAAGAAGAATAAATGTGCGTGGGACTATACCAACTGATATGTGGTCGAAAAAAATCTGCCATTGTCAGCACATGTAGGAAATGCACCCTCCCAATTTCTCCCACCTCAGCAAAACCAAAAGCAGCACCTTAGGAAGACATGTTCAACGTTAAACACATGAAATGCATCGACTAAAACATGAACAAGTGAAGTCACTGCTCTGCATCAGATCTCACATGACACTAGTTAGCAGAGTTCAGACGGTTTCTATCCAGAGCCGGCCGGCCCCTCATTACTCTGACTGAGTTACTTTCATCAGAGAGAGCACATTTCGCTTCCATTATACAGTTATTAACAGATTAAGGGAAATGTGGTTATCAGGCTCACTAAACTCATTAAATGTTCACATGTAGTCTTATAGAGAACAGCCAAGAGGTCAACTATTCAGGTTTTTACTCAAGTTTATTCACAAACAACCGTTTTTATTCCCTTAGAAAACTATTGAAAATTAGATTTGTGTAATCATAACATGTTTCTGGAAAGACATGCAGCCTTTTTCCAATGCTTTGAATAGCAAAACACACCATTTAGCTCACATGCGTTCGAGACAAGGCCAAACAAAAACTAGCATCACTCATTTGTTTTCTGTGATTTGGGATAAACTGAACCTTCAAAATAAGAATCTGAAGTCGCAATTTGTAAAATCAGAAACCAGCATAGCCGGTGAAGAACTGTGCGGTGACCTTCTCACGTAGTCACACCAAATATAGGTCCACGTTCCCCTAAACAGCCTGGATTCAGCACAGGCTGTCCCAGATAGGAGCCTCTCGCCATGATTTCCCTCAAAACTCAACTCCCCAAGGTCCCCTGCAACAGAACAGTAACCACGATCTGTCACACTTCAACAAACCACAGCCACCTAATGTGGCCATCTTGAGAGAGGAAAGAAACGGGGAACATTAATCAAACTCCAAAAAAGGCCATGTTTAGTGCCAGGTGGGTCACCCATTGTAGGAATGAGAGCAGGCAGAGGCGACCAACACTCGATGCAGTGACATTAATCCAATTCAACAATCACCTCCCTATCGCACAGTAACACTCGCACTAACTGCTTAATAAACCAAAAGGCTGCATCACAACCATGTGTGGGGGGTGAACTCAGTAAATCTATGATGCGATTTACTGAGTTCAAACTATTTTATCCACAGACAATGTAGCCAATTACAATTTTGATAAACAAACTTAAGAGTTGCAACTAACAATGAATATATTAATTTAGCTGTCAATCACTCCACTTTTTATTCAGTCTATGTCACAATAGCAAAAAAAAAAAAGGGGAGACTATTTCAAATTACTTAATTTGTCCGGAGTTGAATGAACAACATCAAAGTATTTTATTTTATTTTTTTATATATTTTACTCAAAATTCTGTCAAACGACCCACTTTAGCTGTTAGGCATGTAAGAGCTTCATAATTACGAAGAAATGCATGCTGACTTTTAGACACCACGTTGGGGTCATATAATGAACTAATCTGATCTGATCGGAAAAATCAGCGCACGGGTCAATCAACACACTTCGCCAGCCAGCTCTACTGTGATCTATACGTATACTGTAGTTGAAAAGTTTTCTCTGAAAAACTAATCTCCAAAGCCCTCTGATATTAATACCCGGTATTTCTCACGCACACTGTTATTAAAAGGTAAACTGACCTGTCACCTGCCTTGTGCTGCACCCTGACAGATTCTTGTCTTTGCTGACAGCTCACAAAGTTAACACACAACCAGACATTTACGGTAACATTTCTGTATGAGATAGTAACTGACTGGCACAAGTCAAAATTCCCTAGAGAACACAAACGCACCTCTGTCGGGCGTTGAATGTCTATGCTTTGATTATACCACTTTAGCTAGTAGTTATGCCTCCGGGGATTACATAACTTTACAGTTCCTGGTATTTGTACATCATTCTTCTGAACATAATTAGATACGGGAAAACTTCCGAGGGACTTCCAGGGTGTTAAAGTCCTACCTTGACTGTATATTCACGTTTTATGAACACCGAGTTAGCTCTTGCCTTGGGGGGCGTCTGCCTGGATTTACACCAGCTAATCTCTCGCTAACGTTAGCTAGCTAATTAGCTTCCCTGCTAAACATTCTTCGGTTTCTCAAACATTCGCACCTCAACGTACCTTTGTCTTTCTGGTGCGGGACACTCCGTGGATAAAAGGGAAACGGACTCCAAATGCCTCCCGAGTGAAGTTAAAACCCCGCAAACTTTCCCGTCGACCGACCACCGTGCGGAACTACTTCACTACTTCTCAGGTATGTCAGACAGCGGCGCTCCCGTCTCTCCTGCTCTTCCCTGGCCGGTGTAATCCACAGCAGTGCGCGCTCACGTTGACTCACGCCTGCCCTGACAATTTTGGCAACTACCTTTAAGCAGAGGTCGCCTATTGTAGAGATGTATCGCTCTACCTTTTTTTCCAGAAACAATTTGACTCGCCTTCCGCTTGGAAGAGTATGCACTTTGGCGTTACCATAGTGATGTATAATCCCGGAACAGAGCCCCTTTCAGACCAAATATCTCAAGCAAAAAAGACACAACAACGGTTTGTCCATGCATATAGCACTACCAACTGCCCAGAACATCATTGGTACCCATCTACAGAGCAACAGGTGACAGAGGACTGGACCTCTGTAATTATTTAATTTAAAAACGTTTCTTTTTTTTTTTTTAGAAAAGTACAGTGAAGTCATATCCATGTGAGGGAGGATTCAGTGCATGTTTTCGAAAAGGACTCACAGAAGAACAGTGAGAGTAAATTGTGACAAATTGTGCAGTTTGAATAAAAGTACTTTTGCCAACAGATCCCTCTGTATGTATTTAATTATAGATAATGAGTTTGTGTGTCATTTATAGCTTGGGTTGTGTTTGTAGGTGTCATTTTGTTATGAATTTTGCTCGTCCAGAAATGCAGTAAATAAGCTCCATTAAAAAAAAAGAAATCTGGACCTCACTAAAAAAAACCTGGCTACGGCCCTGGTGACAAGAGGTGACTGCATAGAGCCCAAAGGATAATTCAAAGACAATACCTACCCACCCCCTCCACCCTCCACATGTAATATAGTGTGTGTGTGTGTGTGTGTGTGTGTGTGTGTGTGTGTGTGTGTGTGTGTGTGTGAGAGAGAGAGAGAGAGAGAGAGAGAGAGAGAGAGAGAGAGAGAGAGAGAGAGAGAGAGAGAGAGAGAGAGAGAGAGAGAGAGAGACGAAAAACTGCATTTCTTTGGGCAACCCCCATGTTCAGAGTGGAAATACATTCAGAGTGGGAGCTCCTGTTTAATCTTATACTTGTGATCCGAGCCCTCAATTGTTTTGGACGCAAACGGGGAATGAGCGCCACCCGACGGTTATGATCGGGAACTACAGCTACATTGCAACACGATCGAAACACTTATTTAAATAAATATAATGGCGGGTTGCCCGTTTTCCTCCAGTGATGTTATTTACTTCTGTTTTCTAAGACTGTAAATGTCGTGGCTGAAATATTGCCTCGGATTAGTTTCTTATGCAAAGCATTTTACATTTGTACACTGAATATGAAGCTAAGCTAATACTGCCTACTAATACCACCAGTTGGCAAATTTAGCTTAGCGGTCTTGGCTTTCTCCAAAAATAAGTTCGCTTAGCTGTCTTGGCTTTCTCCAAAAATAAGTTCAAAACTGCCATAAATTAATATTATTATACACTTTAATCGAGTAACATTTCTAACCAACATCTGTTTGTTTGTTTGCATAGGGCCACTGTAAAACACATGATTAATGTACTGTGATTCTGTAAACTAAAGGCTAGGGGGATTTTTTTCAGCCTGGGATGTATCAGTGATTAGCAACAACATTGGGTTTCAAACACTGTAGTACTCCATAATACAGCAGCGATGCCCCTAGTGGAAATTAGCATGCATTTCAGACAATGGCTCGAACTGATGTAAAACAGTAAAATGAACATGCCAAAATGTGATGCATACACGTTAACACAAGCAATTTTAAAATCCCTCTAATCTCCGATTACTATACCTCTTACTGGTAGTAAACATTTTAATTTATAAATGACAAATTTTTAAGCATTGATTGAAGTTTAAAGGTCGACACCAATTAATTACTGTTTGATTTTCACTTTATTCCAGCTGTGTGGGATGGTCAGGGCTCTGTGCAAGCCTGTCGAGTCCTTGAGAAACAAACTGAGAAACCAATATCTTTTATGGAGCTGGATTTCAACACAGGGGCATTGAAACCAGAATGTGCCTGCCCCAAGACTCTTGCCAAGTGAGAAGCACAGTCTTGTCTGGGCAGCTGTGGCTCAGTAGGTAGAGCGGGCTATGCTATAACCACAAGGTTAAGGTTTCAATAAGGGTGCTTTATAGCAGCCGAGTGCTTCTGAATGCTTAGGACGGGTTAAACACAGAGGTCAAATTTCACAAATGTGTCAAAAAAATAGTATGTTAGCAATCAGAATTAATTGGAACTAGGGAGCCGAAACTAAACCACAAAAGAAAAGCTTAGATTAAATATACACAGAAATGCAATCTACCCTCTATCCATTTGTGAGCGTAAACAATAAAAAAAAAAAGTCTTAAAACCAACAACATATGGAAAGAGAGATGCAAGTGTTTTATCATAATTATTTAATCACACATACATTTACATCATGCAATCAATCCAAAACTGTGATCTCATGAACTTCCCATCTCCGTCCTTATCAGAGCCCTGCTATTTGTGCCCCAGTTCTCCAGGAATGATCCAGTACCTTGTCCACTAACGGATCCTCAAAACTGTCCTTTAAAAATTGACCAACTATTACACAGTAATAAAAAAAGTGGCTACACTTTATTTTTTAAATTTAGAATTAATCCACAATCCAATTTAGGCAAACACAATCAACTTTGCTGTTTTTTATTAATTTTTTCCCCCCCATTTCGTATCCAGTTTTGGTGGAAGGTCAAAGGATAAATATTTTGAGGTCCATGCTGCAAAGTCTTAACTAATCTAGAAGATTACACAGAGAGAATAAACCATCTGGATAGACACCAAACACCGTCCTGTCATAGATACGGGGGAGCCACTCCTCCCTGCAGCTTGTAGAAAGTAATTATTACTCCTTAAATGATTTGCTGTGGAGCTCCATTTGCAGGGCTTTGGGAACTTCTCTTTCCTCCAGTCAAAAACAGCCACATATGGAGTGTATGTCTGAGTGCAGGTATTGTCTAGAAGTGCTTTTACACCCAACGTTTCTGTTACAAGACGACAAGTTTTATTATGACATCCTAGAGTGAGAAAGCCGAAATCCTATCCTCCTTTTTCAAATGAGATTTGTTCCACTAGTCTCAGTCAAAAATGTAGTTAGCAGAAAGTTTCTTTAATGTGCATTTCTAAAGAGCTCTGTATTCTAATTTAAATATCTACTATGCAGTGGATAGTAAAGTGTCACCTTCTTCGCATCAAAAGGGAGTTTACCGTCCCGTACAGTAGTAGATACTCTCATCTTAGAATAAGGTCCAGAAAAACTCAGCTTTCTAAGAAATGGCAAAAAAAAGAAGCGCTGGATGTGAAAAATACATTGGGGACTAAACATTAGTGGAGCAGAAGCTAACGAGGAAGAGGGACAGGACTTTGGACTCTATATGGCAGGATTACTGCTGCAAGCACGCCCTGATCACACCCGCCTGTCGACTCATGTACAGTGTATTTTACAGTTTATTGCACTTGCACAAGATGTTAGTGTTCACGGGCGGGGGTTTCAATCACAACAAGCTCTTTGCCAAAGCAGCGGGGCTTCACAGGGATTAAAAAAACAAAAAAACAAAACAAAAACAAGCTGTGATGGGAATTAAAAACACAACAAAAGACAATAAAACACAAAATTAATCCTACACCCCTGACTAGATGTAGTTAAATAAACCACCCCTACAGATGACAGAAGATTGTTGTGCAATTTTAGACCCTGCTCTCCTGACTGGCTGATCAGCGGCAAAGGGTCTGACCCGCCTGTCCCCTTCAAATCTGGATCTATGCAATCTATGGAACAATGAAAGAGATACAGTACATAAAACCCAGCAAAACACATTGCTTTCTACAAATTTACAACCAAAAAGGGGGCGCGAACAGTTATAGGTCCTAAATCTACAAGAAACAACAAAAATTGGGTGTGTTGTGGGGGGCAGGGAAGACGGGAAGAAAAAAAAAAAGAAAAGGTGAGGCACCCTTGATAAATCATGATACGGCAGGGATCAAACAGTTACAACTAAAAAGAAAAAAAGATGAGTGACAGCGACCCAGCAAGGACAGAACAAGCATTGTGTGTGTGCTATCTCAGTCTATATGCCTGCAGACTATGTGCTCCAATGTGCAGAGAGATATAAATAGCGCCCATTAACACAGCAGTATTAACCACCGAGAGACGTAAAAACAGTTCATTTAGCTACTTAGCATAGGCTATGCTAAAAGGTGGAAGTCTGTGGTGCGAACCGGATCATTCTCTTCCTTCTTCTACATTCTTAACATCCTTCTCATGAAGTCACCAATAACGAGTATAGGTTTTATTTTAACTTAATGATAAAAACAATTGGCCTCCACAGGTATTTAGTTAAATACATCTACAGTACACTGTCGCACGTCGTGGCTTTTTAATTTTTTTTAATCCTTCTTTTAGCCGTTCCCCCTGCCGTTTCCAAGCAGCAGCTCTCTCTCTCCCTCCCTCTCTGCGGAAACGTGCAGTAGTGCCAATTTTACATCTGTACAAGACCGGACAGGACAGTAGTGCTCGACGCCATCTAGTCAATTCAAAACCATACAGTTTTTTTGTATTTTTTTTCTTCCTTAAAGTAGCTTGTAAAATCTATTCAGAGAAAAGTGTGGTTAACAACCAATAATAGTAGTGATGAAATGTACAGAGGTTAGCCTATAGGGTCAAGTTATTTCTCGTGGTAGGATCTCCTTTTTTTTGGTCTTTTTTCTTTTACGTTTTCATGTTTGCTTTCATCTTTTTCGGATCTTGCTACCCTTACATTCAGCATGGCACAGTGCAGAACTACTCGCACGACGACGGATGATGACAGACTGTGCAAAAGAAAAACGAAACCGAAGCCACACGTTTGAGGTGTTTGTTGGTTTCGCTCGCCGAGACTGCGCTCACGACTGCGTTTGGTTCAGTGGATACGAATATAATCTTGCCTTTTGTAAAGTAAATTTGTTGTCTTTTTAATTATTAATATTATATCCAGTATGAGAAAAAGAGAAGTCATGATGAGAATTGGGGGGAAGTGGGGGAGTGGGTGGAAGTGTGGGGGCTGGAGCTGTACAGGCCAGGAATATTTATATATATATATTTATAATTCAGAAACTCCTTCGATGCTCCAAAGCAGCGACGAGGAGCCTGTTCGCTGTAATGGAATGACAGGTTGTCGGGGGGCGGGGGGTGATATTGGCTTCTTCAGTGATGTCGTACACCTATCCCGGTGCTCCTCAGCTGCACATAAACAAAAAGAAAGGATACTTAGTCAATGTCACACACTATCTGCTACCATCCAACATACAGCTGGCAAGTCAAGATGTGTCAAACTAATTTCAGTTCAAGCAATGGCTGCTGTGTCACAAAGAAACGTATGTTGGTACCTTACTGCCAAGTGTCATTTTAGTGTGTTACTTGACACATCTGCCTGAAAAGGAAGAGCGTAGTTATTCTTACTTCTTGTCCGGCTTGCTGCCGCCGCTGCTTCCTCCCCTGATGGACACCGTCTGGCTGTTCTGGTAGAATCCTCCTCCGCTACGATGGATGTTGGGGTGAGTAGGAGATGCCACTGGCTGCTGCCCAGGCCGGATAGGTTTGGCTGGGGAGAGGAGAAAGAGGAGATTTGCATTTAATTTCAGACAAATTAAAAATAACAGTCTGTATAAAAAGGGTAAAACATATGTTCTCCAGTCAGACCTTCAAAAGAAGGTGTTCATGTGTTTCTCATCCATCCCTACTTACCGATCTGGGCTGAATGTCCCCTCCTGGCCATGTTCTTGGCCCTGACAGCCTCCTTGATGCGGTCCACCTCCTGCTGGTAACGCTTGCGGTCGCGGGCGGCATTCTCTTTAGCCTCCTTCAGGGCAGACTCAAGGGCCTTGACCCGCTCAGCTGTAGCACGAAGACGTTTTTCCAGTTTAGGAAGCTCACAGCGCAGGTCTGCATTATCACGTACCAGCTGTGGGACAATTTGCATAGAGTTAAATCGTTTAACCATCAGTCTACCAGTGGGGAAGCATAATTGAGCAAAGATAACGCTATAAATGTGGTACAACGAATGGAAATAATGGCAGAGATGACAATGAAGAAGAATAGAGTGTTTATCTACCTGTTTGTGAACCTTGGTGAGCTGCTCAAGATTGTTCTCAAGAAAGGAGATTTTCTGTTTCTGTGCTGCGCTGCCGCCTGTGTCGTCCGAGTCCATCTCAGCGCTCTGCACAACGAATACAAAAAAAGCATTCAAACTTAAATACGCAGGGGAACTTATCAGTCATCATGCATTGCTGCTGTTTGTGGCAGACTACGGTGCAATTTTGTTATCAATTAGGAATATTTTAGCTTAAAAAATTCCCCTCATTGCAATTGAAGAGATGTCCTTGTTAACTCGGCTATGAACATCGATAATCATAATGGCCCACCTTTTTCACTCTGGTGGCCAAGTCCTGGACAAAGAGTTTCCTCAAATTGTGCAGGGTCTGCAGCTCCTTGGCCTTGAATGGAAAAAATGAATAGAATAGAAAAGATGACCGGACAGAACCAATGTTCAAGGATTCAAACACAGCTGATGAACAAACTCACTGCAACAGTGCATGTAAATATATGTTGCTAAGCATTTACCTCAATAGGTACCTCAATGAGGCTGGTATTGAATTCAAAAGCATTTATTTGTAATCATATTGAATATAGTGTATATACTAATGGATATTGTCTCTGATATCTTTCTCTTGGCATTTAGAACTTGCAGCAATGTGGCAGTATCAACTGAAAATCAGAAGTCAACTCTGCGACACCATCAATTCTACTGGCAAAGGAAGGAAACGCCCCTGTCTGATGTAAAAAGGACCCACAATAAATGCTTTTTAAATCATTAGGTGATATAGATGAACCTACCACTGTCTCCTCCAGACCCTTCAGGTCCTGTCTGGCCTGCTCCCTTCTGTCCTGCATCACCCTGAACAACAAAAACAACAACAATAGTTAACATCTACAGAAATGCACACACCATAATGCTACTGATAAGTGGCTGCACATGAATCATATGTGGCAAATAGACTGAAGCATATTGAGTCAACTGAGTGAAAATAGTAAGCAGTGCAGAGCTGTGTGTGAAACGTACGTGAGCTCATGCAGCTTGCGGCTCTTCTCCTGGTCTGTGGATTTGAGTTTCTCGTGCTCCACTCTGAGCCTCTCCTGCTCCAGCATGATCTTCTGGTTCAGACTGCAAGAGACGACGTAGCATCATGTTCATATGAACCTACTGACTGAACTGAAGTATTATATTATTGTAACGACAGTTGTAACGAGATGAAACATTTCACCTCGTTACTCATGTTAGCGGTTTCTATATCCAGGTGATTTTGTTTGTTGTCTTCTGTTGCAATCCTTTAATTTCAAAACAGATCAATAACTACCGAAACAGAAAATAAGTCTTACTCCTGCAGCTCGGTGATGAGTTTCTCCTTGTTGTCCAGCTCATCTCTCAGGCTGCTGATCTGCTTCTGATGAGCTTCACGGTGAGAGTGGATCTGCTTGTCCACCGCTTCCTGAACACACAAAATTGAGATACTATTTAGTTGACAGAATGATTTACAGAACCAGTAAAAACCACCATCATACAGTGAAGTTGCTTCAAAGGTCAAAAGACCAACATTATGCATGTTGGTATTCTTAAAACAATGATGTTGGCACTTAATCAAAGCTAAGCTTTTACATTTAGGATATAGGTTCATATTTTTTTCTTATAGAAAAAACGGTAGTGTTCACTTGTGTCCTCTGTTTTATGGTTCTGAGGAGCATACCTTGACTTCATTGGCAGTCTGGATCTCATTTTCTTTCTCCATAGCATGGACTTTCTCTGTAAAACATGAACACACGATTCATTATCATGAGATGAGAGTAGAGTGATGAAGACAACAAAATGAAAAATAATTAGAATTGGGTTTTGTTTACACTTCAAATGTATTGTAATTCTATCCATTGATTTTGTTTAAAAATTAAATCCTGGTTTTGATTCTAGTCAAATAATTTAAGAAAATAAACTAAAATATGCTGAAATTAACTAATTCAGACTTTCATAATCTCAGTTTGCGCAAACTTTTGTCATGCTGCTGCTGTCTTGTGCACACTTTAGCATTCACTCTGATCTGCCATATTGTAAACACGATACAATCTGGTAGATCCTTATTTTAGTTGAAAAGTGTTAACTACTTCATAACCAGTTCTTCTAGCAGTTTTCTTCTCTGAAACTCAACACAAGCAAGTTTTTAGAGTTGGATAAGTATACGTATGCAAGAATGTTGTGGCTAAAGACCTCTGAGGGGCTGCTGAACTTCCCTTGAACAGTGACGTACCCTGAGCACTGAGCTTGACGAGTTCCTCATTGAGAGAGTCCACAGTCTCCTCCAGCTGCCTCTTCTTCTGCTCCACGTTGTGAAGATACTCAGTCAGGGACCTGATTTTAGCTTCATGCTGAAGAACGAACAAAAAGTTAATACAGTTGTTTATACATATGATCTTTCTGAGGATTTAGAAATAAAATAATTATTTCATCAAACACACACACAGATCAGCCTGGCATGTTTTCAGTTCACAACAGAGGTAAGATCCTACGTACCTGGGAGATGCGCAGCTGGCAGGCAGCCAGCTCCTTCTCGTTCTCGTCCATCTTCTTGTTGCTCTCTGACTGGGTGCCCTCCAGCTGCTTGCAGCGTTTCGCCATGGTTTTCACTTCTGACTTCATCTTGCTGATGTAGAGACGGGCCACAGTGAACTCCTCATCTATCAGGCCACTGCCCTCGTGTTGCTGGAGAGGCAGAAGAGTAAACATTGAAAAGGGACCTCCACATGGAGGGAAGAGAGAAGTGAAGAGAACCAAGGGTTCCTGCATTTGGTCATCAGAATATTTAGTACGAATTGGCATCGTACTAAATATGCATCATGGTTAGTCAATGGGTATTAGAGGTGGGAGAAATAATAAAATGTATGATGCACTGCGATGCTTTATTGAACGATTCAGCATCGATGCATATAATATAAACGATTATTCATTTTTATTGAAAAAGGAAAATATATAATATATTTTATATAAGTAATGCAGCACATAAACTGTATGATACAAATAGGAATTGGTTTGAAAGATTTGAAAGAAAAATATTGATATTTAAATCCAAAATAGAGAACGAGAATCGTTATAATAATCAAATCATGACCCTCTGAATCGTAATGGAATGGAATGGTGAAGTCACTGACGATTCTCACTACTAATGGGTATGAACCTTTTTACAGTATCAGGGCTTGAAGCAGGAAAAAATCCTGTGCCTGAAATTTTTTATGCATTGGGGAGAAGAAAATTCTGAACATTTGCAATCTAAATGAATTAATCTGGTGCACTTGAGAGTAAACCCACATTATAGTTTGAAACAACATTCAAAACACACACAGCCAGTATCACTAAGCATAAAGTCCGCTAGCTTAATGCTAACGTATAATACCTCAGAAATTAGCATCACCAAGGGCGTAACTTTGAGTTGAACATTGGGGTGGTTGAGATTTCCACCTGTGAAGCAGGTGTGTGTGTATATATATATATATATATATATATATATATATATATATATATATATATATATATATATATATATATATATATATATATATATATATATATATATATATATATATATATATATTCTGTGGCCACCAGCCACTGCGGCAGGTTTGGGTTTACCAGCCCAGATATATAGTTTGTGCCTAAAATAAAGTTGACCGACTCAGAAAATGCATAAAAATGGGTCTTGAACGTGTACAAAATACACATTAAAGTGTGTGCAAGTGTTCTTGTTAGGACTCATGGTCCTTAATTGTCTCTAACTTTAAGTATTTTGTCCCGATTACAAATGGGTTTGTAGTGTTTCCCACAGGATCTTTGGAGACTATGGTGGGGGGATTGCGATCCTCTAGGGGGGTCCGGGGGCATGCCCCCCCGGGAGAAAATTTTGAATAATTTCATTTTAATGCATCAATTTGGTGAATTCTGAGAAACAAAATATGACATATCAATTACTGACCAATTTCTTACAAACTGCTGGTATTGATACAAATGTTGACATACTAAATGGGGTTGAGGAGTTTACGCATTCAAGAAAAGATGAGAACAAAAATGACTAAAACACAATTTGTTTATTATTATTATTATTATTATTATTAATAATGATAATAATAATAATAATAATAATAATAATAATAATAATAATAAAAGTGGGTGACTATTCCTCAGCCTTCCTTGGTGTTTTGGTTTTGACTGAAGCCTCGTTCACATACGTCGTCACTCGCCCATCTCTGAGAGACAACTGTCAATGAATGTGAATGTGTTCTAGCGGAATGTGGACCAGGACAGGCGATGCGATGTGGTCGATCGGAGATAAAATAATTTTAACTTTCTGCGATGCGAGTGAAGCGAGTACCAATCACAATGTAGAATAGAGATGATCGACAGTTGCCGTCAACAGAGAGTTCCACAGAGAGTTGTCGCTTGAAGTCGCCGCCGGCGGCAGTGAGTTTTTTTTGCCAGCGAGTAGAATTCAGCGAGAAAGCGAGTGACGGGCGAGTAGCGACGTATGTGAACGGGGCTATACGCGCACGCACTGTCGAACTCGCCGGCTGGGGGGGGGGGGGCAACCGTGAGTGGTGGCACTGGAGCCCTAGCAGTAGCTACCTCCTGTTGGGAAGATACTTTTATTCTTTTGCTTTTTTTCGCGTGCTTTCTTCATACCACCGCTGATGCGGGGAGAGACCGGGAGAGACAGTAGAGAAGCGCAGGTCCGGCAAGATGGGCGAAACCAAATCTCAGAGCGGGAGGGGGCACAGACAAACGTCACTATTTTTTACTGGTAAATTGAGAAAATCTACCACACTGTTGTGATTATAATGCTGAACATTCAATATCAATAATTGTGATATCATATTGGGTGGGTTGTGGTGGCTGGTTTGGATTATTGGGTGGGTTGCAACTGTTTTAATTCTGGCTTTAGCGCTGTTAACACGTCACAGTTTTAATATTTTTCATGCGAGAAAGTCACAGTTTAATCCAGTGCAGAGTCTGTGGGAGCCGCGACCGGTGACCAGGGCAACGGCTGTCACAGCGGCGGCAGCGCCGGTCTACTGATCTGATCGCCCAGGGCCAACCTCTGTCGTCATCCCGGGGGAGAAAAACGAGCCAAGTAACTTATCCGCACGCTTTTAGAGGTTTGCCGCTGGCTGGTTAAATTCTTTTTATTAGATTAATGTTGGTCTCATTGATGAAATCTAACAACTGTGGCAGTCGCATTAGTTTGTCTGAATGAAAAGTGTGCATGGCTGCCTTTGGGCTGATGTTATCAATCGCTCTGGCTACGTTGTCCCGGTCCGAGGTGCCTGGAAACTTAAGGCCCGCCCTACTCTGCTCTGATTGGCTAGAACTCCTTGGTTACCTTGAGTACCATTGGTAGTTGGAACTATCACTTTAAACGACTGGTTACAGTTAAAAAAAAAAAAAAAAACACTTCACCAAAATATTGCTACGCCGGATTTCCGGCACCGTGCCGGAGGTCTTCAAGCCCTGCAGTATATTTGTATCCTTCTTCCTCTACATTCCTAGCAGCTGGTGTTGCTACTGTGTCCATAGTGTTGCCATAGTAACTAATCACAAGGCATGCCAGTACCTTGATGTCATTGCTTCCTACAGCAATGCCGATCTCAGCAAGGTCTTTGAGCAGTGAAGACATCATCTCAGTCACCCTCTTCTTCTGGTGGTTGGACATCTCCTTCAGCTTCTGGAGCTCAGAGTCGAGAGATGACAGGATGGACTGCAGGGAGAGAGAGCATTCATTCATTGTCTCACTATGTTATTCTACTGATTTCAAAGGAATAACAAACAGCAACTGAAACATTGTGGGAGCAGAGAACAGTGTGCAGATTTTGCCTTTTGCCACTTCTATTGTTTTCAAACCCTTAATGCTCATCAAGTGAACATATTTCTCCCAGATGAGTAAAAAGGCCTTTGAAGTTGTGGTAAAAAAGGATCTGTCGCAGCAATAAATGTGTGCATGCAAGTCTGCAGCGTGTCTGTGTACAATTTAATTATGTTACATATTAATGTAACCAAAATTAAGGACAAAAAAACAACAACATACAAACAATATTAAAGCATCACAGTGATTTTGGGCATGCTGATATCTGAACCCAGCTCACCGATTTCTGGCTAAGCTCCTCGCTGATGGCCTCAAACTCCTTGGTCTTATCCTCCACCTCCTGGCTTTTCTGATCATAGTTGACGGCAAGCTCCTCCAGAGCCTGCAGCACCTCCTTCACCTCGTCTTTGGAGGCCTCGTTCTCTGCCTGCAGGCGGTTCAGCTCTGCCTGGAGGTTCTCATGATCACGACGGGAGGAAGCTAGAAGCTGCAAGTGGGGGAGGGAAGTGTATTTTACTTGTTTGCAAATGCATTAGGGCTTATTCAGTGCTACAAAGGTATTAGGTGTTTGTTACAATGTGGATGAGTAAGCAATTTGCACATTTATCTATTAGCAAACATAAGTATTCCCTGACTTCTACATATAAGAGTTAAAGCAGCATGCCACCGTTCTCAAATGAATGTACATTAGATCTTGGAACGTAAAATTAATGTTCTTATGTATTTATTGTAGCCCTACTTGAGACGACAGGACTAGAGTAAGTATAATATAAAGCGACAACCACTGATGTTGAAAAATAAAGCCAACGTGGAAGTGCCACAAACTGCAGTTCCTCAAATGGCCACTTGCAGCTGGCTCCAAAAGTACATCAAATCAGCTCAATGCCCATTTTTTGGATTAACTGTGAATTAGGCTGTCATCACTGCCAAGACTGTGCCGGCCAGATCCACCCAATTTGACCTTCGCAACTGCTCTTCAGAAAAACTATGGGGGGTGTCATGGAGACTAAGTCCACACGTCCTACTTTTCATGGTACGTGTCGAGGGCTCGGTGAATGTGATTGTATGTGGCTGATTTTTGCACGCGGTCTGGAAAGTGAGAGAGTTGGCTACTACAGAGTCCCGCAAGTGTTGCAGTTCAGCCATTTCACGAAAGTAAAAATGCAAATTAATCAATTTGATAGAAAAATAAATAAATAAATCACCCAGCCCTAAAAAGAAGATTTGCAAAATTCACAGCATATTTTATCTTAAAATATATTAAGCTTCAACTGTACTTGTTGGTGGTAAGCCAAACAAAAACATTTTGGCTTCTCCAATTTGCACCAGGTGTCGCACCTGGTTTTTAAAGAGAATGGGAGATGACACTGATGTGTGTAAATTATGTTATGCTCAAAACACACCTGTGATAAAAACACACTTAAAGAAAGAGACAAAATACAACCTCTTTGCTCCTTGCACCACAATTTATAGAGATAATGCCCAGTTTCACGAGAAAAAGTGGAGTTAGACACACCCTAAACATACTTGCCCCAATGCGCTATAGATCATTAAAATAGGGCCATAAGAATTCATTCTCCACCTGCGCCTACCCTACACCTGTTGGACCTGCAGTACTCACCTCATCCTGGTCCAACATCTGCTGCTTCAGCTTCTCAGCCAGCTGGCTCTGCTGGTTGATTTCCTCATCCTGTGAAGTGCAGAGTGACAAAAAGACATTAGCATTCACACCAGACACCAAAGCTATCACTGGATAAACAAAACACTGTTTTTACTCTTATGGAAATGTTTCATTTTTTTTCTTATGGAAATATTTTAATGTGTTCAAAATTGATAGTCTCTGATACTCTAAATGAAAAATAAAAAGTGGATGACACAAACGCATACAAAATGGGAACTCTCTTCAGGCTGTTGTATCCATGCAATTTGTCCAACCAGGCAGCAGGCCTTGAGGTGACGTCTATGGATTAACATTTAATAATTTCCACATCTGGCTGCCTATGATCCAAAGACCAGCAGGAACGCATTAGAATGAAACAGCTGCCTTGCTTCTCTCAAATCTCCTCTTAAGATAAATTAGATGGAAAGCATGAGGCTTGAGGCAGGAATGTCTGAAGCAATCTTGTTAATTACTCATCATGTCATGTCTTCATTTCATTTTTTTTTTTTGCAACATATTTGATCGGATTCTCTCCAAATAACCTACAGCAGGTTTAAAAGTGTAATTCTCGTATTTTATGAGGAAATTCATTTTGACCTATTCTTCATCCAAAGTGTCAGTAATATGTTAAACTGTTACAAAATGTGTGTATAATACGTGTACAAACCCACATTCATACACCTCTGTCATAAACATCCTTTCCTCTCACTCACCTTATCATCCAGCTGTTTGTAAAGTTTGGCCAGCTCAGCCTCACACTTGTCCTTCTCCACGTCGGTGAGGCGAACACCCGGTATGTTTGGAGTGGACGCCTGCTTTTCGTTGATAATGTTGTCCAGGGCCTGCACCTCAGCGTTGGCCTTCTCCTTGTCAAATTGCTCATCTACTGGCACACTTTCACCTGAGGTGGGAGACCAAACACACACAAACGTTTAGTATATTTACTAACTTTACGTTTAGAGATTTATTTGTACTATAAAATAAACATAAGTTGAAAGTAAATATTGCTTGATGGGATTTCCTGTGTTTTGAGACAGTCAACGAATACATGGAATAAACGTTTTATAAAAAAAACTATCACAAACAGGAATGAATAAAGTGTCTATCGCTCAATGGTGAATGGACCATGGACGCTTTTCTATCTACTCAAGGTGCTTCACACTACGGTCAGTCACTTTTAGCCATTCACACACATTCATACACTGACGGCAGAGGAGCCACCTGCACATCGGGACCTAACTCATTCATACACATTCACACACATTCACATGCCAAAGTCGCAGCATTGGTGGCAATACGTGGTTCAGTATCTTGCCTAAGGATACATCCATGCATGTAGAATGGAGGAGCCGGGATTTGAAACTCGCTCTACCTCTGAGCCACATATTGCAGCCCAATTGTTTTATATGGAAAGTCATTGTGCTTCATGGCGCCTCTGTATCCAGTGAGAATTTGGCATAAGACAGTCTAATTCCTCACCATTCCTCCAGCGGTTGAGCTCATTCTCCAACCAGGTAACAGTGCTTCTCAGGGTCTTATTCTTCTCCTTCTCCCGCTCGTATTTCTGCTTCCACTGCTCTGCTGTCAGCTCGACATTCACTGTGACAGTGTTCTTGATGGTCTTTGCTCTGGAAGTAGAAAAAAAGATTTCATGCCACTGAAAGGACTCTAATAAGTAGCCAGCAGCCAAGCTTAAACCATCACTAGACCAACTGTTACACTGATGCACTAAGAATGCATGTATGGCTGCCAATTACTTTTCTATACCTACACATAGACTTCTAAAATTCTATTTGAAGTTTTAAATACAAAATTTCATTTTAAATTGATCTCAATTCAAAAGTATTTATATTACAAACTTAAAATTACACAGAGCAGTATGGCTTGTTTTCATTCTAATGGCCTACCAACCTTTGTCCAAACATGAGGGTGGATTTGGTTTCAGACTCGTTATATGAGGAAGGCGAGCAGCAGATTACAATGGTAGTTCGACAGTTACCACCCAGTGAGTCCTGCAGGATACGGGTCATCTTGCTGTCTCGGTAGGGGATGTAGGCCTGGTATACACAAAAACATATGCAGGAACATTTAATCAGCACAAATTAAGGTACTGTTGTGGACTTAAATCTATGTTGTGGTTTCATGTTTTATACATATATATAAACAAACGGTGGACAGGATGCAAAAAAGGTGATGATACAAAACCACAAATTTTTCTCTCTTGTTTTTCATATCCATTTTGTCAAAATTAGATGGCAGTGGCAGTTAAATGCTCTGTTCATTATTAGATAAAAACTGCAACGCTGCAGCAGTCTGCAATAATTCTCTGCATAACACCTCATTTGTTTAAGCCCATCACAAACACATCAGCAGCAGTACACCCTCAGGTTGTTTACAGAGCGAAGGGGCCGAACAACAACCCATTGTTGATTAAAGTGAAAAGTGTGAAATTACTATGAAGCAGTTAAGCAAAACATTGCTCGGAGGAAAGTCTTATCTCCTCAAGTTATTTCTGCAACACAAAGGACACTTTCACAGAAAGATAAATGAAAAAGAAGCTGGTTTCCCAGATGAACACCTAGCTCTGGGCTGTGCAGCTGTTAAACCATAAACACCACTTCTGTCCGTTACATAAACAGTAATGTCTGTCATTTGAAAATGCTATAAAAAAAACATTTAGGGAGAAAATCATCAGCTGAGATTATAACAGATCTATTTTTTGTTTTTTTTGTGCTGAATAAGCTACATGATAGAAAAAGAACATATTGGTACTCCTTGATGTCGCTAAAAGATTTCATGGCAGATTGAATAAGAAACAACACCACAGAGATTTGAAGTCAAGTTACTGACCGTTCCTTCAGCCAGAGCAGAGATGACGTTTCCCAAAGATGACAGAGACTTGTTGATGTTCTTGGCTTCATCCAGAAGTGCTCCCTCTGCTCCCGTTTTACTGACCTGAAAATCACAGACAATAACCATTAACAAGGTCTTTTGCAGCTCAATGTTTCTGCCGATAATGCTGCCTCGGACCTGCGGTGGCAGGGCCGGATTTTACCACCGTTAACTGCTTGCTGCGATTACTTTATCACAAAATATTGAATAAGTCAAAGACATCAGCTAATATGTACAGATGGTTCTCTGTACCTTTTCACTGCCAGCCAGATCCACCAGGTAGAGTTTGCCGCTGAGCTTGTGTTCCGTCTGAGTGTTCTCCTGTTTGACGTTTATCAGGAAGATACTGTGACTCCTGGAGCTGTGCTCGTTCATGTCTGAAGGAGAAATGATACCCATGTGATTAAAAGCATCAGCCTCAGAAATGCAAACTACAGTTTGTGGTTTTGTGACACAGACTACAAGACGTTTTCTTACTTGTCACTGCTACATGTCTGTTGGATTTGCCTTCATCAATTGTATCCATCACCTCTTCTGGGCTGCAGACAAATCTCTCAGTGCAGCCCTTTAAAGAGAAGCGGAACATGAGGTTTGATTGTCGGCCTTCACAAGTTTTACCAGATATTTGACACGAGACAGGGGGTCATGTCTCACCTTGACATATGGTACTCTGTTTTTGTCTTCATGCACTGACAAATTGGTCTTCGACACTGGAGATGAAAGGATATTTAAATATTTAAATAGACATTTGCATTATATATTCTGTATATTATGTGGATGTTCTTTGGTCATCACATCTCAAGGTTCTTGGACATGATTGACTCCAATCAGTAAATAACTTCTGAAATGTATCCCCATGGCTTTGAGGTGTACGAACTACAAAACCTCCAATCGCCAGGTTTATATACACTTAGTGTATATCTTAATAGATGAGCTACAACCAGTTAGAATAATACTGCGGGAACTGTCTTTAAATAAATTTAACAAGTAACCCTTTCATTTAACTAAATTTAATAGAAACAATTAATGAGCACCAAATCAGTGTTTTTGACAAAATAACTGGTTAAAATGAGAACCTAGTAACGCAACTGATATATATATATATATATATATATATATATATATATATATATATATATATATATATTCCTATATACACATTTACAGCTGACGATTGCAAACAATGTCAGTGTGTTTACAACTAACATCCCCCTCCATCAGGATTTATAACAATTTCCTTGATGATATATCGACTATCAGCAGCTCAATCTGTCACGTCTAGGAAAGATTAGAGGTTTAAGTTTTCAGTGCACCATCACAGCCACTTACCATCCAAAAGGTCCCGGATCTTGTCTAAGTAAATTTCAAAATATGAAACCTGTGAAGAGAAGAAGAACCTCATTATTTGGCAATCTTGCATCAATCTTGAATCAAAATACACACAGGAGCCTGTCTTGTTTTCTGCAGATGACAAAACAGCAATGTAGTAATAAGACAGGTTTCAAGAAAATATAAAAAAGACAAAGTTGTAATTAATTCTAATCATTACAAATAAGGGAAACCCAAGGCACAGAAAAAATGTGTTTTGAGAGAAAAAATGCTTAAAAAAAGTGTTTTGAGAACAGTTTCTATCGTTTGAGACGGGCAGCTCAATTCAACATGAGTTATTTGGTTTGCAAAAAATAATCTTAATCTGAATCCAGTAAGTGTTTCACAACTTTAAATTATTAAATTTCATTATTTCTCTCTAGAGATCAATAAACGCAGTCAAGAGTCAACATGTTACACATGACAACTGAAAAATGCTTACATTATTAGAAGTAAATAGCAAACTACAAAACACAAATTACTTAGCTTGTTGCTAGGAATCAGTTTTGAATTGTAAGCCTCCAATAAATGAGATTTATAAAAAACAAACATCTGAAGGTAGAATTTAATTTGCATATTAAAAATGGCACTTTCTATTTGAAGGGCCGTGTGTCTCTCTAACCACTGCAGCACTCTGCTTCTCAACTGGTGGTGACACAGCTCAATAGCTCGCCCCTTCCCAGAGCTTACTTTGATATGAAACTCCAAGTTTTCATCCATGGAATAGATATAGTTGAAGATATCTTGAACTATCCTGGGGATGATGCCCATGGAATCTGTGTCATGGAGATTCCCCTGCAAACATAGAGCAAACAAATAATGGTGTGAAAAGTTTCACTTAAAAATAAAATGCACATTTGAAATGAACACCACTTGTTAGAAGTTATCCTTACCTCCATGGTATGCGTTTTGCCAGATGATGTCTGCCCGTACGCAAAAATAGTTCCATTGTATCCCTCCAGGACATCTACAAGACAACATACAGAAGGTTTTTGTTAAAATGCTGGACTTGTGTCACTTTCATGTATTGTGTAGTATGGAGTAAGACCGCACCTTTTACAATCTTCTGGGCGCAGGCATTGTACACTTGTTCCTGTGTTGTATTTGACTGAAACACTCTGTCAAACATGTACGGTTTGCTCTGGAAAGAAGAAGAAGAGTGAGTGAGTAATGGCTACAGTACCAAAACAAAACCCTTATTGTGTCATTGTTGGGGCTGTTAGAATGAACTTGGGGAATTGAATAGAATTTGAATAGTAAAAAAAATAAATAAATAAAAATAAAATGTTTTTTAGAAACGTGTTTTCTAGCATTAGCAAATCTTGCCCTCCTCGCCTTGGACTACCCGCATAAAAGGATGCTTTTGACACATGAAGGCTGATAACCAATATAGTTTTCTGAATCACAATATCACGATCAGAAATAGCCGACAGCGGCGCGCGCATGGAGATAACCACGCGGCAGCATTCGGTGAAATGAAAACAAAGATATTGACGGACCTCTCGAAGCGATGACGTCATGACATAGATGCATTCATGCTGCTTACTGCTAGCTCGATCAAACCATCGGCTTTTTCATTTGGAACGAGACCAACAGCAGGAGGCGTGAGAAAGTGGCGGTGACACGAGGAGGGCGTAGTCATGGCAACGGGGACACAGCGTCACCCGGAGAACGGCAATGTGGTTGTTTTACTTTCTTAATTATTAATTATCTAGAAAGCTGTCAGCTGTTGGTAATTAAACATATTCATTGGTAGGGCTGGGTAAAAAAATCGATTCAATCGATTTTGGATCGATTTCATTTAAATTTTGCAATTTAAGAGTTTACGTCCTGAAAACCGTAAACTCTTAAGACGCACCGCCCCGAATACTGCCCGTAAATAGGCAAACAAACCCCGCCGACTGGCTTATTTAGCTTTATTTTGATGAAACCGAATGCATACACAGTTTATGTCTGACCTTAAATAAATATAGGTTCTGAAAACATGTTGCCTGCCTATTGACGTTGACTGATACACTGCCCTCTGGTGGACAAAACATATACAACTTAAGTACCATACCATACCATATAGGTCTTACTGAAGGCTTTTAATGGTCAAAAGATTATTAAAGATTATTAATTAATATTCGAATATATTCGAATATTAATATTAATAAACAAACGAACTTCGAATATGATTTTTGGGGAAAAGCCAAGGCCCTAGTGCTCGATCCACACTACGTTATGGTGCAACGTAAACATCTGACTGAAACAGTTATCCCCATGATGTATACATTTGTGAAAGACGACATCCTAACGAAAATGCAGTCAGCAGAGAGTGTCGGCAGAACTTGTGTTGTTTATGGTGAAGAGCAAAAAATAAAGTACATCTGTATTTTGTAACACAGTTGAGCCATTTTCATTATGTAAGAGCCAATCGAATCGAATCGAATCGTGATTAATCGATTCAGGACCTTATGAATCGAAATCGAATCGATTTAGGAAATTGGCCACGATACCCAGCCCTATTCATTGGTAATGTCTTTGGAACACCCTATAGCGGACAGGAAGTAAAATAACCACTTAGCCGATGATGGCATTGTCAGCGGATAAGCCTGTATATTGTAGTTAATATTAATAATAGACTGAATTTGAGCATTAAATATTCTAATATTATTTGAATATTGAAAAAAATATGGAATGAAATTCAAATAGTATTAGAGGAACATTGACAGCTCTAGTCATTGTAGATAATAATCTGTGATGTTTTGTAAACAGATCTTTGTGCGCTTCTTTCTTTCACCTACTAGCCATTCAACAAAATAACTCAATATTAAGTTAGTTCGACACCAAGCAGCCAAAGAAAATCTATTGGTAAACAGGATGTTATGCATTCTGCATGTCCAATTGCAGTAAAAATAGGTTGTTTGTAATCAATATAGCATGAGCAATGATTGCTCCAATTGCTGAGGTGGCAGATCTACAGAAACTCAAACTTGAGAAAAATAAAAGGGTAGTGGCATTTCACTCATTCACCCCAAATTGCATGGAGAGATTTCAGAACATGAGTTTTACTGATGGGCACTAACAAAGATCTCATGCCAGACTCAACTGCGTTACATGGCCAGTCATGTGACCAGGGCGCACCCAAACTGTCTTATTTGAGAGTACGCTGTCCCTATAAAACTTCTCCCATCTCATTTGAACTCCTCTCCAACAATATCAGGATAGCATTTACAGTGAAATAACCTAAACTAGACTGAGCTTTTACCACTGTCTAAAGAGCCTGCCTTCTTCAAACAAGCATGAGTAGCTAGTTGTGATATTCTGTGGACTAGTCAAAATTTCAAAGCACAAATCCAGTCCATAAATTCAATAACTGGAGTTATGGAGGCAACTGTAAGGTAATAAAACGGATGCTACAGGCAATTCTGAGGTTCAAATGAGATGGCATGCTGTCTTTAGAGGTTTGAAGTCCAACTTGACTCATCTCGTCTCCAGTGTGATGGTGGGATTCTAGCTGTGGTGTATTAACAGTTGAAGAACAAGGCAGCCTCATTTGCATGCAATACCCCAGGTTTCGAGATTATCAACATATTCAGTTATAACACCTGTAAGAGCTAGAGAAGGCTGAGAATGTTGACATGTTGTCACCTTAGAGACGCCACTGATTGCGGCTAACTGGTTTAGGACATGTAAACACATTCAAACCTCAAGGTTAAATTCACAAGTTTGTCACTACATAGCCAAAGTTATAGGCACATTTCCCAGTACTAGAATTATTCAGACTGCTACAGCTGAGATGTCCTCAATTTGCACCCCTGCTCATAATCCTCCCTGACAGACGGTCACATCTAAAGCACAGCTCGGTGCAACACAGAGCAGCAGCATCTTAAGACGTTGATAATTCAGTCCAATTAACCCTGTCCAGAACAAGAGCACTGTGCCACTATCATGCCTGCCAGACGCTGTCAGCAAACAGTGGCGCAGTTGGAGTTGAAGGTCCTCATTGTTACTACTGCTACTGGCCTTGTTACCTACACTTCAGTCTAATAGGATTACTTGACAAAAATGTAATTACAGGGAAAAGCATTGTTAAAATATTAATAAGTTCTCTGTCACAGCTATTTAGAAGAGACTGTAACATAAAGTCAAGGTTATCCTGCAGCCTCTTCTTATTGTATGATGCATGCAATATAATTTGTTTTGAGCTGCTATAGGCAATAATAAGTCAATCTTTTCATGTTTGATCAATTTGGGTTTGTTGGCAACCTTGCTTCCTGGTACACAGCTGGCAGAGGGGGAAAAAGGTGTCAGTTGCTTTGGTTACTTGTTTACATGCATTAGGAGTACCTTTAATACTTTTTGCCCTTTTATATCCACTATTACACCAAAAGTAGTTGTGTTCTTGGGGTGAGGGGTGTCCCACACTACTGTATGCAAATAAGAGATATGACAGCAAAGCATGGGGAAATGACCTGATCTTTTATCAAAACTGACACTGAAGTAATGAATGTATTAATAATTAACCTACTGCACTTGCAGTACGATGGCAAAACAAGCTAGTTACAACACCCACACCACCTCATGTGGAAACTTGGTCTCCCTGCCTTTCTGGCAAAAGGCTCACAGGAAGTGAGCCACAGCTGAGTAAGGGCATACTGATCTTGGAGAACATAATTTCTGGTGATGGGATCATCATGAATATCTGTGAGCATCAAAGCAGCATCACCAAGGCCTGCAGTGAAGCTGCTTGTTAGATGTCTTTATAATGTGCAGTGTGGTCAGCTTTTCCGCTGGCTTCCACACCCTAGATTGTTTCAAAACGGATACAAATATGAGCTAAGTGAGTCAGTCATCCCGGATAAGATCATCTACAAAACAAACTACATCACCATAGTAATTACCCTGCCCACCAGGAGAGATCACCCAGTGCCCAGCCAACTGCCTGTTCTGATTGGTCGAACAGCTGGTTACCAGGAGAGAAAACACAGTGGGATTACCCAGGAGGCCTATGTTGCTGCTTATGGGCACTGTACGTGTGTAGATGCACCAGCAGAAACTACAAGGCTCCGCCACACTTGCGTCCTTCATTATGTGCACTGGTATTTTGGCACTATGACTGGCACTCTGGGCTGGGCCACATCATGCCTGAGGGGCACAGACAGTACGTTTGCCATTAGTTAAGGGCCTCAAGTAAGCGTCAGCAAATTATCCAAGAAGCCACCACAGCTACAGGCTTCTCTGCTTTGCAAAACAGAACATGAGAAGTATCTTTGCATTCTTAATTAGTAGTTTAACTCCAAACAGAATGCAATTCATATCCACTCAGGCGAAACTTGCAACTTGGTGAATGCAATTTAAGATCAGTTTCTATTGCCTTGTAAACTTGTTTCAAGCATATGTGAGTAAAGACACAAAGTCCACAAAGAGAATGATAAAGTTGCTAAGGAAACCTAATGTTAAGCCATGAGTTTTTTTCAAATTACACACCATTGGCGTTTGAACATTTAGCATGTTCAAACTTGAGGAGCCACTCACGTTTATGCTGTTGTTATGCTTCCTTATGACTACAGTCATAAGAAATGTAAAAACACTAACGTTTTTAATTTTTTGCATGATTTTAAATGCTGCCATACAGATATAGGAGATGCATGCACTGGCATGTACAAGAGTTGTGTAAACAGTGCCTTTTTAAGACATACTGTATATAGGGATATGATTACAAAGCATCAAATGCAGATCATTGCAAACTGACCTCAAGGCCAATTCTTTGTTGATTCAGTTAAGTGAAGGTAACATTGCACTGCCTTAGAAAAGACATTTCCTTCCGTCTTTTGTCATAGTGGGTTGCTGTGCCCATTCCATTAACCTTATCAAGAGGTACATCTGTATAACTAGATGGGCCAATTATACCAAAGACAACACACTTTGGTTGATCCAAACCTGAACGTCCTAATTTAATGAAAACAGTAAGCATTTACTCTAGATTTTGCATATGTCATTTATACGGTTGGGTCATTAACTGTAAAGTGTCCAGTTACTGAAGGGCAGTACCACTGGCCAGCATATAACTCAACATTTCCACTGCAAATTACATTATTATGACGTTGCCATTGTCTGCGTTTCCAGTTCCTTAATGGGAACTTCTTTTTCATTTAATGTAATATTCAATACAAGTTTACTTCAGCCTGCAGAAAGGGTTGGTAATGAAGCCAGCTGGTCAGGTAGCTAATGTTAGCTTTAATTGAGCAACAGTATTAAAAGTAGCCAGCTAGCCAAGGCCGGCTAATCTGTCAACTACCAGCTGGCCTAGCCTGCTAGTATGTTAGCCACTACTAAATCAAAGCTGGCTTACGCTTTATGCTGACGCAAACCGTTCATAATTAATAGCGTTATCGTTACAGATGAACGCCTACTTATTGATTAATGTCATGACAATAGCGCAGTGTGTAAGAGGTGCAGGATTTGCAGGCGAACGCTGGCGACATTTTAACCTGTGCCAGCCAATGTGTCTGTGGCTTTGTTGAATGACAGCTCGCTAGCCATGACAGGGCAACTGCGAAAAGTGACATTTTATGCAAACAGCAATTTCACTGGCTTTTTGAAATGTAAGATTGAATGCTGCTGCCCACTATCCATATACCGGAGACCGAATAAGTAACCAGTTAAATGTAAGTGACTGTTTTGGTGGCGCCAGAAGTTGGCTTCAGCTGAGGGCCAGCGGAACAACGCAATGGTGAACAGGTCAGCCCTTGCTAACGTTAGCTAACAAGCTAAGGTGCTAACTACCATAGCTTGAAAGACAATCAAAAATGGCGTAGTGCTGACTATGCCAGCAGGCTCTGTCAAATATGTACCCATAGCCCTTGAACACAAAATAACTCACCGCGATTATAACGTTTTCTTCCCCTTGAAACTTGGGAATGTATCTGTCGCCTCTGACTACCTCGGAGCTGTTCAGCGGCCTAAAACGGCACATCACTTTGATGGTGCACTCCGCCGGGTCGGCCATCTTCCACGGTTTACGAATGGAAATTCAGCAATAAAATTAAAGTATTTCCTGGATCCTAGGGGCAGCCGTTGGGGGGCGAAAAAGGAGGCCGAGCCCCTCTGTCCTTATCTCGGGTTCTGGGAAGGGCGATAATCTGTCGGGCATTCAGCAAAAATCCTTGTTTTCCTCTCAATCACTTCCCCCTCCTGTTAGGAAGCCATGATACCGGTGGATCAGCGGCTGGCCACCTCGCCCCTCCTGCTGCTGTGGATGTGGATCACAATGACGTCACCTCGGTGCTCCCTCCTCGCTGTGTGGCTGTCGTTGTTGAAAAAATAAATGCATTTGATAAAGATTTTGGCAAAATGTTTATTCATAAGTGAAAATGTAATAAAAGAAAGATGTTAAACCATATATGAAACTACTCTCTAATTTGACAAAAACAGATTTATTTTGTCCTTGTTCTATATACTATCCCCTGTATAGTAAAGCTACTGTATATTGAGTGCTTTGGTTTCATTAAAAAGGTTTCTGTTATTGAAAGAACTATATACATTAACTGAACTACAACTACTTTTGTACAAAATTGAGGTTCCTCTTACTTACTTGCATTTGATGCTACTCCACTATATTTGAGAACATTGTACTTTTTACTTTGCAGATTCAGATAATCAACACTATTTTTGTAATTATTATAGATAAAGATGTAAAATAAATAGCTCCACCTTAAACAGCGTTGATATTATACATGTTTTAAATTATTATTATTAGCTATTATAGTGGTTTAAAAGAGATGTATGTATTCATATATACAGTTCGTGATTTTGCATAAGATTAACTTGAGATTTTCATACTTTATGTTTCGGCCTCGCCTTTCTCATATTTACTTAGATACAAATAAATAAAGGTAGTGCTTTTGCTCATAATGGAGTATTTCTGCACTGTGCTCTTGCTTTACTTAGGTAAAAGATCTGAATACTTCCTCTGCCACTGTACATTACAAGTGTAGGAGGCAACATTGGATGCTTTATTTAAAGTAGTAATCTACCCATGTTAAAATACCCCTGCATTGAAAATGTAATTTATGTAAAAGTAGAAAAGAAAAAGATTACAACAAAAGAAAAGTTCTCCTTCGACTAGAAGAATGGCCCCCATCAGTGATAAATAATTGTATATATTATTATCGAAATTAATGTCTTTTTTGGGCAAACCCAGTCAAATAAATAGTTCAAAAGACAAGGCACTTATTTACATCGATGCAATATAATAACACATATAAAAATCACATATTGTCATGAAAAATGTTTGAGTTTTTCATTTGTCACATCAAAAATTAATTACAACCCTGGAAGTAAAAAAGAAAAGAAGAGTGGGTCAATTTAGAATAGAAATGTGGAAAGTGTGGTTTTTAGCCTGTATACACTTACACCCATTTGCAAGTCCATCATAACATGAAGCATGATGGGTGGACAAGTCTCCCATTCAAGATCTCGAGGTTTTGCAGAATACCAAATATGTTACGCTGAATTACAGGGAAATGTGTGGGAAATATGACAAGATTTTCCATTTGAAGTGCAACCATAAAAAAACTGCTTGTTAGATTTGAGTGTGTCACTGATTAAGTGTGATAAGGCTTAAATGAAACACTGACACAGACTGCACACACAGAGTAGAATACTTCTTTTATTGAAGCTGCTTTAAGGCGAATATAAGGGAGGTATTATGAACACTGGTGCCATTGTCACACCCAAAAGAGGATATTAGGCCTACTGCAGCCTGTGACTCAGCTGTCTTTAGGACGGAGAGCCACAGCTGTGAGACCTCCTCCTATATGAAAATGCATCATGCCTGACCTCACTCAACAGATGCCATAACAGAGCAAAAGCCATGGCAAACCACTAGCGGCTGAACACATTTTCTGGCCACTCCCCGAAACAGCGAGGGATATCCTTTTTCATGTTTGAGTGCTTAGCTAACCCAAATACCAGTTTTACTGGCCTTCTACTGGGAGCAAAAGGGTGTGGTGCTTCTGTGTGAGCTAACAGGGTAGTCTGGTTGTCCTTGATCAACAAGTCCCCATAGACCACATTGTCTTCTGTTCATCATATATGGCACTGGTATGATACATGGGAGGGTTATTCAGTAACATGAGCTACTTGTGTACATCCTTGTACATTTCTTTAGACATTCTGATATGTTGCTTTAGAAGGAGAAAGCAAGCTGTCATATTCATTTATAATACTGAGTTACATACTTATAAAAGACCCCCCCCCCCCCCCCCCACACACACACACACACACACACACACACACACACAGTGTGCCAAAGGGCTCAGCACCCAACTAAGCCCATTAGTTAGCAGCTGTCTTGGTTATGACAGTCTTGTAGCATGAAGATTTATTTTCATTGTTAATTTGTGCACATAGATGCGTTTGGCGAATAAAGTTCCATCAATCTACATGGTCTGTAATGCCTATCCATCCATCCATCCATCCATTTTCTACCGCTTTTCCTGCATTTGGGTCGCGGGGGGGCTGGAGCCGATCCCAGCTGTCATTGGGCGAAGGCAGGGTACACCCTGGACAGGACGCCAGTCTATCACAGGGCCGACATGTAGAGACAGACATCTGTAATGCCTATTTAGTGCTTTATCATTAGTGCTTTATTTTAAAATACAAAACCAGTAGTCAATAATCAAATATGTGAAATGTTAAAGCTGTAAAAGTGACTTTATTGACAAAAGCCCTCAGGGTTGTTATGTAACACACATGGACTCACTTTGTGCTGCTGCAACTCATGGAGTGAGTAACAGCATGTTGAGGCAGAATAATATAAGAAAAAATAAATTTAATTAAATTAAAAATCTAAAATTATGTATGTTGCTGTTTAGAAGAAAACATGAATGCCATCTGATTTAATGTTCAGAGTGACTACAAAACAGAGTCTGCTTATTGGTTTTCAGACTGCATGAAAATGAGTGGATGCATGGAACAGTACAAACGTGAAGTGGATAAGACATGCAAAAAGAAAAAACGTTGTGTGACCCTTACATACTCACAAGACATTCAGCCACAATATACTGTGTAGCACAACAACTGCAGGACAGAACAAATGAAGCCCATTAGTTTACATTAGATACAACCATAAAACCTCACATGGTGCTCAGAAATGTGTAACTTGCAGCTCAAAGGATTCATGCTATTATAATGAGACATTAGTTCACACAACCAGTTGGAAAATCTAAAAAAGAAATCTGGAAAATCTGACCCATCATGACAGTCAATATGGTGCTGGAATCACCACGTCATTCACTTTATACAGGAGGATAACCCCACCACAAAAAGACAAAACACATTCATTATTTAAAGAAATTGTAAAAAAAAAAAAAAAAAAAGTCTTGCATTGATAAGTTTGTTATTTGTTGTGTGCAACTGGACTCTGCAGGTGTCATGAAGTGGCTTCTCCAGATGGGGTATATGTGTGTATACTGTAAAAACATACACATTAAAGATGGACTACAAAACAAGAGTCTACTCATTGATTTACACTCTGCATGGTCATTAGTGGATGCCTGGAACAGTACAAAAGTGCATGGACATTTAAACAAGCCAGCATATTCTACTATTTTACTATTTTTACTAAATGTTTTGGTGCAAAGTAGCCTACACACTATTTCTACAAAATTGGTTAAAACATGCAAAAACAGTGATGTGACTATGATGTGTTAAATACTCACTATACGTAATCTGATATTTAGTTTACATTTAGTTTACATTAGATACCATCATGAAATATCACAGACTGTTCAGAAATGTGTAAGATGCAGCATGAAGGATTCAGGCAATTATAATGAGATTTTAGTTTGAAGAACCATACACAACTTTGTTATTCAAATTCAGCTGCAGCATGGCCTCATGGTCTGAAAAACTGTCCCATCATCACAGTCAATGTGACACTAATAGCACCTCCTCATCCACTTTATGCAAATAGACTGGAGAAGTGCTAAACATATGTCTAATGAACACTGGAATAATTAACAAGAATTTAGCACATTTTATTTTATAATTTTAAACAGGAGGAAAATCCAAACATATTATTGCTTGCACATTGATAAGTTTGTAGCCTATATGTTTTTTGCCGTGTGTAACTGGACTCTGCAGGTGTCCTGAAGTGGCTTCTCCAGATGGGGTCTATGTGTGTATACTGTAAACATACAGTACGCATAAAAGAAAATACAATAGCCCAGCTGCCACGGAGCCTCATATGTGCACCGATATATTTCTTCTTGTTTCAATCACTTGGAATCAAACAGATAGCAATCTGTCTCCAATGCATTGTTTTGGTGTCCTGGTGCATGAAACAAATTGTGAAAACGGTAAAGGAAGTCTCCACTATTACATAAAACAAAGTTAGCTGCTACTAAAAACTAGCAGCTAACTATGATGTCATGATAGTGGTTGAGGTTCAAACTTAAATTTTGACCTTGGGAACAGCAGTGGCAAAAATCAGACAACAATCATGAATTTTTGTGATTGTTGCAGAAAATGTGGTCAGCCTTGGAAACATTTAGAGATTTTTCAAAATGTGAAAAAAGACTGGTGGAGGTGTATTATACAAATTCAGAAAATGTAAAATGTCTTTTTTAGTGTCTCTTTATTTAGGAACTCCTCGGGCTATTGCAAAACAGACCGGTGGAATCTTCAACACTGGAACTGGTTGTGCAGTTAAATATGATGAATGTGTTGGAAATATAGTCAAATTAGCAAAAGACACATATAAAAAAAAAAAAGATCTTGGAATCATTGGACAATCGAAGGATTGTGGACTCATAACAGAAACACACAATGGAAGCCTTCCCTGATCTTCAAAACAATAAAGCCAGAAGGAAAAGGGAAAATCAGAAGAGGACTGGCGACCGAGGACAGTGGACCAGTAAAAGAGAATATATTCTGGTTACAGCAGGAAATGTTGTCGGCCTGGGCAACGTGTGGAGATTTCCTTATCTCTGCTATAAGAATGGTGGAGGTGAGAACATAATAATTCTGAATGAAGTGAATAGATGACACTGAATTAACTTGTCTTTTCTCTGGGCATACCTGCACTTTCTTAACTAGGTGCCTTTCTGATACCATATGGTCTGTTAGCTGTGGTGTATGGGATACCTCTGTTCCTACTGGAGAGCTCAGTTGGTCAGTACACCCAGGAAGGATTTGTCATGTCTTGGAGGAAATTGTGTCCGCTGGCCCAAGGTGAGCTGATTTGAACTGAACTAATGTGCAGATAACAGGAGAGGTAATCCAAATCACACTCTATAAATAATGCTTTTGTACCATGGCAGTTTTCTCTGAATCATTCAAGCTGTCGGTAATGTCTTATGTCTCAATAGGTGCTGTGTTTTAAAACTGTGGTTTGTATTTGTGCTGTAGGAATTGGATTTGGACAGCTGGTAATCACACTACTTAACTCCATGTACGTTTTAATTGAAGCTTGGTCTATCTTCTACCTGGTGTTCTCATTCAGATCCCAGCTCCCCTGGGTCAGCTGTGAGAACTCCTGGAATACAGGTAAGGCTGTGAAGTTAACTTTAATTTATTAAAGCATAAAAGTTGGATTGCATTTAACTTAATGGTCACAGCATTTCAAATAAAACACAGTGGTCAGTTATGAGAAATGTTGATTTTATCTGACAGAAAGACTCACTGAAATGATTTACATGAAACATTTATAAGGTCTTTAATTCAATTCTTTAATTTAATTAATTTGGTCTCAATAAAATCTCTGTTTGTCCCTTAACTCAGAAAACTGTGTTGGTGTTCAGTCTTTCACTTCATCCAATGTGAGTGCAAATCAGACCAACACCACCTCTGCTGCAACTGAGTTCTGGGAGTGAGTATGGCTTAATTATCTCCAAATGATCCATAACAGAATAATGATTAATACTGAATATATGTTTAAGAATCACATTTTGATCCTATTTGAATGCAATTTTGCAAAATGCTTAAATCCAACACAGTTTGGACAGTGTCTAGAGACATCTATTAAAGAAAACAAAGAATAGCTAAAATACGTGACTCATATAACATGAATGATATGTTAGGGGTAACCGTAAGTTCCTGCCTCCTCAGACGGCGGGTGCTGGGCATGTCTGGAGGCATTGAGGAACTGGGCAGTGTGAGATGGGAACTGGCCTTGTGTCTTCTGGTCTGCTGGGTTTTCTGCTACTTTAGTATCTGGAAAGGCATCAGATCTTCTGGAAAGGTCAGTGGAAGAATTTAAAATATTGATGTATTTGCTGTGCATGCAATCGTCAATAACCTAAATTTTCTTTGTATTTAAGGTAGCCTATTTCACAGCCACGTTCCCCTACGTAATGCTCCTGGTGCTGCTCATCAGAGGCTTGACCCTACCTGGAGCTCAAGAAGGGATCTACTACTACCTATATCCAGACCTGAACCGCCTGGCTAACCTTGAGGTGGCCCGTTTATTTGAGCCTCACTTTAGAATTACTTGGGTATCACTAAATAGGATGAGAATTTAAAAATGTGTAGTGAAGGTATTTCTTGAGGGTATATTATGCTTCAACTCCAAACCACGTCTCAAGGCAAAAGTATTTATACAACCTGGCAAATCATTAATTGGAGCCAGAGCCTGTCTATTTATACAGCCCATCGGACTGGTGTTACAGGGACCAAAACAGGCTACTAGGTGCAGTGACTACTACAGTCGTCGCATCCTCCCATTCCTGAAGAATCTGTGGATCCGTCCATCCATGTAATGTCAGAGGTCTGGTGGGAATAATTAAATTAATCTAAACATAAATAAGTTTGCTGTAATAGGATAGCAAATGCAAAAATAAATACAAGATAACGGATAATGGCACCAAAAAGAGAAAAGTTGGAGCAGAGAAGATCAGGGAGAAAAGGAAAAGACATTTGGAGGCAGAAGCTGAAAAATGTATGAAAATAACCAATGTGTTCATAATGAGGAAGGTTAACATCAGCTGCAGCATGAAACCTTAACTGTCCAAATGAAGAGGAGGAGGAAAGTACAGTTCAGTACAGAGCAGGGGCGAAAAGACGAGGCAACCAATTTGGACAACCTCGCAGCAGTTGATACTTGCATGCCGTAGTGGTAACAGAGGGAATTCACACGGAGGCTCAGCCTGAGTGATTTTTCAAATTCCATACTCAAAAAATGCACTAAATAAATGGCACAAAACGTTGTCCATCCATCAAAGAACAGACGAACAGGAGACAAGTGCTCAATATAGAGAAAGCACAGATGCATATAACCCTGTATATCGACTCACCTCTGTTAGAACCTGTTTGTACCCATTCTGATTGGCCTGGCATTAAACAAAAAGCCTGCAACCATATCCTCCTTCTGTCTACACTAGCTGCATAGATAGTCTCTTTCAATGATGTTTGTCTTTTGTGTGCCTGTGATGACTCGACATGATGTGAATTACACAAATGGTGGATAAGGTTGATTCCACTGAAAGGGAAATGGTTGGCTGGAAATTAAGTGACATCCTTCATTTTCTGTTGTTGGATTGTTACAATTTCATCCTTTCATTGTGGTATCATCCATTCTGTACAATGACCTGGATTAGGGCCTCAATTTATCAGGCATCTCAGAGTTATTGCTTGGAATCACACTGAATGTTTAACAAGAAGATCATTTACCTGTTCTTGTATTACAGGTCTGGAGAGAAGCCGGATCTCAAATATTGTTCTCCTACAGTCTGACTGCAGGGACTCTAAATGTCCTGTCTAGCTATAATGATTACAACAACAACTGTTACAAGTATGTAATCAGAATTGTGTCAGAATTATTTGCATATGGTACTTTGTAGGTTTAGAAGTCTGATTACAGACATATTTAAAGACAATATATTAAAAAGATATGTACCATAGAAATGTTCTATTTTTTGACAAGGGCCTATTGTGTTTCTGGGACCTTTAGGGACTGTTTTTGGCTCTGTCTGCTGAACAGTGGGACCAGTTTTGTTGCTGGGTTTGTCATCTTCTCTGTACTTGGATTCATGGCTCAGAAACAGGGTGTTACTGTTGATGCTGTGGCTGAGTCTGGTAAAGATTTTATATGCTGTTGAAATTTCAGCAAAGTGCATCAAAGTCCAGACAGCACACATTACGTTCTCTTTCTTGTTTAATTCTTATTCACAGGTCCAGGTTTGGCCTTCATTGTTTACCCTCAGGCAACAGCCATGATGCCTTTGCCACAGTTCTGGACTGTCTGCTTCTTCCTGATGCTCATTCTACTGACTGTTGACACACATGTAAGATGTTTTTGTCATATTACCTCTTGATTTACCAGTTTATTTCAGTGCAACAATGAATAATTGTCTTATTGTACTTCATTCCCAGTTTGTGATAATTGAGAGTTTTATAACCTCACTAAGCGACTTGTGTCCGAAGCTGTTTCATAAACCACGAAGACGTGAGCTGCTCGTCCTTTTCATCTGTACATTCTTCTTCCTCACACATCTGATGTTGGTCACTGAGGTCAGTACAATATTTACATGGGGGCACACTGTTTTCAAAAACATTTTAAATTTTAAAATCAAATTTCTTCCTACTGCAGGGAGGGATTTACATCTTCCTGTTTGTTGATTATTATGGTGCTTCCAGAGCTTCTCTGTATTTCATGGCTTTATCCGAGTGTCTGGTTCTGGCTTGGATATTTGGTGTGTAACAATCTATATTTTTTCTCTTTCTCATGATATGATCTATTTGTATTTATTTGTGTTTTAAATGTCTTTTTGCAACAATGAGTTATGACTTTTTGACATTATTTAACTGGTCAGTATCAAAAAACAGGATGAATAAAAATGTCGCTCATGTGAGATTTCATTAAATAGCTTTAGTCGTACTGGTTGCATTTTCTGATTGTAACCAAATATTTCCTCCTTTGTCACATTCTTAATTTAATTACAATGCTAATAAAACAGTTGTGTATGATATTAAATCTGGTCTAATGTAAAGTCTGTACATTTTTATCAGGTGCTGATCGTCTCATTAACATAATTGAGGACATGACAGGTCAGAGACCATCTATTTTCTTCAAACTGTGCTGGAAATTCATCATTCCTCTGCTGTCACTGGTGAGTGAAAAAGTTGTTTTGCTTAAATAACAAGACTAAGAGTCTACAATCATGTTGGCTGGTCTGTTAGACTGTACATGATCACAGAGGTGCTGGAAGCTAAGTGTTAACTTATCATCGTTTTGTGTGTCAGTTAACACTAAAGACATGATGAGGATGACAAGGATGTGATTAGTTAGATATTACATTTACATTTAGGGCATTTAGCAGACGCCTTGTCCAAAGCAACTTACAATAACTACATTTGTCAAAAGAAAGAAACCACAACATATCATTGCCGATACAGTAAGAGCTAACAAATAGAAACAAGTGTTAGGTCCTTGTCTGAGTAAGGTAGTAGCTGTTCAGCAAACATACCTTAAGAACAACAGTGCTATGATCAACGTACTATAGGTAAGAACATAGCAGTGCTCTTTTTTTTATCGGGAGTGGGGGGGGGGGGGGGGGGGGTCATGCTATGCAGAGTCAAGGTGAAGTCTTGAGCCTTTTTCGGAAGATGGCAAGTGACTCTGGTGTCCTGATATTATGTCATAAAACAAAGTATTCGACAAATACCTGTTGATGGCTCTACAGGAACAGGTATGGGTCAACAAAGATAATGTTTTGGCTATTCAAACTGTGTATCAACAGTCTTTGTTCACAGTCCAGCAAGAGTAGACTACTCTGGCATTTCTCTAGCCTTCCTGTTCTTTTTGTCACTAACAATGTGATACATCTCCCGGCAGAATAACTAAGGCTATTTGATAGGGTCTATGTACTAATATTGATATAAAACTAACTACATTATTAGCCCTCAAAAAACATAATTCTCTGCACTATCACAGATTTCTTTCATCCTGTACCTGGTTGATTACAAACACCTCAGGATCAATGACCGCTACACTTATCCTGACTGGACATACCCACTAGCGTGGACCATGACACTCTCCTCTGTTGTCATGGTGCCACTGTGGGCAGCTGGACGGATGTGTTTGACATCAGGAACCTTCAGACAGGTGAGTCTCATCTCTCTTCTTCAACCGCTTATCCAGTGTTGGGTTGCGGGGTCAGCAGCTTTAGCAGGGGACCCCAAACTTTCCCTTTCCCGGGCCTCATCCGCCAGCTCTGACTGGGGGATGCCAAGGCATTCCTTGGCCAGTGTGGAGATATAATCTCTCCACCTAGTCCTGGGTCTTCCCTGTGGCCTCCTCCCAGCTGGTCACGCCTGAAACACCTCCCTAGGGAGGTGCCCAGGGGGCATCCTCACCAGATGCCTGAACCACCTCAGCTGTCTCCTTTCAATGCAAAGGAGCAGCGGCTCTACTCCGAGTCCCTCACAGATGACTGAGCTTCTCACCCTATAAGGGAGACGCCAGTCACTCTCCTGAGTAAACTAATTTTGTATCCACGATCTAGTTCTTTCGGTCATGACCCATCCCTCATGACCATAGGTGAGGGTAGGAACGAAGATCGACCGGTAGATTGAGAGCTTTGCCTTCTGGCTCTGCTCTCTTTTCGTCACAACGGAGCGATACAGCGAATGCAATACCGCCCCCACTGCTCAGGTTCTCCGGCCAATCTCATGTTCCATTGTCCCCTCACTCGCGAACAAGACACTGATGTACTTGAACTCCTTCACTTTGGGTAAGGACTCATTCCCTATCCAGAGCAGGCAATCCACTGTTGAGCACCATAGCCTCAGATTTGAGGTGCTGATCCTCATTCTGACCGCTTCACATTCGGCTGTGAATTGATCCTGTGAGTGCTGGAGATCACAGACCGATGATGCCAGCAGGACCACATCATCTGCAAAAATATGCCTATCCAAGTCCACAACACACTTAGACTGGATCGGTATATTCCCAGGTCCCCTCCAGGATCCTCACGAGAGTAAAGAGCTGGTCTGTTGTTCCACGGCCAGGACGGAACCCGAATTGTTTCTCTTAAATCAGAGGTTAGACTATCAGCCGAACCCTCCTTTCCAGCACCTTGGAGTAGATTAGTGTGATACCCCTGTAGTTGGTTCACACTCTCTGGTCCCCCTTTTTGAACAGGGGGACAACCACCCCAGTCTGCCACATCTTAGGCACTGTCCCTGACTTCCACACAATGTTGAAGAGACGTGTCATCCAAGACAGCCCCTCCACCACCAAAGCCTTCAGCATTTCTGGACGGACGGACGGAGCTTTGCCACTGAGGAGTTGTTTATGTACCTCAGTGACTTCCACCAGGGAAATTGACGACGATCCTCCATCAGCTTCCAACTCTGCCTCTACAATAGAGAGCGTGTCGGTCGGATTCCGGAGTTTCTGTCAGTACCTTGCAACCGCCTCCGGAGTCTTCCGAGATAACATATCCCGAAATAACTCCTTCATCAGTCGGAAGGCTTCTTCTTCCACCGGTGTCCACCACGGTGTTCGAGGGTTACCGCCCCTTGAGGCACCAAAGACGTTTAGCCCACAGCTCAACGCCACAGCTTCGGTAATGGAAGCTTTGAACACTGCCCACTCAGGTTCGATTTCCACAACCTCCACAGAGGTGCCAGAAAAGCTCCGCTGGATGTCTGAGTTGAAGATCTCTTGGCCAGGGGGCTTCTCCAGCCATTCCCAGTTCACCCGCACTACTTGTTTGGGCTCACCAGGTCTGTTCAAAGGTTCCCCCTACCCTCTGACCCAACTCACCACCAGATGGTGATCAGATCCGCCCAGTGTGCGAACTATACCGCGGCTTTAGGGGGGGCTCACTTATATTGGCGCGGGGGGGGGGCTTGCGCGTGCCTCAGAGGACATAGCGCCCCCACGTTTCAATGGTGAGGACAAGAATTGCATCCAGGCCAGTATCTTTATTAAAGTGAAAAACTGATCAATCACCCTCATGCGCAAATCATACATTAAAAATAGCCTAATTTTACACATGATCCATGATTATGACAAAACAAAAAAACAAAACAAAAAGGAAATGCATGTGAAAAAACAGCATTTTGCCAATATTTTAGAGAACCCCCCAAAATTTCACAAATCATGTTTTCAGGGGAGCTCATGTCTCATTAAGGGGGGCTGAGACCCCCCTGGCTCCCCCGTAGTTCACACCCTGGATCCGCCCCTCTCTTCACCTGTGTGTCCAAAACATGTGGCCTCAGATCAGACGAAACAATCACAAAATCGGCCATTGACCTTCGGCCTAGGGTGCTCTGGTACCATGGAAACTTATGAGCATCCTTATGTTTGAACATGTGCGCGTTCAAGTCTCCCAGTAGGACTATGGAGTATGTTACTGGAGCCCCATGCAGGACTCCATTCAGGGTCTCCAAAAAGGCAGAATACTCCTAACTGTTGTCTGATGCATATGCACCAAACAACAGTCTCTTCCACCGGGGTAAACTCCAACACTCAGCCAGGGATTTGTGATTATCCCCACACCCACCCGGTGCCTCACACCTTGGTCAAGCTCCTACCTCCACAGAGAGGTGACGTTCCACGTTCCCAGAGCCAGCCTCTACTGCTCAGGTCCGGTCCGTCGAGGTCCCTGTCCTTCACTGCCACCAGTAAGGCAGCGCACCCGACCCCAGCGGTTCCTCCCGTGGGTGTTGAGCCCACAGCATGGCTGAGAAGCCATTTCCATGTAGCTTCTTCGGGCTGTGCCCGACCGGGCTCTGTGGCTAGCCCAGCCACCAGACGCTTGCTAAGGGGCCCTCCCTCTGGGCCTGGCTCCAGACAGGGGCCCCCGGGCTTCCTCCGGGCTGGGTCACTCCTCTATCCCTCACTTTTTCAGGGGGTCTTTGTGAACCATTCTTAGTCTGACCCCCTCGACTGAGACCAATTTGCCATGGGAGACTCTACTAGGAGCACAAAGCTCCAGACAACAAACCTCTCCGCCACGGTAAGGTAATGGTTCCCAGAGAAGTGTTTATTTATTATAAATTATAAGAAAATATTTATAAAACTCAGAGCTTTTTACTTGATTATTCATATAATCATATATTCTAGAGCCACCAACTAACTAATTTTCAAATAGTATGAAAAGAAATACATGATAAAATACAATGATTTTACATTTAGTTGGATGAGATTGAAGTCCATCCAGTGCTACTTGTGGTGTGGGTAGTCAATGCTTGTTGGACTGGATGATACCTCATCCAAATCCTTTGCTGCAGCCTGAGGGGGATGTCTGTCCTACACATTAAGCTCTGGGGGTGAAAATGTCCATGAGAGTTATAAAAATTAGATTAGTGTGTACTAATCTGTGTAATGTATAGTGTTTCTCATTTGGTTTGTTCCTGTGTTCCAGCGTTTGTCTGTCCTTTGTCGTCCTGCTGAAGATCCAGCCTGGCAGAGCAAAGAAACGGGAGAGGAGGGAATAACTGTTGAACTGAGGACATCTGCAATTAGAACTTAGTGTGACCAGCAAAGTCAAATTATTTAGACAGTTCAATCTATCATTCTGTCATTAATTGTCACTGGTCTTTTTGTCTTAAATAGTTTAATAATAATCTATTCGCAGTTACATTCCTAAATCTCAGTTATCCTTAAGTATCACAATGTACTCTCTCTTGTATCCATTTTCTTTTAATTTTATGTTGCTTTCATCATTGATCACTTTTTGCTGCTCCATTTGATTTCAATCATCAAATATGTCCTTAAATATGAAATTGTCTTTTTATTAACATAATTTTAGGATGCCAATGGACTGGAAACATAAAGAAGCCTGCTTGGTTAAGGCCTGGGTGGTGGCAATGGTTGCTGATGCTTCCTCTTTGGACTGAATACATGCATTGATGGTGCAGATGGACCTAGCCAGAGACTGCAGGGTGGGGATCAAGTTGTTGTTTGCATTAGAGGTGCCTGGAGTGAAGGACTATAAGAAGCGATGTTCCTTCTCTTCATCTGAGGAGCTTGGGAAAAGCCACATTTCTTGGACCTTTCACGCCCAGGTAGCCAGGAAAGAGGGCGACCTGGAGCTGGAATGATGCTGCGCTCTTGAAGCTGAGACACCAGGGTACCTAGCTTGTCTGAGGGGGAGCCACTGCCCAAAGTGAGTGCTCCTGCAATGCCCCCCAGATGATGTATGTTCCGGCAGAACAATTATGCTGAGGTCGGGCTCTTCTGGGAAAAGATCAAAGTCAGATTCTGATTGTCTTAAAAATTGACAACAAGATGCCAAAAAAAGTATGAAAATGTTTTTCCATTTCCTTGGGTTTGAACTGCAGTATCAATTGACGTCAGCAGAAAGAACCATTTTAAACTTGACTGTGTGATATGTGGGATGTTCCTGAAATTAGAATAACATGAGACTGCTTTATCATTTTCCCTGGTGTTTCTTAAACTCTACCCTGCTGAACGGAGCATTACTCTTTTGAACTTTTATGATGAATGTCAAATAATTGATTTCATTGATGAAATTTAATCAGTGATATCAGTTACTGAATCTACTTGGTCACATGTAATCCTATAATTCATGCATTGTTCATTCATTTATTTATCCTTTATTCACACTATTCATTTTACTCCTTATTTAGTATTTATGTTTATTTATTAGTTTAGTGTATAGTTAACAGATCGATAGTTTCATTAATAAAGAATTGATCATTGACAAAATTACATGAAACAATTGTCAATGTATACCATAGCAACCTTGAGATTGAGAGTTCATTTTAAGTTTTCTCTGTTTTCACAAATTTGAGTGGCGTCCTAAAATGATGTTAATTAAATGACATTGCTTAAAATGTAACTAAGCAAGAGTTGCTTTCCTTGGCTTCGCCATATGCATCCTCAAGGGCATTCCTTCATCTCATCACTATTAAAGCAACACGTAAAGCGATGGTTTGGAGTAAAATGCACCCTAGGTCATTTCCACCATGACATCCAGCCAAATACTCCCTCAGAAGCATTTTTAGTGATTGTCAACATTGATCAAGACAGGGCTATCAGCCGAATGGCTTAGTACTAGCGCGAACGGTACATTATGCATATCTTGTAAATGACCCCACTAATAATGCATGGTGTGTTACCAAACTTCTGCAGTAGTAGACATAGGGTCTGTACTCACAAAACGAGGCATTTGAAAGTTTGTAAGTAAGCCAGGAGTTTATTTAAAAGAACACTTGCCTGATAGCTTCTATCCTCTGCTGCTAACGCTAGCGCTGCGTCGACGCTACTTCCGCTACTTTACAAGATATACATAATGTACCGTTCGCGCTAGAACTAAGCCATTCGGCTGATAGCCCTATCTTGACCAATGTTGACCATCGCTAAAAATGCTTTTGAGGGGGTATTTGGCTGGATGTCATGGTGGAAATGACCTAGGGTGCATTTTACTCCGAACCATCGCTTTAAGAACTTTTCCTCTTCGGTCCCCCTACAGGTTGGAAACGGAGTTGTCCAATAATGCCATCGTAAATAATTTAGCCTACTGCAACCTACTGTTGCACGCACGTTATTTGTTTGTATGCAGAACCAGCTCTGGAAACGATGAACGATTTGAACGATGTCCAGTGACAAGGTAGAGTAGCTAATGCCTTAGCTAAGATTAGCTAACATGAGCCATAGCGATAGTTACATATATATTAGCACAATAGCTAACGCCTTAGCTAAAATGAGCCAATAAAATAATCGACAATGTATTGTACACAGATGCACACTGTTGGAAAAAAAATGATTACAGGTATTATTTACAAGTCCAGCAGCAACAAAGCCAAGTCACCATCCGTCTTGCATTTTGTAGCCTCCTTCAGCTCTCGCCAACGAGTGTGAGCCAGTCTGATAATCACTCTTGTTCGAGCTCTTTCTTTGTCATGCACCCGTTTTCTTTTCTTTGCCTCATCGGACATTATACTCCTCCTTTTCTTTGCAGGCTCTGCCATGACACCAATTTAAAAACTACCTGCTGCAAGGTATCTTCCACGCACCTGCCGGGTGTTCTCCCACTGATCTCCACGCAGAGCCTCCACCTACCAGCTTTTGTAACGCTCTGCCGTAAAGCAGGTCAAATTTGTAGTCTCAGAACTACAAAACCACTACCCGGCGAGGCAAAGTTACATAGAGCGGTTACAGCTGATTGAGGGCCTCAGAGCGAATGCAGAAGTGTCGTTCACCCGGTTGGAAACATTATTTTAAGGCACTAAAAACTGTTTAGTGTTGCTTTAAACATGCATAGATTCCAAAATCTCATCTGTCTAGATGAAGGGCGCCAATTATTGTTCTCTATTTGCTCTTTAGGCATTTCTCAGATGCAGCAAAATTAATTAAAGTCCCAGTCGGCAAGTCCAGCGGATCGAGGGCACTCTGTCAGATTTTGAATGTTTACAACTCTCACGCTCCTCCCCCACGACCACCGAGCTCCTTCCCCTCGACTTTGTGCCCTTTGAAATCCCTTAGATCACGCCACCTTTGAAACGCGGGTCCGATGGTGACTCTGGTTTTATCACGGACAGCATCGCAATCTTTCTTTTGTTACTTCTTTTCCACCGGTGTTTTCTTTTCCTTGGTTGTTTTGGACCTCCCCATTTCGGTTTTTAACCGAGGAATTAGAAGCTTGTTCCTACTTCCCTCCGCCTCCCCCCTGTGATAGTGGTACGACCCGAGGGAAGAGGGGCTCTGTTTGCACGAACACAGCCCTGCGTGCTGATTGGACAGGATGACCTGGGCTTTGTTGACATTTTGCAAAACAAACAACAGGCTCTACGTGCGCGTAGAGGCACGTAGAGGCGTGTTAGGCACGCTTTTTTTTCTAAAACCGGATGATTTATGTTGTTCTATGGGAGCATAGTGTCGGCTTCAGTGAATATGATCAAAAACATTTTGCCGACTGGGACTTTAATCCTCCAAATCTTTCAACCCACTAGAGACACTTCACATTCTGATGGTGGTCTATCATGAGCTCACTGGCCTATCGTAACTTAATCATTACAATGTTCAAGATGACATTTATTCCACTGGATGTAATTTTAGACAAAATAACGCATTCATTTTCACAAGGCATTCATTTTCAACAACGCATTCATTTTCACTTCAGAACCAAAATCAAGGACATCAGATCCATCTTATCCCATCAAGTTTTAACTGTTAACACACCTGAACTGATGTCCTTACCGGAGGAAACACTGGAGAGTTTTGCCCTGGTTGATGCAAGGACACCTGGGGCCTGTACTACGAAGCGAGTTCAACATACCCAGGGTATCTTTTAGAGATCCAGCTTAAGTAACCCTAACAAAGGCAATCAGAGATAAGTGGTCACACGAAGCTGGTTATCAACTCGTTAACTCAACCCAGGGTTTACCTGTCCAGCTATGAGCGCGTGCACATGAAAGAGGCGGCGTTTGCAGCATTTGACCAATCACATACATGGATCAGTCTACGGCAGTGGAGCGGCGTATTTCACGTACGAGGAGCGAACCATAATCATACAGAAATACGAAGAAGTTAAACATATAATACAGGCAAAAGGCAACCGTTTCATCTGCCAAATGCAGAAAGGACAGCTGGCAAAACCTCACCGACTGTGTGAATACGGAAGTCGTATTAACAATATTAGTAGTATAATATGACTGCCCCATCATAAGGACACTAGTAGATCTGACTGATTACATGATTCCTTTAACTTAGCTGATAGCTTAGTGGTGGAGTTACCGCCCCATGTTACGAGGCTACTTTCAGCGGTCCCGGTTCGAATCCGCCCTTCGGCTGTCTTTTAAATCATGTCGTCGCTCTCTCTCGTCCCTTTAACTCTTACGATGTCCTTCAGCAATAAAAGGCCAAACATATAACTTTAAAATAATGAATGTGTTGCTTGGATGTATTCTTATAATGTTGTTTATGACAATATCAGCCTCACTCTTTCAGCTGCAATCCCGGCGGTGTAAAACGGACTTGGGAGCAAATCAAATAAATATAAAAACATAATTCAAAGTGGTAAGTAGGCTGTACGCTGACAAAGAAAAGTCTTTCCCTCCGATGAAAATCTGTATCTCTCATATAAAACATCGTCAGGGACAGAAAAAGGTTTTTGCCGGTCTCAGTACACTCTATTGTTCTCCTACGAGACCCTCTCACGATCCACCGAGCTTCTTTTTTTTTTAAATCCGCGCACCAAGACAGCTGATTGGTCGGTAGGTGGTGTGTTTCTCCACGTTGATCTCTTATCAGGAACATAACCTGCTCCAGAGCAGGTTAGCTCCACGGCGTAAGTTACCATGGCGATCTACCCCGGTAAGAAGTGAACCAGCGCCGTAGGACAGAAAACCCAGAGTTAACGCTTAAGTTACCTCGCTAAGCACAAATCCTGCTTCGTAGTACAGGCCCTTGGTCGAGTATTCTTTCAAGTAAACCCAACAACCTGCCTTTTAGATCCCATTCCCACACCACTTTTAAAATCGTTTTATGGATTCTTCGAGGAACAGTTTTTAAACATCATGAATTGCTCTCTTCAGACGGGTGTCTTCCCCACCGCCTTTAAAACGAAGAAGAAGAGAAATTTAGATCCAAGTGTTTTTAATAACTACCGACCTGTATCCAACTTACCATTTTTAAGTAAAATTTTAGAAAAACTGTTTTTTAACCAAGTTTGTCACGGTCACTGGTGCTGGCAAAGGAGAACCCAAAAGCACGACAAAGAGGCAGGCGAGTTTGTTAGGGAAGATCAGTTTACTTGTCCAAAAAACAGGCAGGGTCAAAACCGGGAGATCAGAATAGGCAAACAAATCCGACAGGGAGCAGGCAGGAATCCGTAGTCCAAGAGAGGCAAAACAAGGTCAGAACAATGAAGGCAGAACTGGAAACGCTGGAGAGCTTGGCAACGAATAACACAAGACAATCTGGCAGGAATCAAGTGAAAATGGACTAGTATATATACTGAGGAACTGATGAGCAAATGGACTGCAGGTGAGGAGGAAATGGGCGGGGAAAACCAGGTGAGGGAAATGAGTTGATTGCATGGCAGGGAAGGAGGGCCGGGTCTGAAATGACAGGAGAGCTAATGAAGTGACATGGAACAAAGATAAACAAACTAAGAGTTAGTGTAACTATGTTACAGAACCCCCCCCTCTAGGGACGGCTCTTGCCGTCCCACCCGGTTGATCAGGATGAGACTGGTGGAAGTCCGTGATGAGAGCTGGATCCAGAATGCTGCGAGCAGGGACCCACGAGCGTTCTTCAGGGCCATAACCCTCCCAATCAACCAGATACTGCACTCCCCTGCCACGTCGCCGGGACTTGATGAGCCGACGGACAGTGTATGCAGGTGCCCCATCAATGAGCCGGGGGGGTGGTGGGGGTTTGGAGGGGGGCAGAAGTGGACTCTCACTAACCGGTTTGACCTTGGAAACATGGAATGTGGGGTTAATCCTCATCGATGATGGAAGACGAAGACGGACAGCCACAGGATTGATTATTTTAGAGATTGGGAATGGGCCCACAAAACGGGGAGCCAACTTCTTGGAGTCCACTCTGAGAGGAAGATCCCGTGTCGACAGCCAGACGCGTTGTCCTGGGGTGTACCGGGGTGCAGGATTGCGATGTCGATTGGCCGATCGTTGGTAACGGTCAGAAGAGCGCAGGAGTGTGGAACGGGCCTGCATCCAAGTGCGCCGACACCGTCTGACGTACGCCTGAACAGAGGGAACGCTGGCTTCACGTTCTTGCTCTGGAAAGAGTGGCGGTTGGTAGCCCCGGGAGCATTGGAAAGGTGAGAGACCAGTGGCAGAGCTGGGCAGGGTATTATGGGCATACTCGATCCACAGGAGCTGCTCAGACCAGGAGGCAGGGTTGCGGGAAGCAAGGCAGCGCAGAGCTGTCTCCATCTCCTGATTCATGCGTTCCGCTTGACCATTGGATTGTGGGTGGAAACCAGATGACAAACTGACAGTAGCCCCCAGCAACCTGCAGAACTCGGACCAAAAGTGAGAGGTGAATTGAGGTCCCCGGTCAGAGACCACATCAGATGGGAGACCATGTATCCGGAACACATGTTGCAACAAAATTTCAGCCATTTCCTTTGCAGTGGGTAATTTGGTTAACGGGATGAGCATGGCAGCTTTGGAAAATCGATCAATAACAGTGAGTATAACTGTGTTACCGTTAGAAGGTGGTAGGCCAGTGACAAAGTCCAAAGAAATGTGAGACCAGGGACGACGAGGAATTGGCAGAGGATGAAGGAGACCGGATGGAGCTTGATGAGAGGTCTTATGTTGAGAGCAGACACGGCAAGCAGCAACGAACTCCCTGGTGTCCTTTTCCATGGAAGACCACCAGAAGCGCTGTCGAAGGAGGGCTAAAGTGCGTCTCACCCCAGGATGGCAAGCCAGACGAGAAGAGTGCCCCCACTGGAGGACCTCAGAACGGAGACCATCTGGAACGAACAGTCGGTTCTCTGGACAAGCACTAGGAGCAGGGTGTTCAGTGTGGGAGCGTTTTACCTTATCCTCCACCCCCCAGGTTACCGCCCCGATAACGCATGCAGAGGAGAGAATACCTTCAGGCTGGGATGGAGAATCCTCTGACTGGAACTGACGGGACAGGGCATCGGGCTTGACGTTCTTGGAGCCTGGTCTGTATGAGAGGGAGAAGTTAAAACGGTTGAAGAAGAGAGCCCACCTAGCTTGACGAGAGTTAAGTCTCTTGGCCGATCGGATGTACTCAAGGTTTTTGTGGTCAGTCCAAACCACAAATGGTTGCTCCGCCCCCTCCAACCAGTGTCTCCATTCCTCCAGTGCAAGTTTGACTGCCAACAGCTCCCGGTTCCCAATGTCATAATTCCTCTCTGCTGAAGCCAGTTTCCGGGAGAAGAAAGCACATGGGTGAACCTTCTGGTCCTCAGCCGACCGCTGAGAAAGAACTGCCCCGACACCGGAATTCGAGGCATCCACCTCCACAATAAACTGGCGAGCAGGATCTGGAAAGATGAGAATAGGTGCAGAGGTGAAGCGTGACTTCAACTCACCAAAAGCCGCTTCAGCCATGGAGGACCACCGGAAGGGCTCACTGAGAGAAGTGAGAGCAGTGAGGGGAGCTGCCACTGAACTGTAGTTTCGAATGAACCTTCGGTAGAAGTTGGCAAATCCCAGGAAGCGTTGGAGCTCCTTGCGTGTCGATGGAGTTGGCCAGTCAGTGACTGCCTTGATCTTGGCCGGGTCCATCCGGATGTTGCCAGTGTCGATGAAGAAACCCAGGAAGGATACCTCTGAAACGTGAAACTCACATTTCTCTGCCTTAACAAAGAGCTGGTTCTCCAAGAGCCTCTGGAGGACCTGACGTACATGCACTACATGCTCCTTCCTGGACTTAGAAAAAATGAGAATGTCATCCAGATACACGAAAACAGACACGTTGAGCAGATCCCGCAGAACATCATTGACTAATGCCTGGAAGACTGCAGGAGCATTAGTGAGACCAAATGGCATGACCAAATACTCATAATGACCACTAGGAGTATTAAAGGCCGTCTTCCACTCATCACCCTCCCTGATTCTCACCAAATGATAAGCATTGCGGAGGTCGAGTTTGGAGAAAATGGTAGCCCCTTGTAGCAGTTCAAAAGCAGAGGAGATTAATGGAAGAGGGTACCTGTTTTTGATGGTAATGTCATTGAGTCCCCTGAAGTCAATGCAAGGTCGTAGGGTCTTGTCCTTTTTCTCCACAAAAAAAAATCCTGCTCCAGCGGGAGACGATGATGGTCGTATGATCCCTGCCGCCAGGGAGTCATGGATGTACTTTTCCATAGCTTTAGTTTCAGGAACCGATAAGGAGAAAAGTCGCCCCCTAGGGGGAGATGTACCTGGGAGGAGGTCAATGGCACAATCGTACGGGCGATGCGGCGGCAAAGAGGTGGCCCGGGCCTTGTTAAAAACCTCTTTCAGATCCAGGTAATCCATAGGAACTCCTGACAGGTCTGGAAACTCAGAGGGGACAGTCAAACCAGAGGCAGATGACAGAGCAGACTTCAAACAGACAGCATGACAATGAGTACTCCACTGCAGTACAGTTCCTGAAGACCAGTCAATGTGTGGATTATGCCTCCTAAGCCAAGGGAACCCCAAAATGACAGGTTGTTGTGGAGCATTGATCAGGTGAAAAGAAAGAGTCTCAGTGTGATTACCTGAAATGGACATTTGCAGGGGGGTAGAGCGATGTGTAACCCGGAATAGGAGGCGACCATCCAAGGCTGAGGCGTCGATAGGCTTCTCCAGAACCACCTGACCAAGACCCAGCTGGAAGGCAAGAGTCATGTCCAACAGGCTTTCATCTGCCCCGGAATCAATGAGAGCTGAGACAGTCTGATAATTCCCAGGGCCGAACAGCTTGACCTGAACCAACGGTCGAGAGGGCATTTCCGAGTTCACAGTCCGGCTCACCAGCGCCCTCTGGATGACTGGTGAGCCATGTCTTTTACTGGACACGAAGAGGCGAAATGGCCGTCCTGACCACAGTACAGACACCTGTTCTCCCTTAGGCGGCGCTGTCGTTCTGCTGTAGACAGCCGTGTCCTGCCCAGCTGCATAGACTCAGGAGCGTCACAAGGAGCATCTGTGCGCTGGTCAGAAGGACGCCCCGGAGGATGGGATGGCTGGTTAAACCGCACAGGTGAAGCGGCGGACCGAACTCTCTCCCTCCGCCGCTCTCGCAGACGACTGTCTATGCGGATAGACAGAGAGACCAGTGCGTCCAAATCAGCAGGAAGATCACGGGCCGCCAGCTCGTCTTTGATGTCATCAGAGAGACCGTTATAGAAGGCATCGAAGAGTGAAGCAGCGTTCCAATTACTCTCAGCTGCCACAGTACGGAACTCAATAGAGTAATCGGATACAGACCTTCCCCCCTGCGCCAGGTTAAACAAACCCCGAGCGACCTCTCTTCCGGGTGTGACATGGTCGAACACTTTCCGTAGCTCGTCAGAGAACAGCTTGGCAGAGGAGCAGATGGCGGATTCCTTCTCCCACTCTGCCGTTCCCCAGTCTCTAGCTCTGCCAGCAAGCAGAGAGACAATATACGCCACCCGGGATCTTTCGGTGGGAAAGGCGGAAGGCTGGAGTTCAAAGGCAAGGGAACACTGCACGAGGAAGGGCCGGCAGCTACCCGGAACACCGGAATAACGCTCCGGCGGAGGCAAACGAGCATCCGACACTGGAGGAGTCTGGACAGGAGGGCTGACAGGCGAGAGCCTTTGGAGAAGTTCATGAATGCTGCCCAAGCTCCTTTCATGACGAGCCGCCATCTCCCGTAGACCGCCGGCAATGGAGGTAACTTGTTCGTCGTGGCGCTGAAGAGCGTTGGCCTGTGCTCTCAGCTCATTCTGGAACGAGTCAGTGTCGGCTGGGTTCATGGTGGCCAGATTGTTCTGTCACGGTCACTGGTGCTGGCAAAGGAGAACCCAAAAGCACGACAAAGAGGCAGGCGAGTTTGTTAGGGAAGATCAGTTTACTTGTCCAAAAAACAGGCAGGGTCAAAACCGGGAGATCAGAATAGGCAAACAAATCCGACAGGGAGCAGGCAGGAATCCGTAGTCCAAGAGAGGCAAAACAAGGTCAGAACAATGAAGGCAGAACTGGAAACGCTGGAGAGCTTGGCAACGAATAACACAAGACAATCTGGCAGGAATCAAGTGAAAATGGACTAGTATATATACTGAGGAACTGATGAGCAAATGGACTGCAGGTGAGGAGGAAATGGGCGGGGAAAACCAGGTGAGGGAAATGAGTTGATTGCATGGCAGGGAAGGAGGGCCGGGTCTGAAATGACAGGAGAGCTAATGAAGTGACATGGAACAAAGATAAACAAACTAAGAGTTAGTGTAACTATGTTACAAAGTTAATGACTTTTTAAACAGAAATAACATCTCGGAGAAACATCAATCTGGTTTTAGGAGAAACCACAGTACCGAGACAGCACTTTTAAAGATTTTAAACAACATCAGATGGAATTTAGATAACAAAAAGCTCACAGTGTTGGTTCTACTGGATCTAAGCGCCGCTTTTGATACAGTAGACCATCACACTTTATTAAACAGACTCAGCCATCTGGTCGGCCTCTCTGGTACTGTCCTCAACTGGTTTTGTTCTTATCTCACAGACCGATGTTTTTATGTAAGTATGGATACATGTTCCTCAGGAACCCATGAAATTGGATGTGGGGTTCCCCAAGGGTCAATTTTAGGTCCACTTCTTTTTAATCTTTACATGCTTCCTCTTGGGGATGTCATCAGGAGCCACGGCATCAGCTTCCATAGCTACGCTGATGATACACAACTGTACATCGCCGTGTCTCCTGATGACACAGGGCCAATTGATGCCCTTTTTGTATTTTAGACATTAAGTCATGGATGGCAGTGAACTTCCTACAGCTCAACCAGGACAAAACTGAGGTTTTAGTTATAGGTCCTGAAGGCCAGAGAGAGAAACTTTTACCAAAACTACAAGATCTTAAACCAACACAATCAGTAAAAAATCTGGGCGTGATTTTTGATTCTGAGCTGAATTTTATCCCACATATCAGAAATATGACAAAAATAGTTTTTTATCATCTTAAGAACATAGCCAGAGTCCGCCCGTTTCTCTCCCAGGCCAGTACGGAGGTGCTAATGCATGCTTTTATTTCCTGTTGTTTAGATTATTGTAATGCCCTGCTCTCTGGTCTTCCCAAAAAGAGTACTCTAAATCTCCAACTTCTTCAGAACTCTGGTCCTCATGTGCTGACGAGGACCAGAGGGCGGGAGCACATTACACCAGTTTTAAAATCGCTGCATTGGCTCCCTGTACGCTTCAGGATTGATTTTAAGGTTCTTTTACTGGTTTTTAAATGTCTTTTAAATGTCCTTGCGCCCTGTTACTTATCTGAACTGCTTTTACCATATCAACCCTCGCGGACCTTGAGGTCCTCTGGCACCGGCCTTTTATCCATACCAAAACCAAGAACCAAAACCCACGGTGAGGCAGCATTTAGCCACTACGGCCCCCACCTGTGGAACAGCCTGCCGGAGAACCTCAGGTCTGCAGAGACTGTTGACATTTTTAAAGGCAGGTTAAAGACACACCTTTTTAATCAGGCTTTTAACTATTTACTATATTTACATTTTTATTCCATTCTTATGTGGTCATATTTCATGTTGTTCCTCCAGCTTGTTTTTTAAGACGATATTAATCTTAAATAATTTTATTTTATTTTCAGCATCGGACTCTGGTCATCTCACAGGAGCTATTTTTATTGATTTGAAGAAGGCCTTTGATTTGGTTGACCACTATTTACTTTTAGACAAGCTTCATGCAATTGGATTTTCGCAAAATGTACTTCTTTGGTTTAATTCCTATTTGCACAATAGAAAGCAATGTGTTGTTTTTAAAGGATGTAAGTCTGATTTATTTGTTCAACAGAGAGGTGTACCCCAAGGTTCGACACTTGGTCCTCTTCTTTTTTCCGTTTTCATAAATGATCTTCCCTCAGTTTGTTCTAATACTTCAGCTCAGCTATATGCAGATGATACTGTCATTTATACCTCTAAATCTAATATTTTACAGATACAAAATGCCCTTCAATCAGACTTTGATGCCGTACAAACCTGGCTCTCATCTAACAGACTGCTGCTCAATAAAACAAAATCTTACTCCATGGTCTATGGTACAAAACATAACTTAAAATTGAAAACTAATAACTTAATAATAACATGTAATGATGGTATGAATCTGCATAGAGTTGAGCAATTCAAATATTTAGGATTATGGCTTGACTCAGAACTTACTTTCAAACCTCATATTGACTTCATTCTTCGTAAAATCAACTTTGGTATCAGTGTTTTATTTCGATCCAAGAATTGTTTTACACTTAATGTTCGAAGGAAACTTGCCCTACAACTTATTCTACCTTTTTTTGATTATGCTGATGTAGTATATCTAAACGCATCTAAAACCAATCTTCTACCCCTCAACACAGCATATAATCGTCTTTGTAGATTTGCTCTTGGTTGTTCTTTCTACACTCATCACTGTATCATGTATAATGTACTCAACTGGCCCACCCTCAGCATAAGAAGACATAATCACTGGTTACAGTTTATTTTTAAATGTATACACTGCAGGGTGCGAGTTACGGGGGAGCAGGGGGAGCCATGGCTCCCCTGGTGGCCACCTGAGCTCCCCTGGAAACATGATTTGTGAAATTTGGGGGGAGCTCTAAAATATTGATATGATTGCCAAATTAATTATATTTTGGCCATGGTTTTCCCTCAAAGGTGTAAAATAAGAGAAATAAAATTGTATTTTTAGTTCGTGATTCATGAAAAAAGTGTTGCCTGCTTGCACGTCGGAGGCGCTTGAAGCGTGGGGGCGCTGCCTGCAGGCCGCAGCTTCATGGTTGGGCCGCTGGCTGCTCTTATCGCGTGTTTGGCTCTGTGTACAGCTATAGCCTATAGCCATGCGGCGTTCACACCGAACGCGATAGACGCGAATACAATCGCGTCAGACGCGTGTATCGCGCCGCTTGATCATTTTGGACTTTTTTAGCGTCATTCGCGCCATTCGCTTCATTCGAGCCATTCGCTTCATTCGCGTCATTCGCTTCATTCGCGCATGACGCTCATTTTTGAGGGGAGCCGGCGGGTCACGTCGGCGGACCCTCCTCCTCCGCCTCGGGGTACCCGATGCCAGAGTCCGTGAGCCTCCTCCGGGAGCCACGTCCCTCGCACCTCTCCCCAGAGTCTGGGCCACATTCGACCTCAGATCAGATGAGACAACCCGCTGAATTTAAGCATATTACTAAGCGGAGGAAAATAAACTATCTAGGATTCCCTCAGTAGCGGCGAGCGAAGAGGGAAGAGCCCAGCGCCGAATCCCCGTCCGACGGGCGGGCGGACGTGGGAAATGTGGCGTACGGAAGACCGATTGCCTGGTGTCGCGCGGGGGCCTGAGTCCTTCTGATCGAGGCTCAGCCCTGACGGTGTGAGGCCGGTACGGCCCCCGTCGCGCCGGGGTCCGGTCTTCCCGAGTCGGGTTTGGTAATGCAGCCCGTCCATCTCAGCTCATCTGTCTGTCGGCTTGAACTCGTCGCTGATTGGATGTCGCGGCGCGATGCCGCCTGAAAAGTTCGATATTTTCAACTTTATTCGCGCCGCGTCAGACGCGCCATTCGCGCCGCGTCAGACGCGCCATTCGCTTCATTCGCGTCAGACGCGCCATTCGCGCCGCGTCAGACGCGCCATTCGCGTCAGACGCGCCATTCGCGCCATTCGCGCCGCGTCTCATCGCGCCAGACGCTCCATTCGCGCCGCCTCCGCCTGAATCGCGTGTCATCGCGCCATTTACATTGGTTTTCAATGTAGAGTCGCCGCTCAATTCGCGTCTATCGCGTTCGGTGTGAACGCCCAGGCTATAGCCCATGTGATGTATGATGTGATGATGATCGATCGGGTGTTTCATGTAAATATTGTACATAGACCTATGGTGTGCGTGCAACGGATTTTCTCTTTATAATAGGCATATGCTGTTGCTATTAATGACAGGATCAGCATTTAAACTTTGCCCCCCTCCAAAAAAAAAAATTATCGCCCGCCCCCAGCCCCGGCTCCCCCGGACACCGTGGTATAACTCGCACACTGATACACTGCAATTATCCTGCTTATTTACAACAATTTTTGATTCCATATTCTACAACATACCATTTACGGCACTCATCCCAGTACTTCTTCCTTACCCCCACAGTGAACAAAACAATTGGTAAAAGAGCATTTATGTACAAAGCGCCCTCAGACTGGAATAATCTTCCTTTAAATTTACGCTCATTGACCTCTTTTCATAGGTTTAAATATTCTGTGTCTTCTTATTTTGAGTTAAATTGCACATGCTTCAGATGAATTATATCTTTTTTTTTCTTTTTTTTTTTCTCCCCACTGTAATTTTTAATTTGAACATTATGATATTATTTTACATTTCTCTTAGTTTATTTAGGCTATTGCTATGGCCATTTGCGGCCATTGAGAGGTTGTGTCCATTTTTTTTTTTTGTACTCATTTCTTTTATGTCTGTGTTGATGTCTGTTGTCTTTGTTGCTGTATGTTTGTAGATTGTTGATTGTGTCTTGTCTCTTTTCGGTTTGTAATGTATATTAGGACCCCCTCGAAAACGAGAGGATTCCTCTCAAGGGGTTTATCCTATCAAATAAATTTCTGAATGAATGAATAAACCAACACAATCAGTAAAAAATCTGGGCGTGATTTTTGATTCTGAGCTGAATTTTATCCCACATATCAGAAATATGACAAAAATAGTTTTTTATCATCTTAAGAACATAGCCAGAGTCCGCCCGTTTCTCTCCCAGGCCAGTACGGAGGTGCTAATGCATGCTTTTATTTCCTGTTGTTTAGATTATTGTAATGCCCTGCTCTCTGGTCTTCCCAAAAAGAGTACTCTAAATCTCCAACTTCTTCAGAACTCTGGTCCTCATGTGCTGACGAGGACCAGAGGGCGGGAGCACATTACACCAGTTTTAAAATCGCTGCATTGGCTCCCTGTACGCTTCAGGATTGATTTTAAGGTTCTTTTACTGGTTTTTAAATGTCTTAATGGCCTTGCGCCCTGTTACTTATCTGAACTGCTTTTACCATATCAACCCTCGCGGACCTTGAGGTCCTCTGGCACTGGCCTTTTATCCATACCAAAACCAAGAACCAAAACCCACGGTGAGGCAGCATTTAGCCACTACGGCCCCCACCTGTGGAACAGCCTGCCGGAGAACCTCAGGTCTGCAGAGACTGTTGACATTTTTAAAGGCAGGTTAAAGACACACCTTTTTAATCAGGCTTTTAACTATTTACTATATTTACATTTTTATTCCATTCTTATGTGGTCATATTTTATGTTGTTCCTCCAGCTTGTTTTTTAAGACGATATTAATCTTAAATAATTTAATTTGTTTTATTTACCTATGGTACAATTTTTTATCCTATTCTTATCCTTTTAACGTTCACTCCATTTATTTATCTTTTGTCATGGTCTTAATCTTATCTTATGTCTTTAGGTTTTAAGGTTTTACTCCAGAGTTTCCTCAGGGGGGTCCTCCACGCTGGGAGCTGAGTCCGCTGCTGCTGCTGGGGGTACTATCGTTGGGTCCCTTCGGCCCGACCAGCTGTTGTCTGTCAGGGTCGGAGGGCCTTGGCACTGGTCCTCCCAGCGTGGATGGCCCCAATGACAGCGCTTCCTCAATTCTCAGTGCCTTGCCATGTCTCCCTATTGCCGGTATTGTGTTTGTGTGTGTATGTGTATGTGTATGTGTATGTGTATGTGTGTGTGTGGGTGTGTGTGTGGAGGGTGGGAGGGGTTTACTTTATTGTTTTTATCTTTGTGTAAAGCACTTTGTGCTGCGCACTTGGTGTATGAAAAGTGCTCTATAAATAAAGATTGATTTGATTTGAAGGTTGAATAAGAGTGTTAATAGTCTCATAGAGTGTTTTTACACATCGTTTCAACATGAATAGCAGTGAATGACAGTTAAAACAGCTCTTCTAAATACGCACTGCATACACTGATGCACACAAAATGTGTTGAAGATGGGAAATCTCCCCTAATTGTGAAAAGTCAGATTTAGACTGGTATGGTCATTGAATAAAACACTTCACAACAGGGTCAAATTGTCAAAATCTCTTTACTATTCATTTCACTATGTACAGCGTAATAAACTATTGATTACTTAAAAAAAGTTGTCTCTCCTTATTGAAATAGTATTGTGGGAGTTGTTTGTAATATGTCAAATAAAAGTATTAAAATTGTATAATTAACAAACAGTCAAAGTTATACATTTTGAATTATTTTTCTTTCGTCTATGCTGAGTGCCACCTCACTGGCACATAATATAATTCCATCAACTCTGCTGGCTTGCTTTCTCTAGCTCCGACAATTCAAAAAGTGCCAAAAGGAATGCTTTGAGTGTGACGTACTTGCCGGCGTCTGGCTTCCAACAGCACCATCGCCCTGACCATCGTAAAGGCATCTGGAACAAAGGGGCCAAGAGCAGCTCCTGAAAAACAACCCCACACTATAATCCCCCTCTACTAAACATTACACGTGGCACAATGCAGTCAGACAAGTACCGTTCTCCTGGCAACCGCCAAACCCAGACTCGTCCATCAGATTGCCAGATGGAGAAGCGTGATTCTTCGTGTTTTACACCCCTGCATCTGACACTTTGCATTGCACTTGCGGAAGTATGCCTTGGATGCAGCTACTCGGCCATGGAAACCCATTCCATGAAGCTCTCTACGCACTGTTCTTGAGCTAATCTGAAAGCCACATGAAGTTTGAATGTTCTGCTTCTACCCTGAGGCTTCTTGTCAATTGGGTTTGCCAATCCAATCCAATCTTATCCATGTTGCGCTTCATTTACCCTCATTTGCGAACAAGATCCAGAGATACACAAACTCCTTCACTTGGGGCAGAAGCTTCCCAACCCAGAGAACGCAATCCATCAATCATCATACCATCAGGTCTATTATGTTGAAGTACTGAAGGCTTTATTTCATTAACTGGCAAGGAGTCTGCTCAATAACAGCTAACTAAGATATGTCCAGCTAAATGTGGAAAAATATACAGTAAAATATTAAACATCTATATAGTTAACACTACCGAAATTGACGGTAGTCACGCCTTGTAGCAGGTGCATCAATACTTTTCATGTTGTGCCTTGTTGGGGTAGTAGCAGGAGCAGATTTGGTTATCAACAGCTAATTATTATTGTCAATATGATTATCGATACTAAAATTATATTTAATAGATCATTATGATATAATCATGAATATATGGGGCACCACCCTGGGATCAGGGAAAAGATAACCAAAAACTGTTTTCAGTCTCAATATAAAGGTTTTATACTCACATGCCAATCACTGTGATCATTGGCATAAAAGTATAAAAACAATCGAACAATTAAAAAGGCGTGAAATTTGCGCACTAGCCTTCACAACCTGCTGTTATCCAGTGACATATACACAACAAGCACAAGAGACCGCTAGTTATAATATAATAAGATTGATCAAAATCAGTAATAATGATCACAATCAATAACACTGCAATTAACAAAGCCTTATTACCTAACTACCTAACACACAAAGCTAAGCTAAACAAAGGAAGAGACACACGTGGAGTGTGTGTGTGTGTGAGTGCGTGTGCGTGTGTGTGTGTGGAGAGAGAGAGAGAGAGTGAGAGATGGCCGGGTACAGCCACCAGATGGAGCTATTTCCCACAGCGTGCAGGGGCGGGGCCACTGACGTCTGATAGAGTAGCGAGAGAGGGAGAGAGAGAGGGAGAGATGGCCGGGTGCAGCCACCAGATGGAGCTATTTCCCACAGCGTTCAGGGGCGGAGCCACTGACGTCGGATAGAATAGCGAGAGAGGGGGAGATGGCCGGTACAGCCACCAGATGGAGCTATGTCCTCAGTGTCCGGAGATGGAAACAGCTGGTGTAGGATACGTGTGGGGGCGGTGTATGTGTGCGTGTGTGTGTTAGCGGGACACAAACAAAGAGAGGGGGAGAATGCGCACGCAATATTCGAAGGCTCAGGAGGCGTGTTACTATCACACGGGAGCTCGTGAATGAACTGGCGTTCGTTCAGCGGGACCCCGGTCCTTTAACTGATAGTAGACGCTTACTGAGCTCGCGAATATGGCTGAGGTTAGTCAAAATCACCGTTACAGAAATCAACCCAGCGGCGTGGGTACACAATCAGCCTTCGAATACAACAATACAGAAAGTCACGGACTCGGCGGTCCGTGATCAAAACTTAAAACACGTTAACAAGAATTACAAGCCAGTCCTACACTATCGAATCTCTGCTTCTGCCCAGACAAATAGCCTCTTACTTTGTGTCGATGTGAGGTGTGTCGATGTGAGGTTTTCCGTCCCGTGCGGGGATGGGGCGTTCTTGACGCCGGCGACGGACGGTGGTTCGCGGATCAACTTAGTTGAAGAAAACCAGTTAGTGTTTTCTCCCTTCTGCAGGCAATAATAAAATTGTGGGGCTCGGCGATTTAGTCAGCTGACTTCAGACAAGAACGGGTCGTAGAAGTAATCCGTTCTGCTGGCAGCTGGGACGAAGAAAGTGTTTTTCTTCCTTCCGCGGGTAAACAGGAGAGTCGCGGGTTTCGCGGCGGTCTCCTCAGGATCCAAAATGATGAAAAAAAAAGAAAATAAAGCGAGTAGAGAAAAAGAGAGGGAAAACAGTTTGTTGCTCGTCTAGTGAGTTTGGGGGAAAGACTGCGGCCTAGGACAAAGGAAAATGCTGCAGACGTAAAAGTTCACCTTCTGTTGTAACGCGTGTCACGGTGGAGAGAGGAAGTTCTTCAGGCGGTGCCGGGTTATATACCTCACGGCTGCTCCCGGGGACCCCCCCTGGGGTACCTGTGGTTGTCAGCCAATAGGGCACCAGTTGTGTGACGTTGCACTTCGCACCTCGGTGAGAAGTGCAACTAAAATGGCGGTTGTAGTTTTTAATCTCCTTTGTTCCTTTGTCCTGACCGCATGTGAAGGCTTTTGTAGGCCGCATTGTGTAGTCCTAATGGTGAGGTCCCAACAGCCTGATGTATGCATATACATTAAACAGAGATCCCAAACACAAGTTGGGTTTCATCTTTGTTTATACTACAAACAGAAATGTTTTGTGTGTTATTAATATACACGGTGTAGTCAAATTTCAAAAGAGACAAATAAAAGAAGCAAACCTGAGTATGCAGTAGTTCAGAATCTTAACTGAAACAACGTGTACCAGATCGTGATCTTGAGATGAACAGACAACAAAGAAAAACAGATAATCAGAAGAGAACTGGCGACCGAGGACAGTGGACCAGTAAAAGAGAATATATTCTGGTTACAGCAGGAAATGTTGTCGGCCTGGGCAACGTGTGGAGATTTCCTTATCTCTGCTATAAGAATGGTGGAGGTGAGAACATAAAAATTCTGAATGAAGTAAAGAGATGGCACTGAATTAACTTGTCTTTTCTCTGGGCATATCTGCACTTATCTCTATCTACTTAACTAGGTGCCTTTCTGATACCATATGGTCTGTTAGCTGTGGTGTATGGGATACCTCTGTTCCTACTGGAGAGCTCAGTTGGTCAGTACACCCAGGAAGGATTTGTCATGTCTTGGAGGAAATTGTGTCCGCTGGCCCAAGGTGAGCTGATTTGAACTGAACTAAAATGTGCAAATAAAAGGAGAGGAAATGCCAAATCACACTCTGTAAATAATGCTTTTATACCATGGCAGTTTTCTCTGAATCATTCAAGCTGTCGGTAATGTTTTATGTCTCAATAGGTGCTGTGTTTTAAAACTGTGGTTTGTATTTGTGCTGTAGGAATTGGATTTGGACAACTGATAATCACACTATTTGCCTCCATCTACGTTTTAATTGAAGCTTGGTCTATCTTCTACCTGGTGTTCTCATTCAGATCCCAGCTCCCCTGGGTCAGCTGTGAGAACTCCTGGAATACAGGTAAGGCTCTGAAGTTAACTTTAATTTATTAAAGCATAAAAGTTGGATAGCATCTAACTTAATGGTCACAGCATTTAAACTAAAACACAGTGGTCAGTTATGAGAAATGTTGATTTTACTGAAATGATAAGCCACCAGCTCACGACATTAACATATATAAGGTCTTTAAAGTCCCAGTCGGCAAGTCCAGCGGATTGAGGGCACTCTGTCAGATTTTGAATGTTTACAACAATCACGCTCCACCCCAACGACCACCGAGCTCTTCCCTTCAACTCCGTGCCCTTTGAAATCCCTTAGATCACATCACCTTTGAAACGCAGGTCCGATGTTGATTCTGGTTTTATCAAGGGAACCGTTGCAATCTTTCTTTTTTTCCTTATTTTCCACCGGTGTTTTCTTCTCCATGCTTGTTTTGGACCTCCTCGTTTCAGTTTTTAACGAGGAATTGGAAGCTTGTTGCTATTTCCCTCCACCTCCCCCCTGTGATAGTGGTACGACCCGAGGGGGGAGGGGCTCTGTGTGTGCACGAACACAGCCTTGCGTGTTGATTGGACAGGATGATTCGGGCTGTGTCGATTTTTTGCAAAACAAACAACAGGCTCTACTGCACATAGAGGCGCACTTGTTTTTTCTAAAACTTGATGATTTATGTTGTTCTATCGGAGCATAGTGTCGACTTCGGTGAATATGATCAAAAAAATGTTGCCGACTGGGACTTTAATTCACTTGGTCTCAATAAAATCTCTTTTTGTCCCTTAACTCAGCAAACTGTGTTGGTGTTCAGTCTTTAACTTCATCTGATGTGAGTGCAAATCAGACCAACACCACCTCTGCTGCAACTGAGTTCTGGGAGTGAGTGTGACTTAATTATCTCCAAAGTATCACATTTTGATCCTATTTGAATGCAACTTTGCAAAATGCAACAAATCCAGAGACATCAATTAAAGAAAACAGGGAATAGCTCAAATATGTGACTCATCATAATGTCATATAATATAAATTATGTTTTAAAGGCAACACTGTTGGAAATTATCCTGAACATTTGGCTTTTGTGGTTCATTAAAATATGAATTGATCATCAAGTAAACTTAATGATCTACATATCCTTACCAATCTTGTACCATTACAGCATGTGTTGTTGCATTATGTGTACCTCCATCTCCTCAGACGGCGGGTGCTGGGCATGTCTGGAGGCATTGAGGAACTGGGCAGTATGAGATGGGAACTGGCCTTGTGTCTTCTGGCCTGCTGGGTGTTCTGCTACTTTAGTATCTGGAAAGGAGTCAGATCTTCTGGAAAGGTCAGTGGAAACATTTCAAATATGTATGTATTTCTGGTGCATTTCATTGGTAATAAAATTCAACATTTTTAAGGTAGCCTATTTCACAGCCACGTTCCCCTACGTAATGCTCCTGGTGCTGCTCATCAGAGGTATGACCCTACCTGGAGCTCAAGAAGGGATCTACTACTACCTATATCCAGACCTGAACCGCCTGGCTAACCTTGAGGTGACCCGTTCATTCAAACCCCACTTCAGAATTACTTTGGTATTATTAAAGAGGATGGAAATTTAAATCTGGGTAGAGAAGGTATTTATTGAGAATATATGATGCTTCAAATGAATGAGGTTATATGACACCCAACCCTGTCTCAGGAAAAAGTATTTATACCTGTTTTGATTGACCATACTAGAGACAAAAAGACTGCAGTCATATCTTCCTTCTGACTAAATCACACTGCATCAAATGGTGGATAAGGTTGCACACTTTTGAAGATGTGGGATGGTTTGTGTTGGGTTGGGTCCATTGGCTGGCAAATGGTTGGCTGGCAATTAAGTGGTATCCTCCATTTTCTTTTGTTGGATCATTACAATGTAATCCTTTCTTTGTTGTATCATCCATTCTGAAAAATGACCTGGATTAGGGCCTCTATTTATCAGACATCTCTTAGTTACTGGTAGGAATCACACTGAGGGCCCTAGTTTCGTAGACCAGGCGCAGTCGGAGCGCAGCACACCTGAGCCACGCTGACGGGGTGTGTCCGCCTGTACTTTGCAAGTTTCGTGCACCGCGCAGGCTAGTGCAGGCACTCCTTCCGTCACTCCCACCCGCGCAAGTGGGAAAGAGGGAGGAGAAGAAGGCGCGAGTGGGAGACAAGGAGGAGACCAGGCATGGATTGGGATTAACACATCCGATTCAGATCTTCACCAATCAAATGAGTTCACTGCAAGTTCCGTTACTTGACAACCCAATGACAGAAGCAATGCCGCCGCTCCAACCATGCGCATCATGAGCTGTGCGTGCGTATAGTCATAATAATTATAATGCCGATATTATATCCATCCATCCATCCATCCATTGTCTACCGCTTATCCTGTATTCAGGGTCGCGGGGGTGCTGGAGCCGATCCCAGCTGTCATTGGGCGAAGGCAGGGTACACCCTGGACAGGTCGCCAGTCTATCGCAGGGCGCCGATATTATATCACTATAGAAATTGTAGGCACATTTTAGGCATGTCTATCAGAAAAAAGGGTCAGGGCGCACAGAAGTAGACATAATCCGTTGCGCCAAGCTGAATCTGTGACGCCTCCCCCTGCTGCGCCGACACAACCATCTTGGTGCAGGCGATCCACCAAACTGCCAAACTGGCTGTGCGCAAGGCTGCGCTGGTTGAAACTTGCATTGCGCCAGCTCCGCCACCCTGCGCTGCGCAACGAAACTAGGGCCCTGAATGTTAAAATAGAAGTCCTACTTCAACATATAATACACCTTTTCTTATATTACAGGTCTGGAGAGAAGCTGGATCTCAAATATTGTTCTCCTACAGTCTGACTGCAGGGACTCTAAATGTCCTGTCTAGCTATAATGATTACAACAACAACTGTTACAAGTATGTATGAATCCGTATTAGTAAATGGTACTATGTTGGTTTTGAATTTGGTCAGATTGCAGATTCCTTGATTTGATATTAAATCCATTGACCGAAAAGACATTTGCAAGTATGTCGTCTCTAATCTCCTCTTTTTGACAAGGGCCTATTGTGTTTCTGGGACCTTTAGGGACTGTTTTTGGCTCTGTCTGCTGAACAGTGGGACCAGTTTTGTTGCTGGGTTTGTCATCTTCTCTGTACTTGGATTCATGGCTCAGAAACAGGGTGTTACTGTTGATGCTGTGGCTGAGTCAGGTAAAGATTTTTTAGGACAAATTGTTGAAATTATAGCTATTGCATCAAAATCCATACAGTAAACAGAACTTTTTCTCTCTTAATTTATTTAATTTACATTTACAGGTCCAGGTTTGGCCTTCATTGCTTACCCTCAGGCAACAGCCATGATGCCTTTGCCACAGTTCTGGACTGTCTGCTTCTTCCTGATGCTCATTCTCCTGACTGTTGACTCACATGTAAGGTGTTTTTGTTATTTTACCTAAAGATTAGTTACCAATTGAAAGCAGTGCAACAATGAATAATTTTCTCATTGTACTTCATCCTCAGTTTGTTATAGTTGAGGGTTTCATAACCTCATTAAGCGACTTATGTCCGAAGCTGTTTCATAAACCACGAAGACGTGAGCTGCTCGTCCTTTTCGTCTGTTCATTCTTCTTCCTCACAAATCTGATGTTGGTCACTGAGGTAGTACAATATTTCCATGGAGGCACTATTGTCACAAAATGTTTTTAAAACCATTTCTCACAATTAAATCTAATTTCTTCCTGCTGCAGGGAGGGATTTACATCTTCATGTTTGTTGATTATTATGGTGCTTCCAGAGCTTGCCTGTATTTCATGGCTTTATCCGAGTGTCTGGCTCTGGCTTGGATATTCGGTGTGTAAAAATCTATATTATATCCCTTTTTCATGATATGATCTAATTGTATTTTTCTGTGCTTCAAATCAATCAGGTCAATAATTAGTTGTTGTTTTTATTACCATAGTCAAAACGTAGGATTAATAATAATGCTGCTAATTTGAGCGGTGTCTATGATTTAATTAGATAGCTTCTCTCCAATGTACGAAAAAGGAATAATGTACAGTGAATTTCTATCAGGTGCTGATCGCTTACTTAACATAATTGAGGACATGACAGGACAGAGACCATCTATTTTCTTCAAACTGTGCTGGAAATACATCATTCCTCTGCTGTCACTGGTGAGTAAGTTTTACAGAAACAAAATGTAGTTGTGCTTGAATAACAAGACTCTGAGTCTACAGCCATGTTGACTAGTCTGTTAGACTGTACATGGTCCATGAGGGGCTGGGAGCTAAGTATTACCACGTCATTGTTTCTTGCGTCAGTTAAAACTAAATACAAATAACAGCTGAGGATGACACGGATGGGGTTCGTTTTGCAGACATTGGGTCATAAAACAACGCATTGGACAAAATGTTGATGAGTGTTGATGGCGCTACAGACACAGTTAAGGGGTCACCAAGGATATCAACACTCATCATGATGAGGATATGATTGAACCAAATTACATGGCAAGCCATTTAATAGTTAAGGAGACATGTCAGGTTAAGCCATCCAGTACTTGCTGAGACATTTCAGGTCGAACCAAAGTGGATTGATGACCAAAATTGTCATGCTGCTAGTGCAACAGGAACTTCGGATTAAGGGTGTGTTGCGACAACGCCACCTTTAGGAATTTCACCCACAGGTTCAAATCAAGGCGAAAGACGTGTTCCAGAAAGAAAATAATCATTTTATTTAACAATTCAAAAAGAGAACTACAATAAAACATCATATTATATTATGTTGTCGTGGTCACCAGGAATTTAGATCAGGAGCATGATAAACTAACCCACTGTGCCTGTCCAACAGATTAAAGAGAATTTTAGTATAATCACGCCATGTGGCACGAGCAGTCACTGGTGACCAGACAAGCAATGGTCACTAATAAAACACCACTTGATGTTGACCATTACTTAAAATCACAATTAGCTGCAGCTTATGGTTGTCAGGGGTCCGGCGACTATGGCCTTCAACATGTTACGATGCATATACCGAACCTTATGCAAGTCCTCCACAGGCAAAACATTGTATATTGCCCCGGTACAGGGAGGAGCCTTCACAACCTGGTAGACTACTGAACTCCAGAGATCCTGGATTTTGTGGCGGCTTCTAATGCTATGGTCCCGCATGTACACCAACTCACCCACGGGCAAAGGCACATCATAGAACCACTGATCATGCTGCCCCTACCATCGGCCAGCAGCAGTCAACAGTCCTGTACCTTGCCTGGTACTGGGTCCTGGACTCGATCCAGGAGAAAATCCACAGGAAGCCACAGGTTCCTGACCACACATCAGATAGAAAGGAGACTCACCAGTGCCCTGAAGAGGGGTAGTGTTCTAACAGAAAACCACCTGTGGCTAGCAGAACACCCAGTCTCATTACTTCGAAGCTGGAAAGGCATGTAAAACGTTTTGGAGAGGTCAATTTAACTGCTTGCATTGACCATTACCTGCAGGATGGTAAGGGGTAAGGCGAGATTTTGCAATGTCATACAGGCAGCAGAGCTGACCGATCAAGGAGCTACCAAACTCCTTCCTTGGTCTGAGTGCAGGCGACTTGGAAGACCAAACTTGTAAAACCACTAAGAAAGCAGGACCTGAGACACAGTTGAGGCCCGGTACAGGGAATTTACTGAACACGTCAGTCATAACCAGAAGAGGTTATTTAGTTTAGTTATTTACTTAGAAGCAAGCAGGTGGCTCATAAAACTATGCGCAGCACATGTCCAGAGTCCTTGGTGACTTGGCGGTGCCTACACTCTTGGACCCACTGCTTTATGTCTGAAGACATACCTGGCCAGTAGCACGCACACAGATGTGCTGGTACCACCACCAGACTGGAACGTCGTCAATCAGTGGTATACAATTTAAGGGAGATCTTTACAGCCCAAGTCACTGTCCTGGGCAGAGATGACTGAATGATATTTCCACAGCATTGCCCTTACATTTGTTTTTTCCTGCAGTTTTCCAGGAAAAGAAGGCACCAGAGGGGTCTTTAATTACGAGGATATTGGGGCATCACCTTGCCACCTAATCCTGCTCCAAGTTGCCGATATATGGAATTGCTAATACATTAGCGGCTCATCTGTAGACAATGGCAAGACTGAAGGTGATCATGGTCCCAAGGGCAAGAAAGAAAGTTTCAGTAACTGTAGACTCCACAGAACCACTTGCCAATGTTTGAGTTCTTGCCAGCATCCAAGTTAGCACAGCCGCGAAGGGGAACCTGCTCAGGATCACTTTCCTGAGCATAATGGCCCAGCTGCTACCACCTTCTACAGGGCCCCCCACAAGAAGCTCGACTTTGGGAGTGAGGGACCTGCAGGAAGGCTATTGTTTGAGTTTTCTGGTTAAGCTACTGCTGTTGATGCAGATCTATCAATTCACCCAAATCTGGGATTCAAAGAGTAACATGTGGGGCTGGGTGGAAACAACCCTGCACCCTGTGCTAAAAGTTCATGAACTGAAAGAAAGGAAGAGCTACGCCTCCAAGCACCACCTGGGAGATCCTCCCTCTCCCACCTAATAGCCTCACTACGTACATCCAACAGAGTGGCAGTGGGCTGGCAATGAATAGCTGCTTGAGCTCCCGGAAAAGAGCACTGACATGTTCAATAAACTGCTCCTGAAGGAGAACATTGGTCAAATCATCAGGTGCACACCGCTTGACCCGTTCCATTTAAACCATGAGGTCTTAAGTTTTCGCCTAGAAAAGAAAGCCTTCTGTAATGCTAACATTGAACATGGGACATTTGCGGTACCTGGGAATGACATTCAGTGCTCTGCCACAACAGCAGTCCCATCTGCAGCAGAGGCATGACTAGCTTAGGCAGAGGAAGCAGGATTTGCCCCACCAATGCCCGGCAGGTAGGCAGCCCACTCCTGAAGAAGCCGTTCGTTATCAGCCTTTAGCCGTAACACTAGGTCCCTGAGCTGCTGCACCTCCTCCATACTTGCTGAGGAAAAGCTGCACCATGGCCTCTAAAAAAATTATATGGAAAGTGGAGCACCTAAAATAAATGCTGCCATTTTGGCGCTACTACACGTACAGACAATTTTACAATATAATAATACAAAACACAATATAAAGGGGAAAAAAAGAAAAGAAAGTAACACAGCTGCCCTTTAAATGTGAAATCCTGTCCACAACACTGACTAGCATGGCTAAAAATTCAGACATTCATATCATTCTGTAAACATTAAACCTCTTATGTTTGGGCTTTTCAAACTGTGTATTACTAACAGCCTGTGCTCACAGTCCAGCAAGAGTAGACTAGTCTTGCTTTTCTCCTGTTTCCATCTTTTTTTGCAGCAATAATGCGATACATACTGAGAGGGTCTACATTTTTAACCTAAACTCCTTATTCCGTATTTTTCCGTAAAACCTGTCGCCGCATCTTCACAGATTTCCTTCATCCTGTACCTGGTTGACTATAAACACTTCAGGATCAGTGACTGGTACATTTATCCTGACTGGGCGTATCCACTAGGATGGACCATTACACTCTCCTCTGTTGTCATGGTGCCACTGTGGGCAGCTGCACAGATGTGTTTGACAGCCGGGAACTTCAGACAGGTCAGTGTCTAAAGAAGATGTTTCTATAACTCTGAACGCCTCTGAAGCTTGATGCTTCCCCCCCCCCCCCCCCCCCCCGTGATCTGATTAATGCTATAATCATGCATTCTACAGCCATCCACCAATGGTTGCTGTGTAAGATCACTCCACACCACAGATGTAATTTTCAAATAATGTTAAAAGAAATACAGATAGCTTTTAAATGCTTTTGTATTGGATGAGATTGAAGCCGATGTAGTGCTTCTTAGTGCCGTAGGTAATTAGACATGTTGGACAGCATGAAATGGTGCACACTGAGCGGGAAGTCTGTCCTACACATTTAGCTCTGGGATTGAAAATGTCCACGAGTATGTAAACTTTCTCATTTGGTTTGTTTCTGTGTTCCAGCGTTTGTCTTTCCTTTGTCGTCCTGCTGAAGATCCCGCCTGGCAGAGGAAAGAAATGGGAGGGGAGGGAACAACTGCTGAACTGATAACGTCTGCAGTTAAACCTTAGTGTGAACTCCAAAGTCAAATAATTTAGACAGATACAACTATTATTCAGTCATTTAATTAAATAATACTTTGGTTTGAGGAAGTTCCCTGGTCTTTTCATCGTAAATGGTTTAATTCTAACCTCCTAGCAGTAGCATCACTGAACTCAGTTATCTATAAGTCAAATGTCACTGTATACTTTCACTTGTATCTATATCCTCCTATTTCATTTTGCTCACTCTTCAATGATTCTTTTCAGCCATGATTGGATTTTAATTATCAGTGTCCTGAAAATAATAAAATGATATCTACATTTATTAATAGACCTGTCATGTAAAACTTTCATTATGTTCCCAGATCACGCTCTTTTAGTTATATATGTGCTATAGGAAAAAAAACAAAAACAAATATGAGAAAAGTTGTCTTGATATCAAGAGGATCAACTGTCTGGTAATACATGTAATCTATTTCTAACTATGTTCGATCCAAGGCTGCAAGTGACTGTCATAATAATAAAGACCTGGTCTTTCTTTCCTTAGATGGAGATGCAACTTTAAATGTTCTTCACATATGTTTCCATATTGCAGGGCTTCTACAGTACTAAAGGGCAAATAACAAAAAGAAAAATACAACCCCAAAAATAGAAACACGACATTAACAATAACACGACATTAAAAAAAACACAACGTTAACAAAAACAAGACATTAACAAAAACACAACAACATTAACAAAACACGACAAAAAGATAAACACAACGACATTAACAAAAACACTGTGACAAAAAGAAAAACACAACAACATTTACAAAAACACAGTGACAAAAAGAAAAACACAACAACATTTACAAAAACACAATGACAAAAACAAAAACACAACAACATTAACTTCTACCAGAAAGGGTAGTTCTCTTTCATAATATTTCGTTCGATGTCTCACTATGGGATGCACGCCTCGCTGCAGCCCTCAGAAGCATTAATCTCGTTACGCCAATCCTGATTGGCTGGTGAAGGTGTACGTCCGTAAATAGTGCAGGCGGACGGCACCACGTCATTCAAACACCTCTTCTCACTCGGAGCATATCTCGCGTCCAGGGCTAACTAGCTTAACTGTCCACAGACAGATCTTATGCAGCTTCTGTCGTCGGGCGCTACTTGCCTTGGATTTATTTTCGCTTCGTCGGTCACACCAGATCGAACCTAGTGCTTTCCTTGCCCCTCCACGGCTTGGCCAGCACTGTTCTCGACGCCTCACCACGGCTGTTCGAGCACTGAGATTTGGCACACCAGCTAATTTCTCGACCTCTTCACGGTTTGCTGCCTCTACTCACTGCCTGCACACCAGCTCGCGGGGAATGGAGGCTAAAACCCCTCACACCAGAGGACTTGGAGACTCCGGAGCCCGATTCTGTCGCTGCGAGAATAAGATATGCTCGAACTGCCTGGGGCTGGAACACGCCCGGCTGGCTATCAACGTCCCCGGCTCGTGTCGGTGCTGTGCGGTTTTCACCGTCAAGAGTCTCCACAGACGGCTAGCCCGCCAAGCTAGCTTGTCTGGACATGACCCCTATCTCCCTTCCGACGGCGCGGCCGTCGAGGCGGGAGAGGAGACGGGGGTCGCCGCGGTGGCGACACCACAGGCTAGCACCAGCTGGGGCTCCCAGCTCGACATAGCCGCGGTTCCCCCGCAGGAGGAAGACGTCCTTGAACTGGACTATGGGGACTATGGGGACTATGGGGACGATGATGACGTTACCTCGGAACTTCTCATATCAGAGGATGAAGAAGAGGACGACATATTCATCACTCCGGCCCGGGCTGCGCAGCCCGCGACCTCCGCCGCCTCTTGGGATGGAGGTGAGAGTAGCACACCAGCTTCTCCTCTCCCCAGCTCGGATATGTTTGACGTGTGCCAATGCGCCGCTGCCCGGCTGGCTATCCCCTGGCCCGCTGTCGTAGCTGAGACCACCAGATCCCGCTACGAGGCGAAGAAATTGCCCTTGGCCAAGAGTGCGACGAAGCAACTTCTCCCCGTCTTCCCAGAGCTGCTGGACGAGGTAGCGCGCTCGTGGAGAGACCGCCCTTACAGCAGCAGGAGCCCGATTCCCGGTGCCTCGTTCCTCGACTGTGAGGCAATGGAGAGCCTGGGTCTGCTCCGCATGCCTCCGATGGAGCCACTCGTTGCAGCGCACCTTCACCCCCAGCTGTCAGCGGTGTCCTCCCGGAGCCCCAGCCTGCCATCCAAGTCGGACCGTTTTCAGTCAGCACTGACTGAAAAGTCTTACAAGGCGGCTGCGCTTTCGGCCAGAGCGCTCAACGTCCTCTCCCTGCTCACGGCTTATCAGGCTGAGTTATGCAAAGATTTTGCGCAAAATCAGGACCCACGTGGGAGGAGATACCGGTCATTACCGATCTGTGTCTCCGTGTCCAACGCTGCGCGGTCCAGGCCACGGGAAGAGCGATGGGTGCCATGGTTCTGCAGGAACGGGCGCGGTGGCTCAACCTCGCCAACCAGTCAGACAGGGAGATGGACGACGTCCTGGACATGCCCATTGTCCCGGAGGGGATTTTTGGTTCCGCGTTGGCCTCCATGCAACGGCGGTGTGAAGCCAAAAAGAAGGAGGACGAAGCACTTCAGCTCTGCCTCCCTCGGAAGCCCCCAGCTCCCTCTCTCCGCCTGCACAGCGCAAAACCTTTGCGCAGGCTGCTTCACAAAGCTCGCGGTTCAGGATCCCTAAACTGCCAAAGCACCAGCCCGCCCCACCCTCTCAGCCCGGTCGGGCCAGCTGGTCCAGGAAACCCTCGGCCCCGGCTGCAGCTCCGCCGGCACAGCCCGCGCAAGCTGCCACCAACCAGGCCAGGAAGAAGAAGAGAGCGGTCTGACCGCCCCTCTCTCCATCGGTGATTCAGCTGGAAGTTCCCCGTTCTCCAGCCTCACCTGTTCAGCTTTCGAGCGTGCGACCGGGGGCCACCCACGCCCCCACCTCCCGGCTGCCACGGACCGTGCCAGAGCGAGCCGGGAGAGACGGACATTTGACGGCAGAGGGTTCAGCTGTTGCCCCTCTCTCATGTCCACAAGCACTCACACACACACGTTTCCATAAACAAAATAAAATGTGTTCCGCTGCCGCATCCAGGCCGAGTGCCGAGGGCGCAGCTAATGAAAGCCAAAACTGTCACAATAAGCAGCGCGGCGGTGACACCCGCTGTCCCCCCTCGGCGGAAGGCAACACCGGGGGCAGTATCACTATTCCACCTCTGGAGGGGCTGCAGTGTGTGTCCAGTCTCTCCCTCAGACGCGAGAGATGGACCGCGCTCGCAGCTTCACCCTGGGTGGTACAGACGATCTCGAGGGGATACAGGCTGCAGTTCGCCACTGTCCCTCCGCGCTTCGCCAGTATAATACACTCCCAGGCTCAGGGAGAGTCAGCTCGCGTTTTACAGGAGGAAATCCTCTCACTGTTAAACAAAGGAGCAATTTGTGTCGTCCCTCTCGCACAGTGTCAGAGCGGTTTTTACTCCAGGTACTTTCTCGTTCCCAAACGGGGGGACGAGGGCCGGTCTGTGAGGGGCCACTGGAGTGCGGACCTCCAGCGGTCTCACATAAACTTTCTGGAGATTTCAGCGGTGTTCCTCTCCCTGAAAAATGTCCTTCCGTCTCTCATGGGTCATCATGTCTTGGTGAGCATGGACAATACAACGACGGTGGCGTATATCAACCGCCAGGGCGGGTTAGGCCCGTCAGTTGCATATGCTGGCACGCAAACTGATCCTGTGGAGCTGCGGTCGTCTCCTCTCCCTGAGAGTGACGCACGTCCCGGGAGCCCTGAACACAGGTTGTCCAGGGGTGCGCCAGTATACGGGGAGTGGGCTTTACACCCGGAGATTGTGGAACAGATATGGGCCCGTTACGGTCGGGCCACGGTAGATCTGTTTGCGTCGAGGGAGAACGCGCAATGCGCGCTGTTTTACTCTCTGCGCAGCACGACTGCTCCCCTGTTGTGTCCAGTCCGTGCGGTGCAGTGCGCACTTATATGGATAATACGGAGGGCTTCAGGAGGAGCGATCAGCTGTTTGTCTCCTGGGCTAATCCTCATAAGGGGAAACCTATCACAAAGCAGCGCCTATCCCACTGGGTGGTGGAGGCGATTGCTTTGGCCTATACGAGTCAGGGTTTGCAGCCACCTGTGGGTCTGCGAGCGCACTCGACTCGGGGCTTGGCCGCATCCTGGGCCTTATTCAGGGGAGTTTCTGTTCAGGACATTTGTGCTGCAGCGAGTTGGTCCTTGCCTCTCACTTTTGTCCGTTTCTATATGTTGGACGTCTCTGCTCCGTGCGTGGCACGGGCGGTTTTGCTGTCCTGATTAGAACAGAGCATTTTTTCCCTGCGGGTTGGTGGACGCTTGGTAAGCTTGTCTGGCGATACGGGAGCAACCATATCCCATAGTGAGACATCGAACGAAATATTATGAAAGAGAACTTTATCTCACTCATATTACTCAGAGAACCGGGCTTATGTAAATAACCTAAAGGTACTTGCTATGACACATCATTGCTGATTGGACGGAGCTTGTCCGTCTTTTTAACAGGTGGGAAGGGCTGCTTTACGCCACACAGGTCGCTTACAGCTCGGACAGATCATTTAGAATCAGATAAAGAATAAAGGTATTGCCCTCATTGTGACTGAACGGTTACACAGAGCTCTCAAGCAAGCATTTCAACCTGTTCACTTGCTCACACGCCCATAGGCGTAATTTATGGGGGGGATGGGTGGGTTGTAACCCACCCAATAATCCAAACCAACCACCACAACCCACCCAATATGATATCATACTTATTGATATTGAATGTTAAGCATTATAATCACAACAGTGTGGTAGATTTTCTCAATTTACCAGTAAAAAATAGTGACGTTTGTCTGTGCCCCTCCCGCTCTGAGATTTGGTTTCGCCCATCTTGCCGGACCTGCGCTTCTCTACTGTCTCTCCCGGTCTCTCCCCGTACGTCTACGAAGCATCAGCGGTGGTATGAAGAAAGCACGCGGAAAAAAGCAAAAGAATAAAAGAATCTTCCCAACAGGAGGTAGCTACTGCTAGGGCTCCAGTGCCACCACTCACGAGTCAAATCATGTTACTGAACAAAAGTTAGTCCCCCCCAGCCGGCGAGTATGACAGTGCGTGCGTGTATAGCCCCGTTCACATACGTCGCTACTCGCCCGTCACTCGCTTTCTCGCTGAATTCTACTCGCTGGCAAAAAAAACTCACTGCCGCCGACGGCGACTTCAAGCGGCAACTCTCTGTGGAACTCTCTGTTGACGGCAACTGTCAATCATCTCTATTCTACATTGTGATTTGTACTCACTTGGTTCTCACTTCACTCGCATCGCAGAATGTTAAAATGATTTGATCTCCGATCGACCACATCGCATCGCCTGTCCTGGCCGCATCTCGCTAGAACACATTCACATTCATTGACAGTTGTCGCTCAGAGATGGGCGGGGTGGCGACGTATGTGAACGAGGCTTCAGTCAAAACCAAAACACCAAGGACGGCTGAGGAATACTCACCCACTTATATTATTATTATTTAAAATACAATTAGTTTATTATTATTGTTTTAGTCATTTGTGATTTCATCTTTTCTTGAATGCTTAAACTCCTCAACCCCATTTAGTAGTTTGATACATTTATTTGTATCAGTACCAGCAGTTTGTAAGAAATTGGTCAGTAATTGATATGTCATATTTTGTTTCTCAGAATTCACCAAATTGATGCATTAAAATGAAATTATTCAAAATTTTCTCCCGGGGGGGTCATGCCCCCAGACCCCCCTAGAGGATCGCAAGCCCCCCCATCATAGTCTCCAAAGATCCTGTGGGAAATACAAACCCATAATCGGGACAAAATACTTAAAGTTAGAGGTAATTAAGGACCATGAGTCCTAAAAAAAACACTTGCACACGCTTTAATGTGTATTCTGTACAAGTTTAAGAACCATTCTTATGCATTTTCTAAGTCGGTCATCTTTATTTTAGGCACAAACTATATATTTGGGCTGGTAAACCCAACCTGTCACAGTATATCACAGGCGGAAATCTCAACCCCCCCAATGTTCAACTCAAAGTTACGCCCTTGCACACGCCACACCTAGTATTTCTCATGCAGAGAAATGACCAGGCTCATTGTTTCACATTAGCTTTTTTCGTCCGTCAAATGACAAACTTCATTACGCACAGGAACCCCGGACATATTTGTTGCAAAAATTCACAAAACAAAAATAAACCAAGTTATCAGCAAGGAGGGAGATTCTGTGATCGACTCACTTCATGAAAAACGGTATGTTTGCTGAACAGCACTTTACTCAGAGGAGGACCTAACACTTGTTTCTATTTTCTTACTCTATCAGCAATGATATGTTGTAGGGCTGCGTGATTTTATCGATTCTGCGATATAAATCGATTTTTTAGCCACGAGTATCGATACATTAAGTCCCATTCAATTCCCCCTGGCACTCTGCTCGCTGCGCCGAGAGACGGCCCTGCAGGATCGCGGCGCTTCGCGTCTGGTCTGAACTGCACTATCGGTTAACAAAGGCGCCGAAAGGAAGCGTGCTTCGTTCGCGGTGCTTCAGCGGCCGCCCGGTTCACGCCGGCATGACGCCAGGTTCACACCAGCTGCTGCAAAGCGTCACGGCCACGAAAATCACACATGATCCGCTGCCCCCCAGTTCAGACCAGACGCGTATTTCTCCGCGACGGTCGACAAGTGCTTCTGCTCAGCTGTTATTCATTCAGAGCTATTTTTTTCATCGTGGGTAAGTAACAGGGTATCCGCGGTGTCTTAAAAAGTATTAAAAGGTGATAAATAAATTTTGGGAAAATTAAGACCCTTAAAAAGTATTAAAAAAGTATTATCATGACTTTACTAAGTCTTAAATTTTGAAGGTATTTTTTCTGAATTCGCTGTCCAAGAGTTTGGATCCTAAAAACATTGTGAACGTGTAAAAATGTATTTGTTTCCTTAAAAAACAAAGATGAACCTGTACATAAAAAACTACGCTATTGTGGGTGCATTCGTAAACCGTCTCCGAGAGAGCCAGAGTGCACTCGGAAATTCACAAAGTACGCTCTGGCGCTCCCAGTGCCTATTACGAACGCACCTATGTCACATGATGCTCTCAGCGCGAAAAAACAGAAGAGAAGGCTTGGTGAACGGTCATGGGGAAGTGCAAGTTTGCGGAGTCCATATTGTACACTGTGCAAGAAGAGGATTAACATCGTGTCTATGGGAATTAAGGCATTAAGGTCCCACATGTGTTGTGCTAGCCACAAAGCCGCTGCTAGCCGCCGAGAGCGGCAGCTCTCCATTGCTGCTTTCTGTGCACTACCACAACCTAGTGCCGTCACACTACCACCGGCAGCCGCACCTGAACCTAACTTTACGGCTACAACCTCGGCTCACTCTGCATCCGCATTTTCTGCTGACATCAGGGTGGCGCTGGGCGGCGCGGCAACGCTGCGTGCGGAGTTGTTGTGGTGTCTCCACACAGCGGAGAAACACCACTCGCTGAACAGTAACGAAAACTTGGCTGACGTTTTCAGGGCCATGTTTCCCGATTCAGACATAGCCAAGACTTTTGCTTGTGGTAAGGACAAATCTGGTGACATTATACGACTTGGCTTAGCACCATACTTCAAGCAGGAGCTCATCAACACAATCAACAAGGCTGGGCAGTTCGTCTTAATGTTTGATGAGTCGCTCAAAAAATCTACAAAAAAGAAACATGTCATGACTGTCCTGATTGTTGTTTTTTGAGTGGAGCAATGTTTTTTTTTTAAATAAACTTTGCCCAGCCTATTTTGAATTCTGTTGTACCATAGTGGTCTTAGTGGTCTGTAGTCTTTATCACAAACTAAAACTGTTAAGTTAAAAGTGTCTGATGTAAATGTTGCATATTGAAGTGGCGGTGAGGTATTCAAAAATATTGGGATGGTCTTGAAAAAGTCTTAAAAAGGTATTGAAATTAGCTTCAGGATTCCTGTATATACCCTGAGTAAATAACCTCATGAAATTAATAAGCCATATTACTGTAGACACCCAAAACTCCACCCCCCGCCCCGTAGCCAGCCCACCCCGTTGCTCTGTGTGTGTGTGCGCGCAGTGGCGCCGCCAGGATTCAATTTCAATGTACGCACAGAAACGGCAAAATACAACGTATATCATGGTGATAGGCCCCGGTGCAAATATTTTTTTTGTGCCCTCCATCCCTGCCCTAAACACAAGCGCACGCTTGTGAGCACTCCAGGCACGCACACGCTTGGACACATACGCACAGTACGGTATGATAACTCTCCCGGCCCGGGGAGAGAGACATGCATCGAAAAGAAAAGCTTTGACTTGCCTGGGCAGACGTTGTTTGGTGTCACCCACTGAAATTTAAATATCTAGCGCACCTTCAAAAAAATTACGCACAGTGCGTACAGGATTCCGGCTGGCGGCGCCACTGTGTGTGTGTGTGCTTTGTAAGTTACAGTTTGCACTTCAATAAATGTAACTTATTTTCTCACCACATATTTGATTTATTTTGTCCAGCATTTGCAAGCTGGAGACTGGAATTGATTCTTTCAGGTGATATTAATTCAATCCAAGTAAATGGAACACTCACAAGATGTCACCAAAATCACACTGTACCTTTTAAATCTTTCAGAAAATTATGTAAGTGTATCGAATTATATCGAATCGTATCGAATCGTATCGTTGACTGAATATCGTGATTTATATCGTATCGTGAGCTGAATATCGTATATCGTATCGTATCGTGAGATTAGTGTATCGCTACAGCCCTAATATGTTGTGGTTTCTTTCTTTTGACAAATGTACAAAAGCGTCTGCTAAATGCCCTAGATGTAAATGTTCAGTCCATTAAAAATTGGCCAGAGGTTTCTCAGGAGAAAAAGGTGACTGTTTTTCCTACATAAGAAATGTGGCTGGTCACATTGCAGAGTTAGTTTTTTTTTTGGTGCATCGATAATTTTAATTTAGTATATTCAAACTTCCTCACCCAGTTACGGGCTTTCAGCACAAAGCCAATTGGTTGCTCTGTGGGCTCTGGAGTTTTTACCCCACAATACTCAAACTAAAATAAAGAGTGTATTGCACAATTCAAATACTGACTAAATCAGTGTTGCCAGGTGTACGATAATTATCGTATTTGTACCATAATTTTGCCCTCTGTACGATGTACGATCAATAATCCCAAAAAAGACCAGAAATACGATAATTTCACCATTCCGTGAATGTGTGGTTGTAATTGGTTGTAATCAGCCTGTCGCAACTGTCTGTCGGAGTTTTTTTGTGAATCTGAAGGCATCTGTTTCACGATTGGCTGGAAATTCCAGCCAATCATGCTTTTCTAAATGTGAGCTACGAGTGACGTGTATGCGTTTGCCTCAGAACAACGGCCATGATTGGCTGAATAGTCCGCTGCGCCCGCCCCATGAGTGAGGAAAAAAAATTAAAAAAAATTAAGAAGAAGCAGAGCCAGTCTGGAAGAAGAAGCACTGAAAATGAGTGAACATGTTAGACGCTATTCAACACTAGAGTGACTACAGCGGATCAATAGACTTGTTATTTTGGTTATGACGGGTGTACGATAATTTCCCTCAAAATACGATAATTTTATGTCTCTGGTACGATAATCCTACATTTCTCACCTGGCAACACTGGACTAAATGCATAATTTGGACGTCCATCAGATGCTGACCGTGTTAATAACATCATTGAGGACATGACAGGGCAGCGGCCGTCTGTTTTCTTCAAACTATGCTGGAAATACTTAATTCCTCTGCTGTCTCTCGTGAGTCAGAAACTGCTCTTTGTGGCTACTAATTATTTTACATGCTTTATTTATTTATTTATTTATTCATTTCGGGCATGTCAGTTAAATCATCATCACACTTTGTTCAAATAATACAATACACATGGCCGAAAGGGAAAGCGGGAGAAGCCAAGGCTTATCTACTCCCGCCCCCATTAACCACAGGATAAAATCGTCATCATAATATTATCTTATCTTTAGCATTTTCCATTTGACATAACATTTTCTTTTACTTGTGACATTTGACATAACATGTTACAGCAGTAGGTGGTACAGAGAGCTGTACTCCCTGCTACGTACAACTGACATCGTACCATACAAGCTTCTCAGGTTCAACTTATTGTTTGGGTACAGAATGTTCATTAGTTATGCTCCCATCCCGACACAACACCATGTCTGCTGATTCGTGCCTCAGACCTTTTTCAACTCTCATGCAATAATCTGTACCGGTCAACAGTTGAATTTACATACTTTTTCTTAAAGCCACTTAGTGTTGCTTTTACTTCTTCTTCTAACACATTCCATTCTCTAACACCTGTGACCGATAAGGAAAAGGATTTTAACGTAGTTCGTACCTTCCTTTGCCTGAAAATCATGTTCCCTCTAAGATTGTGTCTCTCTCTGTCTAGGAAAAGTATTTGCAGGTTGTGAGGGAGGCTTTTTCTAGCAGCCTTGTACATCATTTGTACTGTGCAATAGTTTATTAAGTCATATAGTTTGAGTATTCTTGATTCGATAAATAACTGATTTGTGTGTGCCCTGTAGTTGGCATAGTGTAAGATTCTCAAGGCTCTTTTTTGGAGAATTAACAAGGGCTGTGTGGAGCCTTTATAAATATGTGTGTCCCCACACCTCTGCACAGTATTGCAGGTGCGGAGAGACTAGTGTGCAGTATAACAGATGAAGTGCTTTTTGATTTAGTATTTTTTGTACTTTCCAAAGTATGGACACACTCCTGGCCAACTTCCTTTTTAATTGTGTTATGTGTGGCTTCCAACTTAACATGTCATTGATAATCACTCCCAGAACCTTATTCTCACGGACCCTCTCAATATTAACTCCGTTTACTTAAATGTTGGGACTGTTGTTGCAGCCTCTTTTCCCATATAGCATGTATTTAGTTTTCCCAAGATTTAGTGATAATTTATTTATATTAAACCACACTTGAAGTTTAGCCATTTCCTGATTTACTGTTTCCACAAGTTGGTTCAAGTCACTCCCCGAACAGAAAATATTTGTGTCATCCGCGAATAATATTAATTTCAGAGTATTTGACACTTTGTATATATCATTTATGTATAGTATAAACAGCTTTGGACCCAGAACTGACCCCTGTGGGACCCCACAGACTATGTCCAAGCTAGTCGATGTGCTATCATTTATTTTGACATATTGGGATCTATTGTGTAGATAGCTTTTGACCCACTGCAGTGCTACACCTCTAAGGCCATATCTCTCCAGTTTAGCTATTAAAATATCATGGTTAACGGTGTCAAATGCTTTTTTCAGGTCTATGAAAATTCCTATGGAATAATGTTTTTGGTCAATGGCGTCAGTAATGATTTCCACAGACTCAGTTAGAGCTAGGGCAGTCGAGTGGTTCCTTCTGAAGCCGTATTGGCTGTCATATAACAATTTATGTTTGTTGATGAGCCTATTGTTGAATAGCTTCTCTAGGATTTTTGACAGATGTGGCAGTATTGAAATTGGTCTGTAGTTGGTAAACTCGTGTGTGTCACCATTCTTAAACAGTGGCACAACCTTGGCAACTTTCATTTTGGTGGGAAACGTCCCGGTTTGAAAGATTGAAAATGTATGTCGGTGAAATGATTCCATCTAATACTTTCTTAATTAGCCTCATGTCGAGGTCTTCAGCATCAGTAGAAGTTTTGGCTACGCATTTGTTGACCAGGTGTCTAATCTCTGTGTCCTTCACTGGTGTGAGAAACATTGAGCTGGGATTTCTGTCTCCATCCTTATCAAAGTGGCTCCAGTGCAGGGGTGAGTCAGGAATGCCATTCGCTAACTCTGGCCCGATGTTTACAAAGAATTGGTTGAATCTATTTGTTATGACCTCCGGGTTATCCTCCTGCATGTTGTTGTACTTGAAGTAGGGAGGGTAGTTTGGTTTTTTACTTTTATTATTAGTCACGTTGTTTAGAATATCCCATTGATTTTTAGTATACTTCATGTTTTCTGATAGTAAATTGCTGTAATATTCTTTCTTGCGTTCATTTAGGATAGTGTTTAACTTGTTTCTATACCGTTTGTATCTCACTTCTGACTGGGCCGTCCTTGATTTAATGAACTGTCTGTACAGAGTATTTTTTTTTCTGCAGGCGTTTATCAATGTTTTTGTGAGCCATGGTTTCTGCTCCTTATTCTGATTTGGGTGTCTCTTTTTCACAGGACAGTGTCTGTCGTACAGTGTTTTAAATATTTGCAAAAAGGAATCATATGCATCATTCACATCTGTTTCATTGTAAACATTGTTCCAGTTTTGTATCAGTAGTTCATTTTTCAGTGTATTCATTCCTTCTTCAGTTCTGACCCTTATGTGTATGTTTTTGTTCGGTGTCTGTCCCACAGTGAATTTGCAGTCATAGATAGCAAAGATAGGTAGGTGGTCACTTATATCATTTATCAGGAGTCCACTTGCTGTGTCAGTAACGTTAGTAAAGATGTTATCAATCAGAGTAGCACTGTGTGTAGTGATCCTGCTAGGGCGTGTGATGAGAGGTTGTAAGCCCATTGTATACAATGAACTCATCGAGATACCTTTCGTTACACAGATTTCAATTGTCACACATTCCAACAAGTGATCCACAGCTTTAGACATATTTTGTACTGTTTCATACTTGGTGTTACTGTCAATGAATAGAGCCACTCCTCCTCCGCCTTTGTTCCTCCTGTTAACACATACAAGATTATATCCATCCAGGAAAAACTCTGTGCCTTTGTCTTCATTATTCCATGTTTCTGACACCGCGATGATGGTGAAAGGGTTTTTGAAGTAATTTAGGTATTCCTTGATGTGGCCAAAGTTGGTGTATAGACTCCTGCTATTAAAGTGAATTACAGTTTCCCGTCCATCTCAATGCTATCATTGTATTGAACTTCAGTGTAGTACTGACATTTCCCAGCCATGATGAAATAGAAATGGTTGTCCGGGTCAATTCCTTCCTTCGGGTCAGATAAGGTATCAGATAAGGTATAATCCACATGTTGATTTGTAATGAGCTCCACACTTCCCTGCTCAGCAATCCTTTCAGATATTCCCATCAGTCTGTCAGTCCGTGTAAGAACCGTTGAACTTTGCTGTGCTGTAGTTATGGAGTGTTTGTGAGCCATACCTTAGTTATCGTATTTCTCCAGCTCATCCTTACTCCTGATCTGGATTACTTTGACTTCTTCTGCTGATGCTCCCTTTGTTTTGATGTAGATTCTGCAGTTTGCCGTCCAGGTGTGTTGTATCTTGCCATCCTTCCTCAGTTGACAAGCTGTTCTGGCGATGTCTGCGTTCTTTTTGGTGAGGTTCTCTTTGATGTAGACGTTGATGTTTAATTAAAAAGGTGTTAAATTTGTAATTAATTAAAAAAAAAATCTATAATTGAGAGATTGCCTCTGCATGGCTCTTAATATGGTGACGGCTGAACTGCCGTCTAGCAGCTAACAGTGTTTACAGCATGAACGGTGCAAACTGAGCTAGCAGTTCTAACATGGGGTGAACAGGAGGGTGGGTGCTATTCTTCTGTAATGATGCTGTGGGTTGGGATGGCATCAGCAGTGGTATGAGCACAGTGCAGAGCGGCAGCAATTAGGTAGGCAGTGACAGGCCAGGACACCATTACTCTGTTACAACTCCAGCTTTAACTCTTTATGTATCATAAAACCTGTCCACGACATTAACAGATTTCCCTAATCCTGTACCTGGTTGATTACAAACACCTCTGGATTAATGACCGCTACGTTTACCCTGACTGGGTGTACGTACTAAGATGGACCATGACCCTTTCCTCTGTTCTCATATGCCACTCTGGGCAGCAGGACAGATGTGTTTGACATCAGGAACCTTCAGACAGGTCAGTAGTCATGTGTTAAATGTTTTAACAGTATGCTATAGCAGACCATTTTTAAAATAATGAAAGTTCACTGTGCGTGCAGTCGTTTATTGGTATTGGTTGATCACCAGGTCTAAAGGGATTAAAATGGCCACAAATATCTCCTGTAGTTATTCTAATAATTCTTGTAGTGTGTAAATTTAGTCATTTGGTTTGTTCCTGTGTTCCAGCGTTAGTCTGTCCTTTGTTGTCCCACTGAAGATCCAGCATGGCAGAGGAGAAAAATGGAAGAGGGAACGACTGTTGAATTGAGGATATCTGAAGTGACAACTACATGTGACCAAAGTCAAAGTCACATGAACTAGACATTTAAGCTATCATACTGTATACAAGCATATTGTAATCAATGTAGCTTTGTTCAAATGAAAATAATGAGTTGCACGAGGCTATCCTTCTGTTCAAATCTCCATTGAAGTCTGGGTCTTCCACTTTACTCTATAAATATTTCAGTAGTTCACAAAATGCATCCATAGCTTAATCTAATTTACAAGAGTGCAACAGTTGTGTGTCAACTGGTTAAGAGTTCAGCTGTTATATTGATGTTTTTCTTCTTTCCTGAAACAATGTTTGTATAACAGATTAAAACAGTACATTCAGGCACCAAATGTTTTGCTTGATAATAGTTTTGTCCCCATAAGATTAAAATGTCTAAGGATGTGCAAATATACAGAGAACCCCAAGGGGCACTTAAATGATTTCTTGTTTACTTTAGACCAGAGTGACTGGTTTTCACAGGATGTGGTTGAATAAAAATACATATATTATTCATATTCATTACTTACTGAATACTGAATTGTAACTGAAGCATTCAGCGGATGAAGTGCTTAATCTTGAGATGAAGAGACACATTAAAAAAACAGAAAATCAGAAGACTGGAGACCGAGGGCAATGGGCCAGTAAAACAGAATATATGCTGGTTGCTGCAGGAAATGTGGTCGGCCTGGGCAACGTGTGGAGATTTCCTTATCTCTGCGTCAAGAATGGTGGAGGTGAATTATACAGAGTGTAATGTTCTGTGTAGTAGTGCAACAAAATACCACAATGTACCATAATATTGCTGACTGGTGAGTGAAAAAATTTAATTCATTAATTTGTCATTTCCATTAAACAAGTCAGCATATTTTACTAAATGTTTTGGTGCAAAGTAGCCTACACACTATTTCTAAAAAATCGGTTAAAACATGCAAAAACAGTGATGTGACTATGATGTGTTATATACTCACTATACGTAATCTAATATTTAGTTTACATTTAGTTTACATTAGATACCATCATGAAATATCACAGACTGTTCAGAAATGTGTAAGATGCAGCATGAAGGATTCAGGCAATTATAATGAGATATTAGTTTGAAGAACCATACACAACTTTGTTATTCAAATTCAGCTGCAGCATGGCCTCATGGTCTGAAAAACTGTCCCATCATCACAGTCAATGTGGCGCTAATAGCGCCTCCTCATCCACTTTAAATGGAAATGGAGAAGTGCTAAACATATGTCTAATGAACACTGGAATAATTAACAATAGATTAGCACATTTTATTTTATAATTTTAAACAGGAGGAAAATCCAAACATATTATTGCTTGCACATGATAAGTTTGTAGCCTATATGTTTTTTTGCCGTGTGTAACTGGATTCTGCAGGTGTCCTGAAGTGGCTTCTCCAGATGGGGTCTATGTATGTATACTGTAAACATAAAACATACGCATAAAAGAAAAGACAATAGCCCAGCTGCCACAGAGCCTCATATGTGCACCAATATCATTTCATATGGTTTCAATCACTTGGTATAAAAAAAGATAGCAATCTGTCTCCAATGCTTTCTTTTGGTGTCCTGGTGCATGAAACAAATTGTGAAAACGGTAAAGGAAGTCTCCACTATTACATAAAAGTTAGCTGCTACTAAAAACTAGCAGCTAACTATGATGTGATCATAGTGGTTGAGGTTCAAACTTAAATTTTGACCTTGGGAACAGCAGTGGCAAACATCAGACCCCAATCATGTATTTTTCTGATTGTTTGAAAAAAGACTGGTGGAGGTGTATTATACAAATTCAGAAAATGTAAAATGTCTTTTTTAGTGTCTCTTAATTTAGGAACTCCTCGGGCTATTGCAAAACAGACCGGTGGCATCTTCACCACTGGAACTGTTTTTTTAGTTAAATATGATGAATGTGTTGGGAATATAGTCAAATTAGCAAAAGACACATATAAAAACAAAAACGATCTTGGAATCGTTGGACAATCGAAGGATTGTGGACTCATAACAGAAACACACAATGGAAGCCTTCCCTGATCTTCAAAACAATAAAGCCAGAAGGAAAAGGGAAAATCAGAAGAGGACTGGCGACCGAGGACAGTGGACCAGTAAAAGAGAATATATCCTGGTTGCTGCAGGAAATGTTGTCGGCCTGGGCAACGTGTGGAGATTTCCTTACCTCTGCTATAAGAATGGTGGAGGTGAGTACATACAAATTCTGAATGCAGTGAATAGATGACACTGAATTAACTTGTCTTTTCTCTGGGCATACCTGCACTTTCTTAACTAGGTGCCTTTCTGATACCATATGGTCTGTTAGCTGTGGTGTATGGGATACCCCTGTTCCTACTGGAGAGCTCAGTTGGTCAGTACACCCAGGAAGGATTTGTCATGTCTTGGAGGAAATTGTGTCCGCTGGCCCAAGGTGAGCTGATTTGAACTGAACTAATGTGCAGATAACAGGAGAGGTAATCCAAATCACACTCTATAAATAATGCTTTTGTACCATGGCAGTTTTCTCTGAATCATTCAAGCTGTCGGTAATGTTTTATGTCTCAATAGGTGCTGTGTTTTAAAACTGTGGTTTGTATTTGTGCTGTAGGAATTGGATTTGGACAACTGATAATCACACTACTTTACTCCATTTACGTTTTAATTGAAGCTTGGTCTATCTTCTACCTGGTGTTCTCATTCAGATCCCAGCTCCCCTGGGTCAGCTGTGAGAACTCCTGGAATACAGGTAAGGCTGTGAAGTTAACTTTAATTTATTAAAGCATAAAAGTTGGATTGCATTTAACTTAATGGTCACAGCATTTCAACTAAAACACAGTGGTCAGTTATGAGGAATGTTGATTTTATCTGACAGAAAGACTCACTGAAATGATAAGCCACCAGCTCACGACATTAACATTTATAAGGTCTTTAATTAATTTGGTCTCAATAAAATCTCTGTTTGTCCCTTAACTCAGCAAACTGTGTTGGTGTTCAGTCTTTCACTTCATCCAATGTGAGTGCAAATCAGACCAACACCACCTCTGCTGCAACTGAGTTCTGGGAGTGAGTATGACTTAATTATCTCCAAATGATCCATAACAGAATAATGATTAAAACTGAATATATGTTTAAGTGCTACCTTTTGATCCTATTTGAATGCAATTTTGCAAAATGCTTAAATCCAACAGTTTGGAAGGTGTCTAGAGACATCTATTAAAGAAAACAAAGAATAGCTAAAATACGTGACTCATATAACATGAATGATATGTTAGGGGTAACCGTAAGTTCCTGCCTCCTCAGACGGCGGGTGCTGGGCATGTCTGGAGGCATTGAGGAACTGGGCAGTGTGAGATGGGAACTGGCCTTGTGTCTTCTGGTCTGCTGGGTTTTCTGCTACTTTAGTATCTGGAAAGGCATCAGATCTTCTGGAAAGGTCAGTGGAAGAATTTAAAATATTGATGTATTTGCTGTGCATGCAATCGTCAATAACCTAAATTTTCTTTGTATTTAAGGTAGCCTATTTCACAGCCACGTTCCCCTACGTAATGCTCCTGGTGCTGCTCATCAGAGGCTTGACCCTACCTGGAGCTCAAGAAGGGATCTACTACTACCTATATCCAGACCTGAACCGCCTGGCTAACCTTGAGGTGGCCCGTTTATTTGAGCCTCACTTTAGAATTACTTGGGTATCACTAAATAGGATGAGAATTTAAAAATGTGTAGTGAAGGTATTTCTTGAGGGTATATTATGCTTCAACTCCAAACCACGTCTCAAGGCAAAAGTATTTATACAACCTGGCAAATCATTAATTGGAGCCAGAGCCTGTCTATTTATACAGCCCATCGGACTGGTGTTACAGGGACCAAAACAGGCTACTAGGTGCAGTGACTACTACAGTCGTCGCATCCTCCCGTTCCTGAAGAATCTGTGGATCCGTCCATCCATGTAATGTCAGAGGTCTCTTGGGAATAATTAAATTAATCTAAACAGAAATAAGTTAGCTAATGCTGTAATAGTAAATGCAAAAATAAATACAAGATAACGGATAATGGTACCAAAAAGAGAAAAGTTGGAGCAGAGAAGATCAGGGAGAAAAGGAAAAGACATTTGGAGGCAGAAGCTGAAAAATGTATGAAAATAACCAATGTGTTTATAATGAGGAAGGTTAACATCAGCTGCAGCAATGAGACCTTAACTGTCCAAATGAAGAGGAGGAGGAAAGTACAGTTCAGTACAGAGCAGGGGCGAAAAGACGAGGCAACCAATTTGGACAACCTCGCAGCAGGTGATACTTGCATGCCGTAGTGGTAACAGAGGGAATTCACACGGAGGCTCAGCCTGAGTGATTTTTCGAATTCCATACTCAAAAAATGCACTAAATAAATGGCACAAAACTTTGTCCATCCATCAAAGAACGGACGAACAGGAGACAAGTGCTCAATATAGAGAAAGCGCAGATGCATACTAACCCTGTATATCGACTCACCTCTGTTAAACCCTGTTTGTACCCATTCTGATTGGCCAGGCATTAAACAAAAAGCCTGCAACCATATCCTCCTTCTGTCTACACTAGCTGCATCAATAGTCTCTTTCAATGATGTTTGTCTTTTGTGTGCCTGTGATGACTCGACATGACGTGAATTACACAAATATGTGATGGATAAGGTTGATTCCACTGAAAGGGAAATGGTTGGCTGGGAATTAAGTGACATCCTTCATTTTCTGTTGTTGGATTGTTACAATTTCATCCTTTCATTGTGTTATCATCCATTCTGTACAATGACCTGGATAAGGGCCTCTATTTATCAGGCATCTCAGAGTTATTGCTTGGAATCACACTGAATGTTTAACAAGAAGATAATTGACCTGTTCTTGTATTACAGGTCTGGAGAGAAGCCGGATCTCAAATATTGTTCTCCTACAGTCTGACTGCAGGGACTCTAAATGTCCTGTCTAGCTATAATGATTACAACAACAACTGTTACAAGTATGTAATCAGAATTGTGTCAGAATTATTTGCATATGGTACTTTGTAGGTTTAGAAGTCTGATTACAGACATATTTAAAGAAAATATATTAAAAAGATATGTACCATAGGAATGTCTCTTTTTTAAAAAGGGCCTATTGTGTTTCTGGGACCTTTAGGGACTGTTTTTGGCTCTGTCTGCTGAACAGTGGGACCAGTTTTGTTGCTGGGTTTGTCATCTTCTCTGTACTTGGATTCATGGCTCAGAAACAGGGTGTTACTGTTGATGCTGTGGCTGAGTCTGGTAAAGATTTTATATGCTGTTGAAATTTCAGCAAAGTGCATCAAAGTCCAGACAGCACACATTACGTTCTCTTTCTTGTTTAATTCTTATTCACAGGTCCAGGTTTGGCCTTCATTGTTTACCCTCAGGCAACAGCCACGATGCCTTTGCCACAGTTCTGGACTGTCTGCTTCTTCCTGATGCTCATTCTACTGACTGTTGACACACATGTAAGATGTTTTTGTCATATTACCTCTTGATTTACCAGTTTATTTCAGTGCAACAATGAATAATTGTCTTATTGTACTTCATTCCCAGTTTGTGATAATTGAGAGTTTTATAACCTCATTAAGCGACTTGTGTCCGAAGCTGTTTCATAAACCACGAAGACGTGAGCTGCTCGTCCTTTTCATCTGTACATTCTTCTTCCTCACACATCTGATGTTGGTCACTGAGGTCAGTACAATATTTCCATGGGGGCACACTGTTTTCAAAAACATTTTAAATTTTAAAATCAAATTTCTTCCTACTGCAGGGAGGGATTTACATCTTCCTGTTTGTTGATTATTATGGTGCTTCCAGAGCTTCTCTGTATTTCATGGCTTTATCCGAGTGTCTGGTTCTGGCTTGGATATTTGGTGTGTAACAATCTATATTTTTTCTCTTTCTCATGATATGATCTATTTGTATTTATTTGTTTTTTAAATGTCTTTTTGCAACAATGAGTTATGACTTTTTGACATTATTTAACTGGTCAGTATCAAAAAACAGGATGAATAAAAATGTCGCTCATGTGAGATTTCATTAAATAGCTTTAGTCGTATTGGTTGCATTTTCTGATTGTAACCAAATATTTCCTCCTTTGTCACATTCTTAATTTAATTAAAATGCTAATAAAACAGTCTTGTATGATATTAAATCTGGTCTAATGTAAAGTCTGTCCATTTTTATTAGGTGCTGATCGTCTCATTAACATAATTGAGGACATGACAGGACAGAGACCATCTATTTTCTTCAAACTGTGCTGGAAATTCATCATTCCTCTGCTGTCACTGGTGAGTGAAAAAGTTGTTTTGCTTAAATAACAAGACTAAGAGTCTACAATCATGTTGGCTGGTCTGTTAGACTGTACATGATCACAGAGGTGCTGGAAGCTAAGTGTTAACCTATCATCGTTTTGTGTGTCAGTTAACACTAAAGACATGATGAGGATGACAAGGATGTGATTAGTTAGATATTTACATTTAGGGCATTTAGCAGACGCCTTGTCCAAAGCAACTTACAATAACTACATTTGTCAAAAGAAAGAAACCACAACATATCATTGCCGATACAGTAAGAGCTAAAAAATAGAAACAAGTGTTAGGTCCTTGTCTGAGTAAAGTAGTAGGGGTGGGGGGTGTTGTTAGTGGGTCATGCTATGCAGAGTCAAGGTGAAGTCTTGAGCCTTTTTCGGAAGATGGCAAGTGACTCTGGTGTCCTGATATTATGTCATAAAACAAAGTATTCGACAAATACCTGTTGATGGCTCTACAGGAACAGTTATGGGTCAACAAAGATAATGTTTTGGCTATTCAAACTGTGTATCAACAGTCTTTGTTCACAGTCCAGCAAGAGTAGACTAGTCTGGCATTTCTCTAGCCTTCCTGTTCTTTTTGTCACTAACAATGTGATACATCTTCCGGCAGAATAACTAAGGCTATTTGATAGGGTCTATGTACTAATATTGATATAAAACTAACTACATTATTAGCCCTCAAAAAACATAATTCTCTGCACTATCACAGATTTCTTTCATCCTGTACCTGGTTGATTACAAACACCTCAGGATCAATGACCGCTACACTTATCCTGACTGGACATACCCACTAGCGTGGACCATGACACTCTCCTCTGTGGTCATGGTGCCACTGTGGGCAGCTGGACGGATGTGTTTGACATCAGGAACCTTCAGACAGGTGAGTCTCATCTCTCTTCTTCAACCGCTTATCCAGTGTTGGGTTGCGGGGTCAGCAGCTTTAGCAGGGGACCCCAAACTTTCACTTTCCTGGCCCACATCCGCCAGCTCTGACTGGGGGATCCCAAGGCATTCCTTGGCCAGTGTGGAGATATAATCTCTCCACCTAGTCCTGGGTCTTCCCTGTTGCCTCCTCCCAGCTGGTCACGCCTGAAACACCTCCCTAGGGAGGTGCCCTGGGGGCATCCTCACCAGATGCCTGAACCACCTCAGCTGTCTCCTTTCAATGCAAAGGAGCAGCGGCTCTACTCCGAGTCCCTCACAGATGACTGAGCTTCTCACCTTATAAGGGAGACGCCAGTCACTCTCCTGAGTAAACTAATTTTGTATCCACGATCTAGTTCTTTCGGTCATGACCCATCCCTCATGACCATAGGTGAGGGTAGGAACGAAGATCGACCGGTAGATTGAGAGCTTTGCCTTCTGGCTCTGCTCTCTTTTCGTCACAACGGAGCAGTACAGCGAATGCAATACCGCCCCCACTGCTCAGGTTCTCCGGCCAATCTCATGTTCCATTGTCCCCTCACTCGCGAACAAGACACTGAGGTACTTGAACTCCTTCACTTTGGGTAAGGACTCATTCCCTATCCAGAGCAGGCAATCCACTGTTGAGCACCATAGCCTCAGATTTAGAGGTGCTGATCCTCATTCTGACCGCTTCACATTCGGCTGTGAATTGATCCTGTGAGTGCTGGAGATCACAGACCGATGATGCCAGCAGGACCACATCATCTGCAAAAATATGCCTATCCAAGTCCACAACACACTTAGACTGGATCGGTATATTCCCAGGTCCCCTCCAGGATCCTCACGAGAGTAAAGAGCTGGTCTGTTGTTCCACGGCCAGGACGGAACCCGAATTGTTCCTCTTAAATCAGAGGTTCAACTATCAGCCGAACCCTCCTTTCCAGCACCTTGGAGTAGATTAGTGTGATACCCCTGTAGTTGGTTCACACTCTCTGGTCCCCCTTTTTGAACAGGGGGACAACCACCCCAGTCTGCCACACCTTAGGCACTGTCCCTGACTTCCACACAATGTTGAAGAGACGTGTCATCCAAGACAGCCCCTCCACCAAAAAAGCCTTCAGCATTTCTGGACGGACGGACGGAGCTTTGCCACTGAGGAGTTGTTTATGTACCTCAGTGACTTCCACCAGGGAAATTGACGACCATCCTCCATCGGCTTCCAACTCTGCCTCTACAATAGAGAGCGTGTCGGTCGGATTCTGGAGTTTCTGTCAGTACCTTGCAACCGCCTCCGGAGTCTTCCGAGATAACATATCCCGAAATAACTCCTTCATCAGTCGGATGGCTTCTTCTTCCACCGGTGTCCACCACGGTGTTCGAGGGTTACCGCCCCTTGAGGCACCAAAGACCTTTAGCCCACAGCTCAACGCCACAGCTTCGGTAATGGAAGCTTTGAACACTGCCCACTCAGGTTCGATGCCCCCAACCTCCACAGAGGTGCCAGAAAAGCTCCGCTGGATGTCTGAGTTGAAGATCTCTTGGCCAGGGGGCTTCTCCAGCCGTTCCCAGTTCACCCGCACTACTTGTTTGGGCTCACCAGGTCTGTTCAAAGGTTCCCCCTACCCTCTGACCCAACTCACCACCAGATGGTGATCAGATCCGCCCAGTGTGCGAACTATACCGCGGCTTTAGGGGGGGCTCACTTATATTGGCGCGGGGGGGGGGCTTGCGCGTGCCTCAGAGGACATAGCGCCCCCACGTTTCAATGGTGAGGACAAGAATTGCATCCAGGCCGGTATCTTTATTAAAGTGAAAAACTGATCAATCACCCTCATGCGCAAATCATACATTAAAAATAGCCTAATTTTACACATGATCCATGATTATGACAAAACAAAAAAACAAAACAAAAAAGAAATGCATGTGAAAAAACAGCATTTTGCCAATATTTTAGAGAACCCCCCAAAATTTCACAAATCATGTTTTCAGGGGAGCTCATGTCTCATTAAGGGGGGCTGAGACCCCCCTGGCTCCCCCGTAGTTCACACCCTGGATCTGCCCCTCTCTTCACCTGTGTGTCCAAAACATGTGGCCTCAGATCAGACGAAACAATCACAAAATCGGCCATTGACCTTCGGCCTAGGGTGCTCTGGTACCATGGAAACTTATGAGCATCCTTATGTTTGAACATGTGCGCGTTCAAGTCTCCCAGCAGGACTATGGAGTATGTTACTGGAGCCCCATGCAGGACTCCATTCAGGGTCTCCAAAAAGGCAGAATACTCCTAACTGTTGTCTGATGCATATGCACCAAACAACAGTCTCTTCGACCGGGGTAAACTCCAACACTCAGCCTGGGATTTGTGACTTGTGACCCCCTCGACTGAGACCAATTTGCCATGGGAGACCCTACCAGGAGCACAAAGCTCCAGACAACAAACCTCTCCGCCACGGTAAGGTAATGGTTCCCAGAGAAGTGTTTATTTATTATAAATTATAAGAAAATATTTATAAAACTCAGAGCTTCATATTTTTTACTTGATTATTCATATAATCATGTATTCTAGAGCCACCAACTAACTAATTTTCAAATAGTATGAAAAGAAATACATGATAAAATACAATGATTTTACATTTAGTTGGATGAGATTGGTAGTCAATGCTTGTTGGACTGAATGATACCTCATCCAAATCCTTTGGTGCAGCCTGAGGGGGATGTCTGTCCTACACATTAAGCTCTGGGGTTGAAAATGTCCATGAGAGTTATAAAAATTAGATTAGTGTGTACTAATCTGTATAATGTATAGTGTTTCTCATTTGGTTTGTTCCTGTGTTCCAGCGTTTGTCTGTCCTTTGTCGTCCTGCTGAAGATCCAGCCTGGCAGAGCAAAGAAACGGGAGAGGAGGGAATAACTGTTGAACTGAGGACATCTGCAATTAGAACTTAGTGTGACCAGCAAAGTCAAATTATTTAGACAGTTCAATCTATCATTCAGTCATTAATTGTCACTGGTCTTTTTTTCTTAAATAGTTTAATAATAATCTATTCGCAGTTACATTCCTAAATCTCAGTTATCCTTAAGTATCACAATGTACTCTCTCTTGTATCCATTTTCTTTTAATTTTATGTTGCTTTCATCATTGATCACTTTTTGCTGCTTCAATCATCAGTGTCCTTAAATATGAAATTGTCTTTTTATTAACATAATTTTAGGATGCCAATGGACTGGAAACATAAAGAAGCCTGCTTGGTTAAGGCCTGGGTGGTGGCAATGGTTGCTGATGCTTCCTCTTTGGACTGAATACATGCATTGATGGTGCAGATGGACCTAGCCAGAGACTGCAGGGTGGGGATCAAGTTGTTGTTTGCATTAGAGGTGCCTGGAGTGAAGGACTATAAGAAGCGATGTTCCTTCTCTTCATCTGAGGAGCTTGGGAAAAGCCACATTTCTTGGACCTTTCACGCCCAGGTACCTAGGAAAGAGGGCGACCTGGAGCTGGAATGATGCTGCGCTCTTGAAGCTGAGACACCAGGGTACCTAGCTTGTCTGAGGGGGAGCCACTGCCCAAAGTGAGTGCTCCTGCAATGCCCCCCAGATGATGTATGTTCCGGCAGAACAATTATGCTGAGGTCGGGCTCTTCTGGGAAAAGATCAAAGTCAGATTCTGATTGTCTTAAAGGAGTCATAACCTGGTTTTATACGTATCCAGCCCCCCTTGGATCGCTTTGGATCAATTCGTAAAACTTATTAGAAAAAAAAAAAAAAAATTTAATCAAACATTGAGCTTGTTCTGACCCTTTTTCGTACCGCGATTTTATCACGCGAGATTACGCGCAAGGTTTTGACTGGTCCGGATGTGCATTGTATAATATGTAATGAGGCGCGCGTTGATTCGCCGCAGGAAGGACAGAGCCGGGGGGGCTTGCCTGCATGCAGACTCCAAAACATAAACAGTCCCCTGTCATGGCGCACACACTAAATGACGAACCTTACGGAATTCAGGCATTTATGTACGAACCAGAGTCGGAACCCGAACCGGAGAGTGAAGAGCCAGAGACGGTTGAAGAGACACGTTTACAGCAGGACGTCAGGTAGCGGACGGGGGGGGGGGTTGGGTGGTGAAAGAGGGGTGGGCTTATGCAAGTAGCCTCCACGGTGACGTCACCGTAGGCGCAGAATCAAAATCTCGTGATTTAGGAATGCACACCCTTGTTTGCTATTCCTGTTCGGAAAAAGAGCAGAAGCGAAAAAACGGCGCCACTTTCAAACTCCAGCCTTTCAGGCAAGTTTCAACTGAGGTCAAACACAGATATGCATGTTTTAACAAGAGAAATTGCGATTTCCTGGTGATGACTCCTTTAAAAATTGACAACAAGATGCCAAAAAAAGTCCGAAAATGTTTTTCCATTTCCTTGGGTTTGAACTGCAGTATCAATCGACGTCAGCAGAAAGAACCGTTTTAAACTTGACTGTGTGATATGTGGGATGTTCCTGAAATTAGAATAACATGAGACTGCTTTATCATTTTCCCTGGTGTTTCTTAAACTCTACCCTGCTGAACGGAGCATTACTCTTTTGAACTTTTATGATGAATGTCAAATAATTGATTTCATTGATGAAATTTAATCAGTGATATCAGTTACTGAATCTACTTGGTCACATGTAATCCTATAATTCATGCATTGTTCATTCATTTATTTATCCTTTATTCACACTATTCATTTTACTCCTTTATAAATGCTTGTATTATCAGGTCAACACTTGTCAACACTTGTTGACCTGATAATACAAGCATTTATAAAAATTCAGCAAAACTATTTCATACTCTCGCGTGAAACTCGCGTGACGGCAAGAGCTAGGTAAACACGGAAGTGGCGTCGGCGAGCGCTAGCATTAGCAGTAGAGGATAGAAGCTATCAGGAATTTCTGAGGGGTGGCAACATATGGCAGACGTGTATATATACTGAATTTACTCACAGTTATCACAGTTTGATGAGAAATAGTATGTACACACTACATAAGGGCACAGGCTGCCATTTACATTACATTTATGCTCTCCCTCCTCCATATCTTGACCGCTGTGGTGTTCTCCCACCTCCTCCTGTCCCTGGTCACCTTGGCCTTGTATTCTATCTCCAGTGTTTCCCCCACGTTCACACAGCAGCGGCGCGCCGCCGCTGCTGAATTTTCTCCGCCGCTGCAATAAAACATTTTTTTTTTACGTAGCTCCTTTTAGAAAATGTACAGCGCGTAACGTCAATTGCGCAGCACGCGGCACATCGTCACGTAACCAACATCAAAGAAGAAAAATACACAGCGAGTGTGGCAGTTGTTGGCAGTAGGCTACCCTACACGGTTGCAAAGTTACATTGATTCTAGCAGTAGCGAGTGAAGCGGAAGATCGAAGAAAGAAGGAAAGAGTGAGACAGACAGAGAGAGAGAGAGAGAAAGTAAGTTGCTAAAATGTGTCGCTACATGACCACCAGTGTTAAAAACCCTCTGAGCCCAATCATTTTATTGTATCTATAAACCGCAACCTCCGTGCCGTTTTTCCTCTAGTATTGTGTGTGTGTGTGTAGGCCTATGTGTGTGTGTGCGTGTTGTCGCTCTTTTTGGGATCACTCATAGCCTTTACAGGAGCTTATATCCAGTCAGGAATTTATAGCCTAGGTATTTTCGGGAACTTTGAAAAATGAATCCATACTGTTAGATCCGATGTTGTTCTTTATTGCCATATAAAATCCGTTTTCATCGCGTATTTTAGTTAGGGATTTATGCTAATCGCCTGTAAGCATGTGGTCATTAGCATAAATGCAGGGAAAAAACCTAAGGACTTCTTAAAAGATCATGAATAGTTTCTATTATGTATAACTTATATTTATTTTATAATTTTCTCATCACTTTTTGACTCCCAAGACTAAGAAGAAGTGTTTTAAGCAATAACAAGCTTAATCAATTTGCCTTTTTTGTGTCATATCAATAAATAATTGTGAGATATTATTTGCTTTTTTTTTTTTTACTGTCTAATTGATAATTTCCTACATTCAAACGACATCACTGCAGCACACATATTCTGATAGTCCAGGTTGTGACCCAAATAAATGATAGCTTGACAGCTATGCATTATAAGGGTGATGAATGCAATCTTAATAAGAGAATAAATCCAGGCGAACCAAAACATCTCAAAAATGGCTTAGGGCTCAGAGGTTAAAAGGCTGGTACAAGCTCTTAAGGGATGCACTGTGCACAATGTATATATGTAACATAGTTAAATAATATATATTACATTTGCAGATGAGTAAATTGTGCAAATTATATTTGCGTTGTGGCATTTTTTTGTTAAATATTACTATACAAAAATATAAAAATCTGTAAATGAAGACACAAAAGGCAAAGTTACAACACCAATAATCCCATCTACAGTAATACACAGGACTGTTTGAATAGGATTTAAGTGCATATTCTCCTCTCAAAGTGCACCAGATTCATGCATTCCAATGTAAAGGGTACAAAAAAATTTCGGCCAGGGGGGGCATGCCCCCGGACCCCCCTAGAGGGTTCGGGGACCACACCACCGCTGCTGAAAAGAATCCTGCGGGAAACACTGATCTCTGTCACCTTTCTGTTGCCCTTCTCTCTCTCCTTCCACCTCGTATTTGTCTTCTCTCTCTCCTTCCACCTCTTTTCTCTCTCCTTCCACCTTGTCCTTCTCTTCTCTCTCTCCTTCCACCTTGTATTCGTCTTCTCTCTCTCCTTCCACCTTGTCCTTCTCTTCTCTCTCTCCTTCCACCTCTTCTCTTTCCTCCCACCTCTTTTCTCTCTCCTTCCACCTCATCTCCTCCATCTACCTTGCTCAGCTCATTTTCTATTTTTCTCTCCTTTCTATTTGGTGAGAAAAAACTAAATATGCTACCTTTCCTCTTCATTTCTGTAAGATTCAAAGTAACTTTAGTACAATGTTTTCCTTGACAGATGTTGAATCAATATTAGCTTTCTTAGCCTACTTTACACAGAACTAACGTTCTTCAACCTGATTTTAATCATCTCAAAATCAGCATCGCAACTATACTAGCACTGTGCTTTCATTATTATTTCATTTTGCGATAGATAGTTAATCAGTTTTTTACCTCTTTCCTCCCGTGCCTCCTTTCCTTGCGACTCCTGGCTCCAGGTACGTGTCCACAGTGGCGATTTTAAACGCGAGTGGACGCGCCGCTTCCCAGTATTGCACGCTTGGTGGGCTGCCACTAGAGGATGATTGACAGGTGCTCTCCTTCATACAATCACGCGTACACTTCATGGCTGCACCTGATTGGACGAACGCTTTCACAGCTGTCCTCTCTGCTCCGGAGTTCACGCATACCAACATGGCGGCTCGTTTGGAAACTCTCTTATTTTACGAAAATAGTTCACCGAAAGGTGTTTCTGAAAACATTTTAAGCGAGAAATAAGCTATGCAGTTGCTGAATCTGTCTTTATTTTAGATCCACAACATTCAGTTTAGAAGATTTTCGCGAGTGTTTGCGAGGCGGCGAGTCGAGCCCGGCGCCTCTGATTAGCATAACGTAGATTCAACTTCAACTTTATGCAAATGAGGAGTGGCCAACTCGCGCGCCGTCTCTCGACATTCGCCGCGACGCTACCAGAATGCATTGCACGGCTTTTCACATAGACAATGAATGGGACGAGGGGAAACACCGCTGCCTGTGGACACGTACCTGGCGAATCGTGCCACTAAATTTTTCAAACAAAGCAGCGTCTTGCTGCTCTGACGTAATCTCGTGCTGTATTCACTGCAGTCGGACATTGGAAATTCGCTCTCGTAAATGTCAAATTGGACATAACTTTTCTTTGAATTCGTTGCTGCCAACTGGGGTGGCAGCAGGGGTGGCAAGGCTTTCTTTTAGGGTGGCATTTGCCACCCTATGCCACCCCGGTAGATCCGCCCCTGAAGCCAGGTTAACGTTGTCGTGTGTTACGCCGTTCACGGGATATGAGGCCAGACCAGAACCGTGAATGTCGAATCATCGAGAAAATGGCAGAAAAGACCAGAGCAAAAATTATTGATGGAACTGTACGAGGAGTACAAACCCATCATAACCAAAAAAGGGAATACTGTAGTGATAAATAAAAATTGCGAGGCTGCTTGGGCAAGAATTGCCGAGCGATTAAATATGGAAGTACCGTTAAGAGTAACATGTTCTAATATAACACTGACTACGACTTCTCGAACGTGAGGAAAGTGTAGAGGTAATGCGCCGGCTTTGCATGCGGCCAGCCAGGGTTCAATTCCCGACTATGGAAGTTTGAGAAACTTCTTTCATTGGCCGGAACTCTCTCTCTCTCTCTCTCTTTTTTTTAGATAAGCCTAGTAAATGCATCTACATTGACCAACTCATTTATCTCAACAATTCCATGAACACATTCAATGAACCTATTAATGAACTCACCTGAAAGGAATTTATGTGGCGGAAAATTGCATGCAGCAATGCCTTTGTCATTGGGATCTATAACATGCTATTAATAATAACATCTTTATGCCTATCATGTTTTTGCAAGTTATATTTGGGTTCTGGGGAAATTGTATGACATATTTATCATAGTTAAGGTAAAATGTTGGTCTAATTCTCTGATCTAAAGACAATTATACAGGCAAAAAAATTATGTTAATGTAATTATGTGCCACCTCACTGGCACATAACACAATTCCATCAACTCTGCCGGCTTGCTTTCTCTAGCTCCGACAATTCAAAAAGTGCCAAAAGGAATGCTTTGAGTGTGTTCCAACAGCACCATCGCCCTGACTGTCGTAAAGGCATCTGGAACAAAGGGGCCAAGAGCAGCTCCTGAAAAACAACCCCACACTATAATCCCCCTCCACCAAACTTTACATGTGGCACAATGCAGTCAGACAAGTACCATTCTCATGGCAACCGCCAAACCCAGACTCGTCCATCAGATTGCCAGATGGAGAAGCGTGATTCTTCGTGTTTTACACCCCTGCATCTGACACTTTGCATTGCACTTGCTGAAGTAAGCCTTGGATGCACCTACTCGGCCATGGAAACCCATTCCATGAAGCTCTCTACGCACTGTTTTTGAGCTAATCTGAAAGCCACATGAAGTTTGAATGTTCTGCTTCTACCCTGAGGCTTCTTTTCAATTGGGTTTGGCAATCCAATCTTATCCATGTCGCGCTTCATTTACCCTCATTTGCGAACAAGATCCAGAGATACACAAACTCCTTCACTTGGGGCAGAAGGTTCCCAACCCAGAGAACGCAATCCATCAATCATCATACCTGATGCGTTCATTATGTTGAAGTACTGAAGGCTTTATTTCATTAACTGGCTAGGAGTCTGCTCAATAACAGCTAACTAAGATATGTCGAGCTAAATGTGGAAAAATAATTACAGTAAATATAAAACATCTATATAGTTAACACTACTGTCACGTTCCTTAATCAGGGAACCAGACAAAAAAGGTGGAGACCACACCAGACATATACTTTTTAAACAAAGAAGTTTATTAAACAACTCAAAAAGAAAAGGAATCAGTAATCGATAGTGTTTTATGGATGCGTGTCTGTAAGTGAGGTGGCTGAATGTGTATGTATGGGTGTGTGGATGCAAAAACCTATAATTAACCCAAAATAATCCATTACCCAGAACACCAGGACCCAAACAGTCCCCACACCATGTGCGAGATCCAAACCAGACCAAAGGCAGAGAGAGACTGCGTAGCCGGAGCAGAGTACTTCTGCTCAGGCCTAGTGGCCACACCCACACCTTGCCAGGTGCCAGCCATTCAGCCTGATGAGCAGGCAGCACCAGGACTGGGAGGAATCTCCTCCCTCCGTCAAACCCCCCCGAATAAGACAGAGGTACCAACTCTGACCTGATACAAAAAAAAAACAAATCAAAAACACCAAACACACATTACTCCTGTCATAACTAGACTAGTCAACTGGAACATCATATTATAAACTGTCTAAAGAAACATCACAGGTCACACAGAAAATCCCCTCTCCCCCCATTATCCCACCAACACTCCCCCCTTCCCATGACCCAGCAACTTTGGATCCAAAAGAAGCATCTTTTAAGAGAACATGGAAATGGGACCGTGGCCTGAAAACAGGAGGAGAGGAACACAGACACAGGCACATAAGTATCTGCCACCCTATTGTCTCTACCCTTAATGTGACGGATATCTAAATGATATGGCTGCAAAAATAATGCCCACCGCATCAACCTTTGATTAGGATTCTGCAATGACCGCAAAAACGTCAAAGGGTTGTGGTCAGTATAGACAATCAACTGGGAACTTGCCCCTATATAAACATCAAAATGCTGCAGTGCTAGAACCAAAGCCAATGCTTCTTTCTCTATAACTGAGTAGTGACGCTGGTACCCTTTAAACTTCTTAGAGAAGTAACTGACTGGGTTTTCAACCCCCTTCTCATCCACCTGCAGTAGCACAGCACCAGCCCCCGCATCACTGGCATCCACCTGTAACATGAAGGGACGGTCCAGCCGGGGAGCTGCAAGCACAGGAGCCGATGACAACAGTTCTTTCAACTGTGTGAAAGCCTGTTGACAGATGGGAGACCAGACATATTTAACATCATCTTTCAACAAATCAGTCAGAGGAGCACTCACTGAAGCAAAATTGGGACAAAATCCCCTATAATAACCCGCCATTCCTAGGAAACGTAACAATTCCCGCTTTGTGGTTGGAACAGGGAACTCCCTTATAGCTCTGACCTTTTCCTGAATTGTACGCACTTCTCCTTGCCCAACCACCCTCTCCAAATAGGTCACAGTGGCTTTGGCAAATTCGCATTTTGCCAGATTGACCGTCAGTTGGGCCCAAAGAAGCCTGTCGAACAAAGCCTTTACACGCACTAAATGGTCTTCCCATGTATCACTAAATATGACCACATCATCCAAATAGACTGCACAACCTTCCAGACCCCGAACCACCTTATTCATTAATCTTTGAAAGGTGGCTGGAGCGTTGCGCAGCCCAAATGGCATAACTGTGTATGAATACAAACCAGATGGAGTTACAAATGAACAGATTTCCCGTGCTCTGGCAGAGAGCGGAACCTGCCAGTATCCTTTAAGAAGATCAAACTTACTAACGTACTTGGCAGACCCCACCAGATCTATACAGTCATCCATCCGGGGCAGAGGGAAGGAATCAGGTTTCGTTACATTATTAACCTTCCTAAAGTCAGTGCATGGCCTAAATGTAGAATCAGGCTTTCGGACCAGGATACAGGGAGATGACCAGCTGGAGGTGGAAGGTACAGCAAGACCGTTTTCAAGCATATAATCTACCTCTGAATCCAGTATCTGTCGCTTTTCAGGATTAACCCGATAGAACCGTTGAGTGATGGGCTTTGCCTCCCCCACATCCACATCATGCTCTATTAAGTTGGTACTGGTAGGGGTATCAGAGAACAGACCTGGATATGCTTGAATAATCTCAACTACTTGTTTTTGTTTAGTCTTATCCAGTTGTCCAAGCAGTGAATCTAACCTGGTCAAAGTTTCAGAATTTTTTAGCCGAGGTTGTAACACCGCATCACCATACATCTCTTCCTCCAGTCCAGTACCAGCCACCAAAACAGGACTACCTTGAACAATATCATTATCACATGCAAAATATGGTTTCAGCAAATTTACATGACAAACCTTGACTGACTCTCTTATTTGGCATCTCGATCAGGTAGTTTTGTTCTGAAACCCGACGGACAACATTACAAGGACCAAAGAACGTAGCCTGGAAAGGAGATTCAATCATCGGCTGCAAAACCAATACCCGGTCACGGTGCTCCACTTTTCGGTCAAACAACCGTTTCATTTTCTTTTGAGCCATTTGCAAGTTTTGCTTAGCCAATTCCCCAGCTTCATAAAGCCTGTGTCTGAACCCATTTACATAAGAAATTAGATTTTTCGGGGGATCAGAGGTGACCCACTGATCCCGTATCACAGACAAAGGACCACGAACAGTATGAGCAAAGACAAGCTCGTTGGGACTAAATCCTGTACTCTCTTGCACAACCTCTCTGGCTGCCAACAAAAGCCATGGCAGACCCTCTTGCCAATCTGCTTTTAACTCAGTGCAATAGGCCCGCAGCAATGATTTCAAATGCTGATGAAAACGTTCAAGTGCCCCTTGACTTTGTGGATGGTACGCTGAGGACATATTATGGGTCACCTTAAGTTGTTTAAGCACCTGGGAGAACAGCCGAGAAGTAAAATTTGATCCTTGATCTGTTTGTATAACTTTTGGAATTCCAAACACAGATATAAACTCACTGATAGCCTTCACCACAGACTTTGTAGTGATTGACCGCAACGGATTTGCAGCCGGATATCTGGTGGACTGACACATTATTGTTAGCAAATAAGAGCAACCAGATTTGGACTGAGGAAGAGGTCCTACACAGTCCACTATCAAATGATCAAAAGGTTGACTCACTGCAGGAATTGGACACAAAGGCGCTGGTTTCAAAGACTGATTTGGTTTACTGGTAACCTGACAAGTATGACATGTCTTGATATATTTGGAGACATCACGTTTCACATGGGGCCAGAAAAAATGCTGTAGCACCCGATGGTAAGTCTTTTTGACCCCCATATGACCTGCGATATTATCATGTGCTGTCTGAATCACTGATGTTCGAAATTTTACAGGTATTACCACTTGCACAATGGGATCCCCACCAACCCCATCACCCTCAACAGCAGGTCATCCTGGAGCACATAACCCTGTCTAATGTTTCCCACCTGACAGGAAGGCACCACCAAGTCATACAGGTCTTTCAGAGATGGATCCCCTCTCTGCTCCTGCACCAGGTCTGCACGAGAAACACAGAGATCACCCGGCACAGCAAAGGACAAAACTTTTGCTAGGTCCCTAGTTACCCCATTGTCAGGCAATGCTGCAGCCATGGCGCGAGTAACAGCACACACACCCGAGGGCGTTTCATCACCTTCCTCTGCTCGCTGCCGCACACCCATCAGTGCCACCGTGGGATCTGGTGGAGTTACCTCTAGAGGATTTAGAAAGGAACAACATGAAAAATCTATCTGTTCTGGATGAACTGATACCAGAGATGTAACAGCACCCCCTAGATGAGCTGAAACAGGAGGACATGGCAGGTGTTGCTGCTCAACCTCTACTGAATCTTGAACTCTAGGTGTCAAAACAGGTCTTACATCATCTGGCCACATACGACCATCAGGTACCAGATCATTACCCAAGATTATGTCAACTCCCCTCACTGGAAGTTCGGCCCGCACAGCAACTTCCACCTCCTTCTGAAAGAAACCACAAGATAAAAACATCTTATGCACGGGAACAAAAAGGGTTTGAAGCGCCAAACTTCTACAGGGCACACAACCCCCTGTGTCTGACTGTGGAGAAAAAGGCAAGATGGCCTCCCTCACAAAAGTGTGCATGGCTCCTGAATCTCTCAACACTTTAACTGAGACTTCCTTGTCCCCACCCTTTAGCTTTACAGAACCATCAGAAATGAATATCTGATAACACGAATCAGCCTCAGGGATGTCCCTTGTTTGTATTTTCATGTCAAAAGGTGCCATTAACTCCGAAGCTGAGGTCACAGGTTTATGTACTGATGCTACCAACCCAGCTGATTTAACTTGTGCAGATTTATTTTTCCCACCCAGCATAGGACACTCTTTTTTCCAGTGACCCTTTTGACGACAGTAATGACACACATCCATTCCTCCTTTACCATGAAGTTGTGGCTCCATCCATGGAAGCCCATTCATCCTCTGCGATTTGTCACCATTAAAGTGGGGTTTTTCCCTACACAATCTCTCCCCAAAAATACGTTTATGAGTCAAGACATATTCATCAGCTAAAACTGCTGCTTCACTGGGAGTGGTAACTTTACGCTCAGTGATATAAATGGCAATGTGGTCTGGTACGGCCTGTTTAAACTGTTCTACTAGTATCAGGTCACATAAAGTTGGAAATGTCTCTACCTCAGCTGCTTTACACCAACGATTAAAATGTAGTCCCAAATCCCTTGCAAATTCCACATATGTTTGTTTTCCCGTTTTTCTCCAGCTTCTGAACCTTTGGCGATACGCTTCAGCCACAAGCTCATAAGCTTTTAGCACAGCATCTTTTACCTTTGTGTAGACCTTGCACTCTTTCGCTGACATAAAAGAATACACCTCTTGTGCCTTTCCTGTGAAAACACACTGCAACATTAGTGTTTGCTCCTCATCAGGCCAACCTCTGACCTCAGCGACACGTTCAAACAGTGAAAAAAATGTCTCTACATCCCTTTCATCAAACTTGGGCACTAACCTTAAATCTTTAATTACATCAAAATTATTAACAGTTGCACCCTCTTTACCAGCAGCAGCAGGTAGCGCCCCTGCTTGAATCAACCCCAATTTCTGCTGCTCCACTTCCAGTTTCATTTGTTCCATCTTGTACTTCATTTTTTCTAGTTCTTGTTCATGTCCAAATTTCATCATTAATAATTCCTTTTGCTGTTCAAAGGTTAACCCAGGCACAGAAGTAGAAATACCACTCTTACCATCCTCTGTCTTCAAAACTCCTTCCTCCTCGAGATTTGTCTTCACAATACTCATGATGGTTTCCTTTGTGCGCCTGGCATCCACGACGAGTGCATAATGTTGTGCTAGTTTGAGCAGCTGTTCCTTTGTACATTGTTCTAAAACTTCACATGAAGGAGACTCAATAAACTCATCTACAATAGTAGCCATATCTAAACCCAAATCTAGTAACCTAGACACAGAGAAACAACAAGTGACTCAAACACTGGGTCCCCCCCTTTACTGACTGCCTAACCAGAAACTAGATAAACTCAACCCTAGTCTTCAGTGGCATTACTGGGTTCGCCAAAAGCCCTCCCAGGGTACCACCCAAAACAGTAAAGGCAAAAAAAACTGCAGCAGCCCCTCTATTAGTGACTGCTGCTACACCTAACAGAGGGGAACACCAGTGAAAACTTTGCCACAATTAACACTTACCAGTTTACCAAACTAGATGAACCAGCACCAAACTAAAGCTCTGCACTCTCACTGTGTAACTCTCCACCAAAACCACACTTAGTACACAAACCAGTGCTACCACAACCTTGGCTTTGGACGAGCCCCCATTTTGTCACGTTCCTTAATCAGGGAACCAGACAAAAAAGGTGGAGACCACACCAGACATATACTTTTTAAACAAAGAAGTTTATTAAACAACTCAAAAAGAAAAGGAATCAGTAATCGATAGTGTTTTATGGATGCGTGTCTGTAAGTAGTGATGTTATGGTTTGCGTCGAGGCTTCGAGGCATGTGTCGAGAATTTCGGCTCCTCCCCCAGCGAAGCTCCGTGTCGAGATCTGATTCACCTCGGCAAAATGACGTAGCATATGACGAGCGAGGCTTCGTTTCGGGCTACTTTTTCGCGATACAGGTACCGCGGTGATACAGGTTTACAATTGGCGGGACATTATGACTATAAAAATGCCTCATACACGAATACTAACTCGTGGGCATATCAGTATTCTTATTAATTATTCTTATATATTCTTATACATCATTATTATAAAAATGGGCACATTATCAAAGCATTGTAGGTTCAAATCCAAGGTGGAATTGCAGTGTAGGCCTACCACTTTGACTAATATATCACTTTATCATTATTATTATTATTATACATCATTATTGTAATTATTACTACTGCTGGCCATACTACAAAGAGGCAGTGGTGTTGTGGTTAAGAAGTTGGACTTTGCAAGTTCAAATCTAGGATAGAGCTGCAACGATCCACCCCCATGCATCTATTACAAATTATTATTATTATATATCATTATAAGTATTACTCCTATCTCATGTTTCGGGTGGTGTAGTGTCTAAGGACTGAGACACATTATCCAAGTGTTGTAGGTTCAAATCCAAGTCTGTGGTTTACCAAATGACTTATTTTCAGTTCAGAACTATTTATGAAAGGCACAATCACACACATGTATCACCAAGATGACTTTAATTCTCAAATGATTTGATGTTGGATCGGCACATATAGCAAACAATTTATGTTAGGTTGACTGGAAACTCTTTTACTTTCTTCATAATTTCATTCACCACTAGGGGTCCCTAGCATACATATTTGAAGCTTTGGGGTCGAACCACTTTGGTGGTTCATCTGGCAACGAAGCTTTGATGTTTCATGAGGCTTCATCTCACCATCACTATCTGTAAGTGAGGTGGCTGAATGTGTATGTATGGGTGTGTGGATGCAAAAACCTATAATTAACCCAAAATAATCCATTACCCAGAACACCAGGACCCAAACAGTCCCCACACCATGTGCGAGATCCAAACCAGACCAAAGGCAGAGAGAGACTGCGTAGCCGGAGCAGAGTACTTCTGCTCAGGCCTAGTGGCCACACCCACACCTTGCCAGGTGCCAGCCATTCAGCCTGATGAGCAGGCAGCACCAGGACTGGGAGGAATCTCCTCCCTCCGTCACACTACCAAAAATGACGGTAGTCATGCTTTGTAGCAGGTGCATCCATACTTTTGATGTTGTGCCTGATGTATGCATATACATTAAACAGAGATCCCAAACACAAGTTGGGTTTCATCTTTGTTGATACTACAAACAGAAATGTTCTGTGTGTTATTTTTTTCAAATTTCAAAAGAGACAAATAAAAGAAGCAAAAATGAGTATGCAGTAGTTCAGAATCTTAACTGAAACAACGTGTACCAGATCCTGATCTTGAGATGAACAGACAACAAAGAAAAACAGATAATCAAAAGAGGACTCGAGGTAGAGGACAGTGGACCAGTAAAAGAGAATATATCCTGGTTGCTGCAGGAAATGTTGTCGGCCTGGGCAACGTGTGGAGATTTCCTTATCTCTGCTATAAGAATGGTGGAGGTGAGTACATACAAAGAGGAGAGGAAAATAGGTGCTGTGTTTTAAAACTGTGGTTTGTATTTGTGCTGTAGGAATTGGATTTGGACAACTGATAATCACACTATTTGCCTCCATCTACGTTTTAATTGAAGCTTGGTCTATCTTCTACCTGGTGTTCTCATTCAGATCCCAGCTCCCCTGGGTCAGCTGTGAGAACTCCTGGAATACAGGTAAGGCTATGAAGTTAACTTTAATTTATTAAAGCATAAAAGTTGGATAGCATCTAACTTAATGGTCACAGCATTTAAACTAAAACACAGTGGTCAGTTATGAGAAATGTTGATTTTATCTGACATAAAGACTCACTGAAATGATAAGCCACCAGCTCACGACATTAACATTTATAAGGTCTTTAAAGTCCCAGTCGGCAAGTCCGGCGGATCGAGGGCACTCTGTCAGATTTGAATTTTACAACTCTCACGCTCCTCCCAACGACCACCGAGCTCCTTCCCTTCGACTCCGTGTCCTTTGAAATCCCTTAGATCAAGCCACCTTTGAAACGCGGGTCCGATGTTGACTCTGGTTTTATCACGTTTTTTTTTCCTTTTCCTATTTTTTCCTGGTTTTCTTTTCCTTGGTTGTTTTGGACCTCCTCGTTTCGGTTTTTAACGAGGAATTGGAAGCTTGTTGCTACGTCCCTCTGCCTCCCCCCGTAAAAGTGGTATGACCCGAGGGGAGAGGGGCTCTGTGTGTGCACGAACACAGCCCTGCGTGCTGATTGGACAGGATGATCCGGGCTGTGTCGATTTTTTCCAAAACAAACAACAGGCTCTACGTGCATGTGGAGGTGCGCTTTTTTTTCCTAAAACCGGATGATTTATGTTGTTCTATCGGAGCATAGTGTCGACTTCGGTGAATATGATCAAAAAAATGTTGCCGACTGGGACTTTAATTCACTTGGTCTCAATAAAATCTCTGTTTGTCCCTTAACTCAGCAAACTGTGTTGGTGTTCAGTCTTTAACTTCATCTGATGTGAGTGCAAATCAGACCAACACCACCTCTGCTGCAACTGAGTTCTGGGAGTGAGTGTGACTTAATTATCTCCAAATGATCCATAACAGAATAATGATTAATACTGAATATATGTTTAAGCATTACATTTTGATCCTATTTGAATGCAACTTTGCAAAATGCAAAACATCCAGAGACTTCAATTAAAGAAAACAGGGAATAGCTCAAATATGTGACTCATCATAATGTCATATAATATAAATGATGTTTTAAAGGCAACACTGTTGGAAATTATCCTGAACATTTGGCTTTTGTGGTTCATTAAAATATGAATTGATCATCAAGTAAACTTAATGATCTACATATCCTTACCAATCTTGTACCATTACAGCATGTGTTGTTGCATTATGTGTACCTCCATCTCCTCAGACGGCGGGTGCTGGGCATGTCTGGAGGCATTGAGGAACTGGGCAGTATGAGATGGGAACTGGCCTTGTGTCTTCTGGCCTGCTGGGTGTTCTGCTACTTTAGTATCTGGAAAGGAGTCAGATCTTCTGGAAAGGTCAGTGGAAACATTTCAAATATGTATGTATTTTTGCTGCATTTCATTGTTAATAAAATTCAACATTTTTCTTTGTATATAAGGTAGCCTATTTCACAGCCACGTTCCCCTACGTAATGCTCCTGGTGCTGCTCATCAGAGGTATGACCCTACCTGGAGCTCAGGAAGGGATCTACTACTACCTATATCCAGACCTGAACCGCCTAGCTAACCTTGAGGTGACCCGTCCATTCAAACCCCACTTTAGAATTACTTTGGTATCATTAAAGAGGCTAGAAATTCAAATCTGTGTAGAGAAGGTATTTATTGAGAATATATGATGCTTCAAATTAATGAGGTTATATGACACCCAACCCTGTCTCAAGGAAAAAGTATTTACACCTGTTTTGATTGACCATACTAGAGACAAAAAGACTGCAGTCATATCTTCCTTCTGACTAAATCACACTGCATCAAATGGTGGATAAGGTTGCACACTTTTGAAGATGTGGGATGGTTTGTGTTGGGTTGGGTCCATTTGCTGGCAAATGGTTGGCTGGCAATTAAGTGGTATCCTCCATTTTCTTTTGTTGGATCATTACAATGTAATCCTTTCTTTGTTGTATCATCCATTCTGAAAAATGACCTGGATTAGGTCCTCTATTTATCAGACATCTCTTAGTTACTTCTAGGAATCACACTGAATGTTAAAATAGAAGTTCTGCTTCAACATATAATACACCTTTTCTTATATTACAGGTCTGGAGAGAAGCCGGTTCTCAAATATTGTTCTCCTACAGTCTGACTATTGGGACTCTAAATGTCCTGTCTAGCTATAATGATTACAACAACAACTGTTACAAGTATGTATGAATCCGTATTAGTAAATGTTACTATGTTGGTTTTGAAGGTTTTGTCAGATTGCAGATTCATTGATTTGATATTAAATCCATTGACCGAAAAGACATTTGCAAGTATGTCGTCTCTAATCTCCTCTTTTTGACAAGGGCCTATTGTGTTTCTGGGACCTTTAGGGACTGTTTTTGGCTCTGTCTGCTAAACAGTGGGACCAGTTTTGTTGCTGGGTTTGTCATCTTCTCTGTACTCGGATTCATGGCTCAGAAACAGGGTGTTACTGTTGATGCTGTGGCTGAGTCAGGTAAAGATCTTTTAGGACAAATTGTTGAAATTATAGCTATTGCATCAAAATCCATACAGTAAACATAACATTTTCTTTCTTAAGAAGAAATGTATTTAATTTATTTAATTTACATTCACAGGTCCAGGTTTGGCCTTCATTGCTTACCCTCAGGCAACAGCCATGATGCCTTTGCCACAGTTCTGGACTGTCTGCTTCTTCCTGATGCTCATTCCACTGACTGTTGACTCACATGTAAGGAGTTTTTGTTGTTTTACCTATAGATTAGTTACTAATTGAATGCAGTGCAACAATAAATAATTTTCTCATTGTACTTCATCCTCAGTTTGTTGTAGTCGAGGGTTTCATAACCTCATTAAGCGACTTATGTCCGAAGCTGTTTCATAAACAGTGTTGGGCAAGTTACTTCAAAAGCGTAATGCATTATTTATTACTTGTTACTGTCATTTCAAAGTAACTAGTTACATTACAATATTACTGTCTTTGAATTGTAAGGCATTACACTACTTTTACATTACTTTTGCATTACTTTTCGCCAAAATAAAAGGAAATATGGATTTTATGTTCTCAATAGAACTTCTTGTGTTCAATGCAGCTCATTACACAGCAGGATGGGATGTTTTTCGCTTCAAAATAAAAGAACGAAAACCGGAAAATGACTCGTATCCATCCCGTTATTCGTTTTAAAAACGGAAAACGAGAAACGGAAAATCACTCGTTAACTGATATTAGTTATTGTGTTCATGAATGGGATTCGGGTATGAAATAACAGGGCCATTTTTCATTCCAGATTTGCCGTTCGTCTTTTTTAATGACCCTGAAGGCGCTGTATGCTGTGAAATTACCTGAAAGCCTACCTGAGACATTTAGAGGAGCTCTAAAACACTGTGCATAAACGCTCTGACAGCGTCTGACGCTCGCGTTTTGAAATAAACCTACTGTTTTAAACTCGCACCAAAAGCGTTATGACGCGGACATAAAAGCGGTTCAAAACCGACGGGGAGAATCGGAGCCTCCGCCTCCTTGCCGCCGCCCCTCAGCTGTTGATCCTCGGTGTGCCGGGTCGGCTGCGCTCTGACCGACCGGGAGCCGCTCCGTGAGTCGGTGTCCAGCTCATGGAGCCTGCTAACAACAGCGCTTAATTAACATAGTGTAGAGTCACACGGACCGGCTTTCACACTTTTCCAAAAGTGGAGCGTATGCCCATCTCGCGATCGCGAATGTAGAGTCAATTGATTTCGGGTTTAAAATGCATTGTAACGCGCGTTACTGAGATTTGTACCGAGTAAAATATTACCATTTTTTTTTTGTAATGCCTTACATTACCGCGTTACAGCAAAACGCATTACGTTTGTAACGCGTTACTCCCAACACTGTTCATAAACCACGAAGACGTGAGCTGCTCGTCCTTTTCGTCTGTTCATTCTTCTTCCTCATAAATCTGATGTTGGTCACTGAGGTAGTACAATATTTCCATGGGGGCACTATTGTCACAAAATGTTTTTAAAACCATTTCTCACAATTAAATCTAATTTCCTCCTACTGCAGGGAGGGATTTACATCTTCATGTTTGTTGATTATTATGGTGCTTCCAGAGCTTGCCTGTATTTCGTGGCTTTATCCGAGTGTCTGGCTCCGGCTTGGATTTTCGGTGTGTAATAATCTATATTATATCCCTTTTTCATGATATGATCTAATTGTATTTTTCTGTGCTTCAAATCAATCAAGTCAATAATTAGTTGTTTTTATTAGGCTACCATAGTCAAAACGTAGGATTAATAATAATGCTGCTAATTTGAGCGGTGTCTATGATTTAATTAGATAGCTTCTCTCCAATGTACGAAACAGGAATAATGTACAGTGAATTTCTATCAGGTGCTGATCGCTTACTTAACATCATTGAGGACATGACAGGACAGAGACCATCTGTATTCTTCAAACTGTGCTGGAAATACATCATTCCTCTGCTGTGACTGGTGAGTAAGTTTTACAGAAACAAAATGTAGTTGTATTGCTTGGATAACAAGACTCTGAGTCTAAAACTAAATACAAATAACAGCTGAGGAAGACACGGATGGGATTAGTTTTGCAGACAGTGGGTCATAAAACAACGCATTGGACAAATTGTTGATGAGTGTTGATGGCGCTACAGACACAATAAAGGGGTCACCAAAGATATCAACACTCATCATGATGAGGATATGATTTAACCAAATTACATGGCAAGCCATTTAATAGTTAAGGAGACATGTCACTGAAAACAAAATATTTCAAAATCATCATGCTGGCCACATTTATGGTCCCCTCTGGGAAAATGTCAGGTTAATCCATCCAGTACTTGCTGAGACATTTCAGGTCGAACCAAAGTGGATTGATGACCAAAATTGTCATGCTGCTAGTGCAACAGGAACTGTGGGTTAAGGGCGTGTTGCGACAACGCCACCTTTAGGAATTTCACCCACAGGTTCAAATCAAGGCGAGAGACGTGTTCCAGAAAGAAAATAATCATTTTATTTAACAATTCAAAAAGAGAACTACAATAAACCATCATATTATATTATGTTGTCGTGGTCACCAGGAATTTAGATCAGGAGCACGATAAACTAACCCACTGTGCCTGTCCAACAGATTAAAGAGAATTTTAGTATAATCACGCCATGTGGCGCGAGCAGTCACTGGTGACCAGACAAGCAATGGTCACTAATAAAACACCACTTGATGTTGACCATTACTTAAAATCACAATTAGCTGCAGCTTATGGTTGTCAGGGGTCCGGCGACTATGGCCTTCAACATGTTACGATGTATATATTGAACCTTGTGCAAGTCCTCCACAGGGAAAACATTGTATTATGCCCCGGTACAGGGAGGAGCCTTCACAACCTGGTAGACCACTGAACTCCAGAGATCCTGGATTTTGTTGTAGCCTCTAACGCTACGGTCCCGCAGGTACATCAACTCACCCACGGGCAAAGGCACATCACAGAACCACTGATCATGCTGCCCCTACCATCGGCCAGCAGCAGCCAACAGTCCTGTACCTCGCCTGGTACTGGGTCCTAGACTCGACCCAGGAGAAATTCCACAGGAAGCCAAGGTCCCTGCCCACACATCAGATAAAAAGGAGACTCACCAGTGCCCTGAAGAGGGGTAGTGTTCTAACAGAAAACCACGTGTGGCTAGCAGAACACCCAGTCTTATTTCTTCGAAGCTGGAAAGGCATGTAAAACGTTGTGGAGAGGTCAATTTAACTGCTTGCATTGACCATTACCTGCAGGATGGTAAGGGGTAAGGTGAGATTTTGCAACGTCATACAGGCAGCAGAGCTGACCGATCAAGGAGCTACCAAACTCCTTCCTTGGTCTGAGTGCAGGCGACTTGGAAGACCAAACTTGTAAAACCACTAAGAAAGCAGGACCTGAGGCCCGGTACAGGGAATTTACTGAACACGTAAATCATAACCAGAACACTCTCTGTGCACTGTGGAGTCTATGGCCAGGACAGGATCCCATTCAGCTTAGAAGCAAGCAGGTGGCTCATAAAACTACGCAGCACACGTCCAGAGTCCTTGGTGACTTGGCAGTGCCTACACTCTTGGACCCACTGCTTTATGTCTGAAGACATACCCAGCCAGTAGGACACACACAGATGTGCTGGTACCATCACCAGACTGGAACGTTATCAATCAGTGGTATATCATGTAAGGGAGATCTTTACAGCCCAAGTCACTGTCCTGGGCAGAGATGACTGAATGATATTGTTACAGCACAGCCCTTACATCTGTGTAAGATCCTGCAGTTTTCCAGGAAAAGAAGACACAGCACCAGAGGGGTCTTTAATAACGAGAATATTGGGGCATCAATTAATCCTGCTCCAGGTTGCCAATATACGGAATGTCTAATACATTAGCGGCTCACGACTGTAGACAATGGCAAGACTGAAAGTCATCATGGTCCCAAGGGCAAGAAAGAAAGTTTCATTAACTGTGGACACCACAGAACCAGTATCCACCAGAGCAAGACATCAATATTTGGACAAGAAGCAATCAACCCATTCATTACACCTTCCTAAGAGCCCCTTAAGTGGGAAGAGTCAGAAAACTTGCCAATGTTTGAGTTCTTGCCAGCATCCAAGTTAGCACAGTCACAAAGGGGAACCTGCTCAGGATCACTTTCCTGAGCAGAATGGCCCAGCTGCTAGCACCTTCTACAGGGCCCCCCACAAGAAGCTCGACTTTGGTAGTGAGGGACCTGCAGGAAGGCTATTGTTTGAGTTTTCTGGTTAAGCTACTGCTGTTGATGCAGATCCATGAATTCACCCAAATCTGGGATTCAAAGAGAAACATGTGGGGCTGGGTCGAAACAACCCTGCACCCTGTGCTAAAAGTTCATGAACTGAAGGAAAGGAAGGGCTACGCCTCCAAGCACCACCTGGGAGATCCTCCCTCTCCCACCTAATAGCCTCACGTGTACATCCAACAGAGTGGCAGTGGGCTGGCAATGAATAGCTGCTTGAGCTCCCGGCAAAGAGCACTGTTGAGGACATGTTCAATAAACTGGTGCTGAAGGAGAACATCGGCATGGGTCAAATCATCAGGTGCACATTTAGCTCTGGGATTGAAAATGTCCACGAGTATGTAAACTTTCTCATTTGGTTTGTTTCTGTGTTCCAGCGTTTGTCTTTCCTTTGTCGTCCTGCTGAAGATCCTGCCTGGCAGAGGAAAGAAATGGGAGGGGAGGGAACAACTGCTGAACTGATAACGTCTGCAGTTAGAACTTAGTGTGAACTCCAAAGACAGATACAACAAATAATTTAGACAGATACAACTATTATTCAGTCATTTAATTAAATAATACTTTGGTTTGGGGAAGTTCCCTGGTCTTTTCATCCTAAATGGTTTAATTCTAACCTCCTAGCAGTAGCATCACTGAACTCAGTTATCTATAAGTCAAATGTCACTGTATACTTTCACTTGTATCCAGGGGCGTTGCTAGACATAAAGCTCTACTGGGGCACAGGCCCCCTATTACTAAAATCACAAAAAACATCCTTGAATTCCCGCTGCGTGTGAAATGTGCTATACAATGTGCTATATAAACTTCCCTTGCTTAGCCCACTATTACTGCCACAGCCACACTGCTGCTGCTAAAACTGAAAGGTAAAGATGTAGAGATATTAATCTCTAATTCATATTTATTTCAACATACATAATGAACATGCTCAACATGTTTTTGATGATTTTGGAGTATCATTCCCACATTTGTGAATGAAGAACATCAGACTTTTGGGGATGGGGAAATCACTGTGACTGTAAATCTTACTTTAATGCTGAGCCATCACTTGGTTTACAAAGAAATTGTATTACAATTAAAAGATTATGGGGTAAACCGTCAGCTATCTAACTCCTATGAAACAACACAGAGTGATCTGTGATTCAGAGCAGCAGGAATGAGTACTGGTGGTGATTATTGAGTGGTAATAGAAATGTGTAACACGTCGTTGTTTGAGTTACTAACTGGAACGACCGCCACACTGTCAGAAACTACGCGCACTGTGCCGCTTCATGCCGGCTACTGCGGGCATCGGGGCGAGCGGGGCAGGTGGGAGAGAGAAGTGGATCATACCATGACGAGATGGGGGGGTCTGTTGTATTTTTAAAGTAAACCATATCCTGTCTATGGTTTTTTGACCATGTTTAAGCTTGTCAAACACGGACTTGCGTTTAAAAAACAACATGACTGATATTTTTTTTTTGCATTAATATATGCGTGCGCGCCGCGGTGCCCCGGCTACGACATGCACACTGCCGTTCACGGACGTAATGTGTGCGCCGGACCCGGACCACAAGGTGCGCGCCTCAGCTTGTATTTTGGGTTAAACTGCGTTGGTTTGACATTGTGGACGAGAAAGAAAATCCATTATTTTACCGTTATTAATATCAATATAAATGAATCCACTGCCAAATATAGTAGCTCGTTAAAACTCGAACGGGAGATTTTACTGGGGCACGGCAGATCAATACTGGGGCACGGGCCCCAGTAAAAAGTGTCTAGCGACGCCGATGCTTGTATCTATATCCTCCTATTTCATTTTGCTCACTCTTCAATGATTCTTTTCAGCCATGATTGGATTTTAATCATCAGTGTCCTGAAAATAATATGATGATATCTACATTTATTTGTAGACCTGTCATGTTAAACTTTCATTATGTTCCCAGATCACTCTCGTTTAGTTATATACGTGCTATAGGAAAAAAAAATAAAAAATATGAGAAAAGTTGTCTTGATATCAAAAGGAGCAACCGTCTGGTAATACAGGTAATGTATTTCTAACTATGTTTGATCCAAGGCTGCAAGTGACTGTCATAATAATAAAGACCTGGTCTTTCTTTCCTTGGATGGAGATGCAATTTTAAATGTTCTTCACATATGTTTCCATATTGCAGGGCTTCTACAGTACTAAAGGGCAAATGACAAAAATAAAAACACAACCCCAAAAATAAAAACACGACATTAACAATAACACAACAACATTAACAAAAACACAACATAAACAAAACACGACAAAAAGATAAACACAACCCCAAAAAGAAAAACATTCCGCCACCTGAGCGCCACTATGCTGGAAACACTTAATTCCTCTGCTGTCTCTGGTGAGTCAGAAACTTTTCTTTGCGGCTACAAATTATTTTACATGCTTTCATTAAAAAGGTGTTAAATTTGTAATTCAGAGGCAATCTCTCAATTATAGATTTTTTTCCTCAATTATAGGCTCTTAATATGGTGACGGCTGAACTGCCGTCTAGCAGCTAACAGTGTTTACAGCATGAACGGTGCAAACAGAGCTAGCAGTACTAACATGGGGTGAACAGGAGGGTGGGTGCTATACTTCTGTAATGATGCTGTGGGTTGGGATGGCGTCAGCAGTGGTATGAACACAGTGCAGAGCGGCAGCAATCAGGTAGCCAGTGACAGGCCAGGACACCATTACTCTGTTACAACTCCAGCTTTAACTCTGGCAGTTTATGAACATGGTAATGTGTTTATGTATCATAAAACCTATCTCTGACATTAACTAATCTATCTCTGATTTCCCTAATCCTGTACCTGGTTGATTACAAACACCTCTGGATTAATGGCCGCTACGTTTACCCTGACTGGGCGTACTAGGATGGATCATGACCCTTTCCTCTGTTCTCATGGTTCCACTCTGGGCAGCTGGACAGATGTGTTTGACATCAGGAACCTTCAAACAGGTCAGTGGTGTTAATGTGTTAATTTTTAAAAAAACAGGTTGCTATAGCAGACCATTTTTTAAATAATGAAAGTTCGCTCAATATGCTGCATGTGCAGGTGTCGTTTATTGGTATTGGTTGATCACCAGGTCTAAAGGGATTAAAATGACCCCAAATAGCTCCTGTAGTTATTCTAATAATTCTTGTAGTGTGTAAGTTTACTCATTTGTTCCTGTGTTCCAGCGTTAGTCCTTTGTTGTCCCACTGAAGATCCAGCATGGCAGAGGAGAAAAATGGAAGAGGGAACGACTGTTGAATTGAGGATATCTGAAGTGACAACTTCATGTGACCAAAGTCAAAGTCACATGAACTAGACATTTAAGCTATCAATCAATCAATCAATCAATCAAACATTATTTGTAGAGTGCTTTTCATACATGTTAACGTAACTCAATGTGCTTTACAGAAATTAAAAGCACCAGCAGCAACAGTTAAAACAACAGCCCCCCCTCCATCCCACCCCACCACGCACACACACGCACACACACACACACACACACACACACACACACACACACACACACACACACACACACACACACACATGCGTGACACACAAGTGAGTAATAATAAATAACTAAATAGTGATAAATGAAACAGGGCATTAACAACAGGTATTGCAGAACTGAGGAACTGAGGAAACGCTAGCATCGATGTATTTCACTGAGGAGACACTAGAGGCAGTAAAATAAATAAAATAAAGATAAATAATAAAACTCTAAAACTAACTAAGAGAAAAAAAAGAGGTTTAAAAGTCGGAAAATAAATAATCATAAATAAAGTAAAACAAGATAAAACAAGATTATTTAAATGAATAAATTAATAGAAAGTGAATAGATAAAGAGAATAAAACCAGGTTTAAGCAGGATAAAAAACAATAAATAAATAGAATTCAGCTAAAAGGTTTTAAGGTTGCCCTTAAAAGTATCATACTGTATACAAGCATATTGTAATCAATGTAGCTTTGTTCAAATGAAAATAATGAGTTGCACGAGGCTATCCTTCTGTTCAAATCTCCATTGAAGTCTAGGTCTTCTATACTTACTCTATAAATATTTCAGTAGTTCAGAAAATGCATCCATAGCTTAATCTAATTTACAAGAGTGCAACAGCTGTGTGTCAACTGGTTAAGAGTTTGAAAATCAGCTGTTATATTGATGTTTTTCTTCTTTCCTGAAACAATGTTTGTACAGAGAACCCTAAGGGGCACTTAAATTATTTCTTGTTTACTTTAGACCAGAGTGACTGGTTTTCCCAGGATGTGGTTGAATAAAAATACATATATATTATCCATTTTCATTACTTACTGAATACTGAATTGTAACTGAACCATTCAGCGGATGAAGTGCTTAATCTTGAGATGAAGAGACACATTAAAAAAACAGAAAATCTGAAGACTGGAGACCGAGGGCAATGGGCCAGTAAAACAGAATATATGCTGGTTGCTGCAGGAAATGTGGTCGGCCTGGGCAACGTGTGGAGATTTCCTTACCTCTGCTACAAGAATGGTGGAGGTGAATTATACAGAGTGTAATGTTCTCTGTAATAGTGCATACCACAATGTACCATGATATTGCTGACTGGTGAGTGAAAAGATTTAATTAATTAATTTGTCATTTCCATTAGTATCCACATCTCTGTATTTACCACAGGGGCCTTTCTGGTGCCATATGGTCTGTTTGCTGTGGTGGTTGGAATCCCTCTGTTCCTACTGGAGACATCAATTGGTCAGTTCACCCAGGAAGGATTCGTCACCTGTTGGAGGAAATTATGTCCACTGGCAGAAGTTGAGTTGATTTGATTTCAAAGATGCAGTCAGCAGAATAGAAAAAAATGGCATCAATGTCACACTTTGTAGATGATACTAAGACATGCTGCAACTGCAGAAGTCAGCTCTGATAATGTGGATAAAATGAGCAGTCTACTATAACCACAACTTTTTTTTTTTTGTACTTTAGGAATTGGATATGGACATTTGATCATGAAACTTTACGACTTCAGCTACATTATACTCCAAGTCTGGGCTCTCTTCTACCTGGTGTTCTCTTTTAGAGCCCAGCTGCCCTGGGCTTCCTGTGAGAACACCTGGAATACAGGTAAGATTTAGTGCAAGAGTTTACTTTAATGTCTAAAGCTTGAGAAATGTTATTACAATAGCCATGGTGAAATATTAAAATAGTATAATGTGGTGAAACAGCAATACTGGTAGCTCTTCAATAATAATAATAATAATAATAATAATAATAATAATAATAATAATAATAATAATAATGATAATAATAATAATGATAATAATAATGATAATAATAATATTATAAAGAAAACGGGTGCAATTTTTGTAGAAAATTTTTTTTCTCATTACATTCCAATAGGAAAATATTGACCGAAGATAAATAACATTTTCTGTTAGTTTGTATGAGTGTAATTTACCATAATCTTTTTTTTTTGGGGGGGGGGGGGGGGGTAAACCAGAGAACTGTGTGGGTCTTCAGAATTTGGATTCTACGTCATCAAATCTGACAGCAAACCAGACCATGCTGAAAAACACCACTTCTGCTGCTACGGAGTTCTGGGAGTGAGTCCAAATCCCTGAGGCTTAGTTACTTTTAAGGTGCACCGCACACATTTTACACATGAAGTTGTTTACTCACCAAGAGGAGTACTTAGTCTGTGAAAACGGTTGAAACATGTATTTTGTGCAATTAATCATCAGAAGTGTAAATCTAAATGACAAAATACATTGTTTATTCATGCTCTCTGAAACGACACATAGAAGGGTTTTCTGCCCCAGATGCCCCTATCGGCAGGTCAAGACTGTTTGTCTGTCTTCCAAACCATTAACAATCAGTTAAAAAATATATCCATCAACAGATCATTCATTTTCTGCTGCAAGCTACGCAAAGTAGTCCAGATGTTCCACTCCCCAGAAACACTTTCAGGTCCTACTGGGAGATTGTGAGCACAGATGAGATACACTATATTGCCAAAAGTATTCACTCACCCATCCAAATAATTGAAATCGGGTGTTCCAACCACTTCCATGGTCACAGGTGTATAAAAGCAAGCACCTCGAGTGTTACAAACATGTGTGAAAGAATGGGTCGCTCTCAGAAGCTCAGTGAATTCCAGCGTGGTACTGTGATAGGATGCCACCTGTGCAACAAGTCCAGTCATGAAATGTCCTCCCTCCTAAATATTCCAGTCAACTGTCAGTGGGATTATAACAAAGTGGAAGCGATTAGGAACGACAGCAACTCAGCCAAGAAGTGGTAGACCACGTAAAATGACAGAGCAGGGTCTGCGGATGCTGAGGCACACTTTCTGCAGAGTCAATCGCTACAGACCTCCAAACTTCATGTGGCCTTCAGATTAGCTCAAGAACAGCGTAGAGAGCTTCATGGAATGGGTTTCCATGGCCGAGCAGCTGCATCCAAGCCATACATCAGCAAGTACAATGCAAAGGGTCGGATGCAGTGGTGTTAAGCAGCCGCCACTGGACTCTAGAGCAGTGGAGACGTTATATTAAAGTCATATTAAACCCTATGGATTAAGAATGGGATGTCACTTCATATGCAAGTCAAGGCAGGTGAGCGAATACTTTTGGAAATATAGTGTATATCATCTGTCTAGCATGTTCTGGGTCCAGCCCGGGGCTTCCTACCATTGGACATGCCTGGCAAACTTCCACCACAGGACTCCTCAGGAGACACAATCACACACTTTTTCCAAGTCCATAAAACACATGAATGCTGAATGGGTAATCTCCCATGCCTCCCTCAACAACCCTGCAAGGGCAAAACTTTGGTGCACTGTTCTATGAGCGGGACAGAATCCGCTCTTCCTGGATCCGAGGTTTGACAATCCTTTCCAGCACCCTGTCATAAGGAGTTCTGGTACCAACTACACTTAAGCCTTAAATGCATTTATTACAGTATGTTGAAGACCTGAATGTTTAATTTCATTCACTGGCCGGAATTCTGCTCGATAATAGCAGACTAAGTGGGGACATACGGTAAAATATAAAACACCTATATAGCTTATACTACTGAACATTTCCTTTACTAAACTAACAGGTAGAAACCAGGCAAATGGTAAACTGTGTCTTGTCATCTATTATGTACCTCTTAAATATACCATCTCCTCAGACGGCGGGTGCTGGGCATGTCTGGAGGCATTGAGGAGCTGGGCAGTGTGAGATGGGAACTGGCCTTGTGTCTTCTGGCCTGCTGGGTGTTCTGCTACTTTAGTATCTGGAAAGGTGTCAGATCTTCTGGAAAGGCTAGTGGAAATTAATTTCATTTAATGTATTATAGATACCAGCATTAAATAATCTAGTTAAATTAATTAATTCTATTATTTTCATCAATCATATCCATTCTGGTTTTGACCAAAAAAAAAGATGTTTACAATTCATCTCTTTTAGGTAGCATATTTCACAGCCACTTTCCCTTATGTGATGCTCCTGATACTGCTCGTCAGGGGTCTGACTTTACCTGGAGCTTGGGAAGGGATCTACTTCTACCTGTACCCAAAGTTGAATGACCTCACTGACTTTCAGGTACTTTATTATAATCCCATCTATTGTTGATCAATTTAGGTTATGCTTGAAACATAACAAAACGGAAACTATGAAGTTTCTCTTGAAAACTGATGGTCAAAAATAGTTTGTATTCTTCGGTTTATGTACTTTAATGTTCATTCGGTGACACTGCCTGCAGGTGAGAGTAAAGTGGAGCTCCTTTTTGATAATGACAAAATAATTATCTCTAAAGTGAAATATTTGACATACATTTGACTATCTAGCGTCCATATTCCTGAGGGACGACACAACATAAGTGTGAAAGAAATATTTCTGCAAGTGAAAGTACACACTGTTAAGAAGAACCGAACAAAAATGTCCATCTTGCACATATATGGGATTACTTATACTTCACTAAGCAATACTTAGTAGTACACTCTTTCACATGATATTTTTTTGTGATGATATAGGTCTGGATAGAGGCAGGATCTCAAATATGCTTCTCCTATAGCTTGGCTATAGGAACGCTGAATGTTTTGGGCAGCTACAATGGGCACAACAACAACTGTTACAAGTGAGTATAAATTGCAAAGCACAATCCATTTCATAGCAGCACCTTACTTTAAAATGTGTTAGTGCCATGTTGTATAAAACTCTAAATGAAACGACTAAAGTTCTGTTTAAAACACACTACAATACAATTATCACATCTGGGGCTGCAAATACTAATAAATCAATAGGTCTGTTTAGGCAAACGCATAATTACAGGTTCTTATTTGAAAATAATTGTTTTGTATGTTTAGTCTCCATAAACACATGGTGTCAGCTGCTGCGCCAACAGGAGAGCTGGTGATGTGTTGACATTTATCCAGCGCAACCATGTCCACGTTCTCCTAGCATTCCACACAATAACTGTAGGGATTGGACGTAGTGCTGTGATTTCTGCTGCGGCTTTTAAAGCCAGCCGATCCCTGACTGGTTCGGGTACTCTATTGTTTCTATACCGCTCTCCCATGGGCCAGCCTTGCATTTATAGAAAAAAACAGGATATAACAACTGCCACCCACCCACAGCTGTTTGCTTGCCCCCTATCACAGTTTTACAAGGATTGGCAATGCAACCGTGACTGGATTATTTTCTCCAGCTCAACAACATTCCTCCTCCATTCATGGATGTCAATGAAGTGAATCTATCCTCACATAAGGTGTTTAGCTCTCAGCAGAGATCCAAGACCTGTTAGAGAAACAGGCTGTGTCTGTCGTCCCCACTCACGACAGACAGTTCCTGGTTTCCAAAAAGACAGGAGATTTTAGATTGATGTTAATTCTTTGCATCTGATACTGGCGCATTGCTAGCAATTGGGCAATTAAGTCATCACCGTGTAGGTCCAGATCGAGGTAACAGAAACACAGGACATTCACCTTCCAGGGGATAGCCTCCGAATACACAGACTAACGATCGGCTCCACCCTGACCTCAGGCATCTTCAGTAAATATGTGGACACAGTGCTTCAGCTGCTAAGCAATTAAAGCACGAGGGTTTTCTTTAATCGAAAATATTCTTTTTTGTTTTGGGCTGTTTTAGGATTTTTTTTAATTGAGAGAGCGTGAGAGTGAAAGGGGAGAGAGAGATGGGGATGACATTACAGAAAGGGCCACTGAGGGTACGTGCCACTGAGCTATCCTGGCACCCCCTTATCGTGAATATTCTGGAGAAAAAAACCCCTCACTTGCTGTGTATGATGCTTGCAGTGGATGACCTTATCAAATTATACATTTGTGGAATAGACTGGCATAAACACCTGGATGTGCATACCACGATATCGGGCTGTGCCACAAGCTACTGCGTCGATCAGCTGATGCACCAGGCCCACAACCTGCCCCCATCACTTGTCACACTTGTTTGTTCTTCTGTGTCCTTTAGGGACTGTTTTTGGATCTGTCTGCTGAACAGTGGGACCAGTTTTGTTGCTGGATTTGTCGTCTTCTCTGTTCTTGGGTTCATGGCTCAGCAACAGGGTGTTTCTGTCGACACTGTGGTCGAGTCAGGTACGGTATATTAAAATATGTCAAAGTTGAGTACAGTGTTTTAATATAATGTAGAATTGTAGCTTAATAGAATCATGTCTCTCTTCTTTCACTTCACAGGTCCAGGTTTGGCCTTCATTGCTTACCCTCAGGCAACAGCTATGATGCCTTTGCCACAGTTCTGGACTGTCTGCTTCTTTCTGATGCTCATTTTGCTGACTGTCGACACACATGTAATAACATTTGTCACATTACTGACAAGTAATAGATGCGTATGAGACACAATTAATTGTTTATTTCGTCCCCAGTTTGTGATAGTGGAAAGTTTCGTCACCACGGTGAGCGACTTGTTTCTGAAGTTGTTTCTTGTGCCAGTGAGGCACGAGATCTTTGCCCTCATCATCTGTATAACCAGCTTCCTCATACATCTAACCTTGGTTACGGAGGTGAACAAAAATATTTTCATCAAAGTTTCTTCATGTATTTCTTCATGAAATACATTTAAAATGAATGTGTTTTATTCAATTTAGTTTTAATCTCGTCTCTTCCTGCTTTAGGGAGGAGTTTACCTATTCCAACTCATTGACTTCTACGGCTCTACCAGAGTTTGTCCGAATTTTATGGCTATTTGTGAATGCGTGGCTGTTGCTTGGATTTTTGGTGAGTCGGATAACTCATTACAAATCATAACAATTGCATTAGTCAGTGCTTTTACTATTGTCAGCAATCTGATAAAATGGCTGAAACCAACATATTCGTCTTTCACTCAGTATGTTCTCACTTCCAGCCCATTGAATGTTACTTCAAGTGAAGATGAAATTAACCTTTTAGAACACATCACTGGTCATATTGTACACATATATAACAATAACAAAGTTAATTTCTTTGCATTTTTGGAATGAAATCCAAGGATCTCTTCATCTTCCTCAACAACAAAATATGATGGCGCCTATGTGAGCTAGTGCCAATCAACTTTAACAAATATGATATCCATCCACCAATTTACAAGTTTTAGTGAGAAGGGAATTATGTGTGGAGCCACAGTTCACTGCAGCTCTGTTGGTGCTACAATCTATCCCTGCCCACTTTCTAATGGTCCAAAAGATGCTAAGGATTTGATTTGAATCCCCCTTGTTACTCCATTTCACCAGGGAAATATGTTACAGTCATAGATACATCTATGTTAACACCACAGAAGCAAAAGATGCTCTAAACTTCCGTTTCACTGGGACTTTAAGGTTCATTCATTTTTTGCTGATCGTTTTTAGACCATGTTACTCTAACTTGAGGAAATATTGCATTGACTAAATGGACGATTTGCACTTCCATCAGGTGCTGACCGCTTTATTAACATAATTAAGGACATGACAGGACAGAGACCATCCATTTTCTTCAAACTATGCTGGAAATACTTTATTCCTCTGCTGTCACTGGTGAGTCAGAAACGTTTCTTTGTCGCTACCAGGGATTTTATGCACTCTCATTAACTTGCTGTTTATTAAAGTGCCAGTCTGTAACATTTTCATCTATTTAATTGTCTTTTAAGTTACTATCTGGGGCTGCACTCGGTGTAGTGGGTAGCACTCTTGCCTCACAGCAAGAGGGTCCTGGGTTCGATTCCCGGGTCGGCCCGGGTTCCTTCTGTGTGGAGTTTGCATGTTCTCCCCGTGTAAGCGTGGGTTCTCTCCGGGTTCTCCGGCTTCCTCCCACAGTCCAAAGACATGCATGGGGATAGGTTAATTGATGACTCTAAATTGCCCGTAGGTGTGAATGTGAGCGTGAATGGTTGTCTGTCTCTACATGTCTCCCTGCGATAGACTGGCGTCCTGTCCAGGGTGAACCCTGCCTTGGCCCAATGACAGCTGGGATCGGCTCCAGCCCCCCCGCGACCCTAAATACAGGATAAGCGGTAGATGGAAGTTACTATCTATCAAAGAGTGAGTTAAAACAATGGTGATTGATCACATGACCCATTAATGAAAGTGCTTGTACTTGCTACTTGCTGCTCTCCGTGTCTGTGGAGACATTCCCATGCATAATTCAAAATTAGTGAGGCCTTTTTAGGTCAGGTTGGTCTGCATAGGTGGAGCTACTCACGGAAGCGTATGCTGCGTTTCATTGTAATTGGAAATCGGTAACTTCCAACTGCTGAGTCAGGCTCCCTCTAGTGTAAAGTGTTTGACTGGCGCAGCCAGGTACATTTCATTACTGCTGACTCACAATGGAGAATCAAGCAGAGAAAGAAGATCATTCAACTTCCAGTGAAGAAGGGCAAGTAATCAAGAAGCAAAGTGACCGCGAACAAGGGTAACGCACGGACCTCCTTTCAGTGTGGAGCATTTGAAGGCATCCCGCTATGAGGGATAAGTCTACCGCTAAAGAGGCCAACGTATCTCAAATCTTAAGGACTGCCACTTCAACATACTATTGTGTCTCTGCACCTTCACAGATTTCCCTAATCCTGTACCTGGTTGATTACAAACACCTCAGGGTTAATGACCGCTACATTTACCCTGACTGGGCGTACGTACTAGGATGGGCCATGACACTCTCCTCTATTGTCATGGTGCCACTCTGGGCAGCTGGAAAGATGTGTTTCACATCAGGAACCTTCAGACAGGTCAGTGTCCATCTGTTACAGTTTACGGTACAAAGTTTACATCTATCATGCTGCGTGATCTATCATCTATCATCACCATGTCTAAAGGGATCCAAATGGCCCAAAATGTCTCTTGTTGCTCTAATAATAGTAATGTGTATATTTACCAATGTTGTTTGTTCCTGTGTTCCAGCGTTGGTCTGTCCTTTGTCGTCCTGCTGAAGATCCAGCTTGGCAGAGGAGAAAAATGGAAGAGGAGGGAACCACCATCAACTTAGTGTAACAGCAAAGTCAAATTAACAAGACCAGGGGTCGGCAACATTTTTGTTGTGTACCGTCTTTCAACTTTGTCATTAATCAGTGTACCATACTAACATTAACATGGTTATTTTGTTCAATTATGATACATCATTAAATGTAATTATTATTTTATTTTATTCCATCCATATAGGCAGCATGCATAGCATCACTGTTTATAATTATCATTTAAAAAAAAAAACAGCTCTCCCTCAGAGTGATATCGGTGCACAGGTCATGTAGCATCTGAATTGTGGTCTTGAAATGGACATTAAAGGAGCTAGTGTTTTTTGCTCAAAGAATAGAAGTGGTCCCTGTGTTTGCTTACCCACAGCCCTAATATAAACGTGAGTTATACTAGGTGAAACAACAGAAAGTCAAAATGTCAAACAGACATTTTGTCTTTATAGATCCATGACAGAGAACAGAGGGGAAAGACAGAGGCAGAGATGTAGCATTGTAGCAAACACTATTATTCAAACACCAGCTGCATTATCTGAATTTGAAATAGTTTCTGCTCCAAAATAATAATAACTAATTAAAACTAAAATGATAGTAATGATAATTACAACATTATGAGAAGAGTGAGTCTCTAGAAGAGATTTAATAAAGATAAAGAAAGATACTGAGATAAGGCTAATGATTACTATTTGTGATTTAGATTATTGAGGTTCTTTCATTTTGTCAGGCTTTGGCAAGGAGGAGGACTCAGATGCAGGGCAGAGGCAGGTTAAAACAGGCTTTTATTCTAAATTTAAAAAAAGTATAAACAAAAGATGGGGCTGCACGGTGGTGTAGTGGGTAGCACTCTCGCCTCACAGCAAGAGGGTCCTGGGTTCGATTCCCGGGTCGGCCCGGGTTCCTTCTGTGTGGAGTTTGTATGTTCTCCCCGTGTAAGCGTGGGTTCTCTCCGGGTTCTCCGGCTTCCTCCCACAGTCCAAAGACATGCAGGATGGGGATAGGTTAATTGGTGACTCTAAATTGCCCGTAGGTGTGAATGTGAGAGTGAATGGTTGTCTGTCTCTACATGTCGGCCCTGTGATAGACTGGCGGCCTGTCCAGGGTGTACCCTGCCTTCGCCCAATGACAGCTGGGATTGGCTCCAGCCCCCCCGCGACCCTAAATACAGGATAAGCGGTAGAAAATGGATGGATGGATAAACAAAAGATCGCTCCAGAGGGAGGAAAAACGAGGCTACAAACATAAAAACTACAAACAACAGAATGCAAAAATACCAACTTGACTTCGCTTGGCATGAGGATCATGACATGAGACAAGAGACAAAAGACGAAAACGCACTGGCACAAGACAAGGGGAGACGCAGACTTAAATACACAGACGGATAATGGACAGGTGGAGACAATCAGGAATCAGGGATGACATGAGACCAGGGACACATGAGGAAGGACAAGTGACCTGAAACGAGAGGGGAGTTACTCTTCAAAATAAAACAGGAAGTTCACAAGACAAAAACCAAGACAAGACAAACCTCACCTGCGTGACACATTTACTAAATTCAGGACATAATACAGGACATGTCAGTGGTACCAAGTTTTAACGGGACATACAGGCAGCTATTCGGCGGTAGTAGTATAAAAAGCAATAAAGTACAGTGTATGCTGGTTGTGGTGGGAGTCAAATTCAGGCTTTTCATAAGGAGGCTGGGTGGGGCGCCGATTGTGGCAAACTCTGAAATTAACAGCTACATTTTGCCACATAGCGCCAAATAATGTTTAAAAAAGGTGGATGCATTTTTTAAAGTCAGTTTTTTACCACATTTCCAGCGATATTTTTCAACTCTGACATATTTACTTTTCTTGTAAAAAAGATTTTAAATCTAAATATAAATGTTAAATCTAAATGCTAAATGTTAAACATATTATATATAAATGTTAAATTTAAATCTAAATGCTAAACCTAAATATTAAATAAAAATCGAAATGTTCAATCTAAATATAAACGTTAAATATAAATCTGCTTGCTGAAACTAAATGTTTAGCTAATTTGCAAATTCACACTGCGGGTCAGCAGAAGTACCAAAATAAAAACCACTGGAAAACACACAAAGAAGCAAAGATCAGGTTGAAATCTTTTTTAATGGTCAAGTCCTTGGCATTGAGATGAACAGACAAAGAAAAAATCCGAAAATCAGAAGAAGGTGATTTGTCTATTTATCTATGGGGCTGCATGGTGGTGTAGTGGTTAGTACCGTTGCCTCACAGCAAGAGGGGGTTTGAAACCAGTTTTGCGTCGGCCTTCTGTGTTGACTTCGCATGTCCTCCCCATTTTCTCTGGGTACTTTTGTCACCTGTGTACGGGGACTTTGTACAGAAATGTGAAAGTGACTGTTTTATGGACTGATGTGTGTGTGGGGGCTGGCATCGTTAAAATAACTTTGTGTATGGACAGATGCTGATTGGGGCCTGAACTCATTCATGGAGGAAGCATGGAGACTGTTGAGACTGTGGGGGCGGGGTTGGTATGTACTCTGCTTTGTTCACAGCTGATATGGATGTGCCTAAAGATTAGGACTGGTTGCTGATTGGTCGGCCACGGGACGGGCCTTCCAGGAGACCGTGGTGATTGGCGCAGCCGGGGGTGTGCCGGGGGCTCGCCTGAGGAGAAAAGGGGGACAACGCGGGGCGCCGGGGGAATCCCGTCGGTTTTTGGGCAGGCCAGCGGAGAGGACGGAGACGGAGCATCGGGAGTCGGAGGGAGGCCATCGACTGATCGGCACAGGTGGCGGGAGCGAGGGGACCGCTGTTCGCCTGTCCGGAGTATCAGGACTGAAGACGGACTCCGACCGGCCGGGGGGCGATCGTGGCGAGGCCCGAAAGACCCGTTGACTACGCTCGCTATTTCCTGGGTGAAGGGAAGTCGAAACGTCAACCTCCGTGGCGTGTGTGAGTGAAGCTCCGTTAAATAAAGAGATCAGTGTTGATTCCTCTTGTTTTTCCCCCGGTAGCCGTCGGCCTCGGGACGCTGTGGAGGAGCCTCGCTGGACGGCTAATTTGGGGAGACGCTGCGCCACAACGGACTGCCGTGCTGTCGGTCGGGACCCCGCCGATGGGGCCTAGGGCGGTGAGAGACTTTATGGTTTAGATTCTCTCGGTCGTGGTCAGCGACCGAGAGCGGACATTTAACTTACCCATTCCGCTGTGTAGCCAGCGGCCGCTGTCCCTGCACCTCGCCGTGACAGCGTTTTATATGCTAAGTAGTCAGTGCCACTTCTTGCTAAATTCCACCGTGGTTTGTACCTGTCTATTCTCCCCTATAGTGGCCAGGGGGTGCCATAAGGGTGTTCCACTGGGTATTGTTTGCTGTGACAAAAGGGGGAGTTCCACCCCTGGTGTGGTTTTATAAAATTGATAATCGTGTGCAGTGATTAATTTAAGGGGATTGTCTGCTGTGGAATGTCCTCTCTTCAATGAGTGTGTAGTGGAAAAGTGTGTTAATTTCTTGTAGTGTCAATTTCCTGGGCTACTCCTCTAGCACCCTTGGCCCGGAAGAGAGGGGAGAGTTGACGTACAACAGACGTTGGCTGTACTGTATTACCAGTCTTGTCATTGGTCGAGAGCTGGGTTGGGTGGTGGCTGGGCAGGCAGGATGATGTATCTATTTTAATGCATTGAAATATTAATAAAGTTGTATTTTTGGTACCTGTCCTCGGCTGCTGTCTGTGTGATTCGGGGGATCTGAGAACCTGATTTCTAAGTGTTGCTTAAGTTAGATCTTCGCGACACGTCTCTTTTTTGGCGTTGTTTGACAGGATCCCCCCTACACACACATTCAGTATGTCGAACAATGGTAATGAGAACCCGGCTGACCCAGCTCATGTACCTCCTAATATTGTGAACAATGTCATGCTACCTTGGTATATGGGGGGGCCATGGCTGCCCATGTTCGAAGGAAAGAAGGGAGAAAAGGTTGAGGAATGGCGGGCTAAAATTGAAATGTTTGTACGGGCACAAGGTCTCCTAAATGAACAAAAGACGGATTTTATATTGAGTGCTCTGGGTGGTGAAGCCAAACGTGAAGTTTTATTGCTACCCGACAATGAACGAGACACTGATGTGAAAATATTGGACTTCTTGACAGCATTATATGAGGGAAGTCAATCCCTAGCCACACTGAGGGCTCAGTTCTATGAGTGTAGGCAGGGTGCAGAAGAGGAAATGGGGGCTTTCATTCTCCGTTTCCGTGAGCTCTATCACAGGTGGCAGGCGAAGGAGCAAATCGACGTCGCCGTGGAGGACGAACTGCTACGCACCCAGTTCATCAGAGGACTACAGGAAAGTCACGTGAAGCAAGAGTTGAAAAGGCTACGTCGTCGCACACCAGAGATTACCTTCCCTGCCATTTGCAAAGAGGCGAAGGCACTTGAGAAAGAGCGCACTAAGGATGAAACGGAGACCTGGGCCTGCCACGCTTACACACCCAGGCCTCCCCAGGAACGGCGGCCGTCCCCGCCTACGCATCAGGCAACACTACAGCAGGCTCACCCAAGTCCACCCACCCATCACCTGGAACCCCCTTCTGCCCAGAGCAGTCAGGCATTGTGGGAATCCCTGCGGGCGGAGCTCCAACAAGACCTCAAAAATCAGATGTCGGCATTGGGGAAATCTCTGGCAGAGGAGTTGCGGGCCCAAATAGCTAACCTTTCTGTGGGGCCTGCTGACCCAACCGCACAAACTGTCCAACAAAGGTCAACGCTCCCGCAGAGGTCTCGCCGGTCCGCCCCTGAGATGTCCCGAAGTCAGTTCCAGTGGGACCCTCAGGGCCGACCCATTTGCCTGGAATGTGGGCAACCAGGGCACACTCGCCGCTTTTGCCCCAAGCGACGCCAAGGCCCCCAGGATTTTTAGCCTCCTCGGTCGCTGCAGGGCAAGGGGTCGAGGAATGGACCCAGACCACACCCCCCACCAAGCCCTCATTCATCGGAGAAAGTCCTGAAGTAGATGTCATCATGGGAGGTAAAAAGGTTCCGTGTGTGTTAGACTCTGGTTCGCAAGTCACACTAATTAAGCATTCTGTGTTTCAGGAGCAATTTGGGGAGGGATTAGTCCAGGGCAAGATCCCCTGGCTCACCCTGAAGGCTGCAAATGGGCTTCCGATTCCATATATCGGGTATGCCCTTTTTGACTTTGAGATAAACGGGGTCAAGGTATTGGAGAAGGGGGTGGTGGTGGTTGAAGACTCGTGTTTACAACATGATGGTTGTTTATTGGGGATGAATGTGATTGGTGATTGTTGGACGAGTGTCTTCCAGGATGGACCCCGAGCAGAGGAAAATTTCAAGTCGACAATGACGCCCACAACGGCCGCCAAGTGGGGGAAAGTCTTTGCTGTCTGTCGGCGTATCGGCCTTGTAGAGACCTCCACCGAGCTGCATGGTGTCGCCAAGCTGCCGCGGCAGGACTCCGTGGTGATCCCACCGGAGACCGAAATGATGGTTTGGACCCAGGTTCCTCAAGCCGTGGGTAGACCAGACTGCTATGTCATGGTGGAGAACCTGCAAAATGATGACCAAGAGTGGCGTGTGGCGAGGACCCTAAGTTGGGTGAGGGGCGGAAGAGTGCCAGTAAGAGTGTGTAACCCTCACCCTTTCTCTTTAGAGCTCCCGCAGCGTCGGGCCCTCGCCGCAGTTTCTCAGGTGGATTCCCGAGACGTGCGAACCGGGGAAGAGTTGGTGTTGACTCCCAGTGGGCCCTCAACAGTGGAGGTGGAGGTGAGGAGAATAAATTATCTTTCGGCCTCGGCAGATGTATCACCACAGAGCCACCCAGCCCTGGCGCTACAGGGGGAGGACCTGGACCTGGGCGAGCAGCGGAGGCTGGCCGAGCTGCTGCAGAAATGGACTAAAGTCTTTGCGGCAGACGAGGATGATTTTGCTGCTAAGCAATTAAAGCACGAGGGTTTTCTTTAATCGAAAATATTCTTTTTTGTTTTGGGCTGTTTTAGGATTTTTTTTAATTGAGAGAGCGTGAGAGTGAAAGGGGAGAGAGAGATGGGGATGACATTACAGAAAGGGCCACTGAGGGTACGTGCCACTGAGCTATCCTGGCACCCCCTTATCGTGAATATTCTGGAGAAAAAAACCCCTCACTTGCTGTGTATGATGCTTGCAGTGGATGACCTTATCAAATTATACATTTGTGGAATAGACTGGCATAAACACCTGGATGTGCATACCACGATATCGGGCTGTGCCACAAGCTACTGCGTCGATCAGCTGATGCACCAGGCCCACAACCTGCCCCCATCACTTGTCACACTTGTTTGTTCTTCTGTGTCCTTTAGGGACTGTTTTTGGATCTGTCTGCTGAACAGTGGGACCAGTTTTGTTGCTGGATTTGTCGTCTTCTCTGTTCTTGGGTTCATGGCTCAGCAACAGGGTGTTTCTGTCGACACTGTGGTCGAGTCAGGTACGGTATATTAAAATATGTCAAAGTTGAGTACAGTGTTTTAATATAATGTAGAATTGTAGCTTAATAGAATCATGTCTCTCTTCTTTCACTTCACAGGTCCAGGTTTGGCCTTCATTGCTTACCCTCAGGCAACAGCTATGATGCCTTTGCCACAGTTCTGGACTGTCTGCTTCTTTCTGATGCTCATTTTGCTGACTGTCGACACACATGTAATAACATTTGTCACATTACTGACAAGTAATAGATGCGTATGAGACACAATTAATTGTTTATTTCGTCCCCAGTTTGTGATAGTGGAAAGTTTCGTCACCACGGTGAGCGACTTGTTTCTGAAGTTGTTTCTTGTGCCAGTGAGGCACGAGATCTTTGCCCTCATCATCTGTATAACCAGCTTCCTCATACATCTAACCTTGGTTACGGAGGTGAACAAAAATATTTTCATCAAAGTTTCTTCATGTATTTCTTCATGAAATACATTTAAAATGAATGTGTTTTATTCAATTTAGTTTTAATCTCGTCTCTTCCTGCTTTAGGGAGGAGTTTACCTATTCCAACTCATTGACTTCTACGGCTCTACCAGAGTTTGTCCGAATTTTATGGCTATTTGTGAATGCGTGGCTGTTGCTTGGATTTTTGGTGAGTCGGATAACTCATTACAAATCATAACAATTGCATTAGTCAGTGCTTTTACTATTGTCAGCAATCTGATAAAATGGCTGAAACCAACATATTCGTCTTTCACTCAGTATGTTCTCACTTCCAGCCCATTGAATGTTACTTCAAGTGAAGATGAAATTAACCTTTTAGAACACATCACTGGTCATATTGTACACATATATAACAATAACAAAGTTAATTTCTTTGCATTTTTGGAATGAAATCCAAGGATCTCTTCATCTTCCTCAACAACAAAATATGATGGCGCCTATGTGAGCTAGTGCCAATCAACTTTAACAAATATGATATCCATCCACCAATTTACAAGTTTTAGTGAGAAGGGAATTATGTGTGGAGCCACAGTTCACTGCAGCTCTGTTGGTGCTACAATCTATCCCTGCCCACTTTCTAATGGTCCAAAAGATGCTAAGGATTTGATTTGAATCCCCCTTGTTACTCCATTTCACCAGGGAAATATGTTACAGTCATAGATACATCTATGTTAACACCACAGAAGCAAAAGATGCTCTAAACTTCCGTTTCACTGGGACTTTAAGGTTCATTCATTTTTTGCTGATCGTTTTTAGACCATGTTACTCTAACTTGAGGAAATATTGCATTGACTAAATGGACGATTTGCACTTCCATCAGGTGCTGACCGCTTTATTAACATAATTAAGGACATGACAGGACAGAGACCATCCATTTTCTTCAAACTATGCTGGAAATACTTTATTCCTCTGCTGTCACTGGTGAGTCAGAAACGTTTCTTTGTCGCTACCAGGGATTTTATGCACTCTCATTAACTTGCTGTTTATTAAAGTGCCAGTCTGTAACATTTTCATCTATTTAATTGTCTTTTAAGTTACTATCTGGGGCTGCACTCGGTGTAGTGGGTAGCACTCTTGCCTCACAGCAAGAGGGTCCTGGGTTCGATTCCCGGGTCGGCCCGGGTTCCTTCTGTGTGGAGTTTGCATGTTCTCCCCGTGTAAGCGTGGGTTCTCTCCGGGTTCTCCGGCTTCCTCCCACAGTCCAAAGACATGCATGGGGATAGGTTAATTGATGACTCTAAATTGCCCGTAGGTGTGAATGTGAGCGTGAATGGTTGTCTGTCTCTACATGTCTCCCTGCGATAGACTGGCGTCCTGTCCAGGGTGAACCCTGCCTTGGCCCAATGACAGCTGGGATCGGCTCCAGCCCCCCCGCGACCCTAAATACAGGATAAGCGGTAGATGGAAGTTACTATCTATCAAAGAGTGAGTTAAAACAATGGTGATTGATCACATGACCCATTAATGAAAGTGCTTGTACTTGCTACTTGCTGCTCTCCGTGTCTGTGGAGACATTCCCATGCATAATTCAAAATTAGTGAGGCCTTTTTAGGTCAGGTTGGTCTGCATAGGTGGAGCTACTCACGGAAGCGTATGCTGCGTTTCATTGTAATTGGAAATCGGTAACTTCCAACTGCTGAGTCAGGCTCCCTCTAGTGTAAAGTGTTTGACTGGCGCAGCCAGGTACATTTCATTACTGCTGACTCACAATGGAGAATCAAGCAGAGAAAGAAGATCATTCAACTTCCAGTGAAGAAGGGCAAGTAATCAAGAAGCAAAGTGACCGCGAACAAGGGTAACGCACGGACCTCCTTTCAGTGTGGAGCATTTGAAGGCATCCCGCTATGAGGGATAAGTCTACCGCTAAAGAGGCCAACGTATCTCAAATCTTAAGGACTGCCACTTCAACATACTATTGTGTCTCTGCACCTTCACAGATTTCCCTAATCCTGTACCTGGTTGATTACAAACACCTCAGGGTTAATGACCGCTACATTTACCCTGACTGGGCGTACGTACTAGGATGGGCCATGACACTCTCCTCTATTGTCATGGTGCCACTCTGGGCAGCTGGAAAGATGTGTTTCACATCAGGAACCTTCAGACAGGTCAGTGTCCATCTGTTACAGTTTACGGTACAAAGTTTACATCTATCATGCTGCGTGATCTATCATCTATCATCACCATGTCTAAAGGGATCCAAATGGCCCAAAATGTCTCTCGTTGCTCTAATAATAGTAATGTGTATATTTACCAATGTTGTTTGTTCCTGTGTTCCAGCGTTGGTCTGTCCTTTGTCGTCCTGCTGAAGATCCAGCTTGGCAGAGGAGAAAAATGGAAGAGGAGGGAACCACCATCAACTTAGTGTAACAGCAAAGTCAAATTAACAAGACCAGGGGTCGGCAACATTTTTGTTGTGTACCGTCTTTCAACTTTGTCATTAATCAGTGTACCATACTAACATTAACATGGTTATTTTGTTCAATTATGATACATCATTAAATGTAATTATTATTTTATTTTATTCCATCCATATAGGCAGCATGCATAGCATCACTGTTTATAATTATCATTTAAAAAAAAAAACAGCTCTCCCTCAGAGTGATATCGGTGCACAGGTCATGTAGCATCTGAATTGTGGTCTTGAAATGGACATTAAAGGAGCTAGTGTTTTTTGCTCAAAGAATAGAAGTGGTCCCTGTGTTTGCTTACCCACAGCCCTAATATAAACGTGAGTTATACTAGGTGAAACAACAGAAAGTCAAAATGTCAAACAGACATTTTGTCTTTATAGATCCATGACAGAGAACAGAGGGGAAAGACAGAGGCAGAGATGTAGCATTGTAGCAAACACTATTATTCAAACACCAGCTGCATTATCTGAATTTGAAATAGTTTCTGCTCCAAAATAATAATAACTAATTAAAACTAAAATGATAGTAATGATAATTACAACATTATGAGAAGAGTGAGTCTCTAGAAGAGATTTAATAAAGATAAAGAAAGATACTGAGATAAGGCTAATGATTACTATTTGTGATTTAGATTATTGAGGTTCTTTCATTTTGTCAGGCTTTGGCAAGGAGGAGGACTCAGATGCAGGGCAGAGGCAGGTTAAAACAGGCTTTTATTCTAAATTTAAAAAAAGTATAAACAAAAGATGGGGCTGCACGGTGGTGTAGTGGGTAGCACTCTCGCCTCACAGCAAGAGGGTCCTGGGTTCGATTCCCGGGTCGGCCCGGGTTCCTTCTGTGTGGAGTTTGTATGTTCTCCCCGTGTAAGCGTGGGTTCTCTCCGGGTTCTCCGGCTTCCTCCCACAGTCCAAAGACATGCAGGATGGGGATAGGTTAATTGGTGACTCTAAATTGCCCGTAGGTGTGAATGTGAGAGTGAATGGTTGTCTGTCTCTACATGTCGGCCCTGTGATAGACTGGCGGCCTGTCCAGGGTGTACCCTGCCTTCGCCCAATGACAGCTGGGATTGGCTCCAGCCCCCCCGCGACCCTAAATACAGGATAAGCGGTAGAAAATGGATGGATGGATAAACAAAAGATCGCTCCAGAGGGAGGAAAAACGAGGCTACAAACATAAAAACTACAAACAACAGAATGCAAAAATACCAACTTGACTTCGCTTGGCATGAGGATCATGACATGAGACAAGAGACAAAAGACGAAAACGCACTGGCACAAGACAAGGGGAGACGCAGACTTAAATACACAGACGGATAATGGACAGGTGGAGACAATCAGGAATCAGGGATGACATGAGACCAGGGACACATGAGGAAGGACAAGTGACCTGAAACGAGAGGGGAGTTACTCTTCAAAATAAAACAGGAAGTTCACAAGACAAAAACCAAGACAAGACAAACCTCACCTGCGTGACACATTTACTAAATTCAGGACATAATACAGGACATGTCAGTGGTACCAAGTTTTAACGGGACATACAGGCAGCTATTCGGCGGTAGTAGTATAAAAAGCAATAAAGTACAGTGTATGCTGGTTGTGGTGGGAGTCAAATTCAGGCTTTTCATAAGGAGGCTGGGTGGGGCGCCGATTGTGGCAAACTCTGAAATTAACAGCTACATTTTGCCACATAGCGCCAAATAATGTTTAAAAAAGGTGGATGCATTTTTTAAAGTCAGTTTTTTACCACATTTCCAGCGATATTTTTCAACTCTGACATATTTACTTTTCTTGTAAAAAAGATTTTAAATCTAAATATAAATGTTAAATCTAAATGCTAAATGTTAAACATATTATATATAAATGTTAAATTTAAATCTAAATGCTAAACCTAAATATTAAATAAAAATCGAAATGTTCAATCTAAATATAAACGTTAAATATAAATCTGCTTGCTGAAACTAAATGTTTAGCTAATTTGCAAATTCACACTGCGGGTCAGCAGAAGTACCAAAATAAAAACCACTGGAAAACACACAAAGAAGCAAAGATCAGGTTGAAATCTTTTTTAATGGTCAAGTCCTTGGCATTGAGATGAACAGACAAAGAAAAAATCCGAAAATCAGAAGAAGGTGATTTGTCTATTTATCTATGGGGCTGCATGGTGGTGTAGTGGTTAGTACCGTTGCCTCACAGCAAGAGGGGGTTTGAAACCAGTTTTGCGTCGGCCTTCTGTGTTGACTTCGCATGTCCTCCCCATTTTCTCTGGGTACTTTTGTCACCTGTGTACGGGGACTTTGTACAGAAATGTGAAAGTGACTGTTTTATGGACTGATGTGTGTGTGGGGGCTGGCATCGTTAAAATAACTTTGTGTATGGACAGATGCTGATTGGGACCTGAACTCATTCATGGAGGAAGCATGGAGACTGTTGAGACTGTGGGGGCGGGGTTGGTATGTACTCTGCTTTGTTCACAGCTGATATGGATGTGCCTAAAGATTAGGACTGGTTGCTGATTGGTCGGCCACGGGACGGGCCTTCCAGGAGACCGTGGTGATTGGCGCAGCCGGGGGTGTGCCGGGGGCTCGCCTGAGGAGAAAAGGGGGACAACGCGGGGCGCCGGGGGAATCCCGTCGGTTTTTGGGCAGGCCAGCGGAGAGGACGGAGACGGAGCATCGGGAGTCGGAGGGAGGCCATCGACTGATCGGCACAGGTGGCGGGAGCGAGGGGACCGCTGTTCGCCTGTCCGGAGTATCAGGACTGAAGACGGACTCCGACCGGCCGGGGGGCGATCGTGGCGAGGCCCGAAAGACCCGTTGACTACGCTCGCTATTTCCTGGGTGAAGGGAAGTCGAAACGTCAACCTCCGTGGCGTGTGTGAGTGAAGCTCCGTTAAATAAAGAGATCAGTGTTGATTCCTCTTGTTTTTCCCCCGGTAGCCGTCGGCCTCGGGACGCTGTGGAGGAGCCTCGCTGGACGGCTAATTTGGGGAGACGCTGCGCCACAACGGACTGCCGTGCTGTCGGTCGGGACCCCGCCGATGGGGCCTAGGGCGGTGAGAGACTTTATGGTTTAGATTCTCTCGGTCGTGGTCAGCGACCGAGAGCGGACATTTAACTTACCCATTCCGCTGTGTAGCCAGCGGCCGCTGTCCCTGCACCTCGCCGTGACAGCGTTTTATATGCTAAGTAGTCAGTGCCACTTCTTGCTAAATTCCACCGTGGTTTGTACCTGTCTATTCTCCCCTATAGTGGCCAGGGGGTGCCATAAGGGTGTTCCACTGGGTATTGTTTGCTGTGACAAAAGGGGGAGTTCCACCCCTGGTGTGGTTTTATAAAATTGATAATCGTGTGCAGTGATTAATTTAAGGGGATTGTCTGCTGTGGAATGTCCTCTCTTCAATGAGTGTGTAGTGGAAAAGTGTGTTAATTTCTTGTAGTGTCAATTTCCTGGGCTACTCCTCTAGCACCCTTGGCCCGGAAGAGAGGGGAGAGTTGACGTACAACAGACGTTGGCTGTACTGTATTACCAGTCTTGTCATTGGTCGAGAGCTGGGTTGGGTGGTGGCTGGGCAGGCAGGATGATGTATCTATTTTAATGCATTGAAATATTAATAAAGTTGTATTTTTGGTACCTGTCCTCGGCTGCTGTCTGTGTGATTCGGGGGATCTGAGAACCTGATTTCTAAGTGTTGCTTAAGTTAGATCTTCGCGACACGTCTCTTTTTTGGCGTTGTTTGACAGGATCCCCCCTACACACACATTCAGTATGTCGAACAATGGTAATGAGAACCCGGCTGACCCAGCTCATGTACCTCCTAATATTGTGAACAATGTCATGCTACCTTGGTATATGGGGGGGCCATGGCTGCCCATGTTCGAAGGAAAGAAGGGAGAAAAGGTTGAGGAATGGCGGGCTAAAATTGAAATGTTTGTACGGGCACAAGGTCTCCTAAATGAACAAAAGACGGATTTTATATTGAGTGCTCTGGGTGGTGAAGCCAAACGTGAAGTTTTATTGCTACCCGACAATGAACGAGACACTGATGTGAAAATATTGGACTTCTTGACAGCATTATATGAGGGAAGTCAATCCCTAGCCACACTGAGGGCTCAGTTCTATGAGTGTAGGCAGGGTGCAGAAGAGGAAATGGGGGCTTTCATTCTCCGTTTCCGTGAGCTCTATCACAGGTGGCAGGCGAAGGAGCAAATCGACGTCGCCGTGGAGGACGAACTGCTACGCACCCAGTTCATCAGAGGACTACAGGAAAGTCACGTGAAGCAAGAGTTGAAAAGGCTACGTCGTCGCACACCAGAGATTACCTTCCCTGCCATTTGCAAAGAGGCGAAGGCACTTGAGAAAGAGCGCACTAAGGATGAAACGGAGACCTGGGCCTGCCACGCTTACACACCCAGGCCTCCCCAGGAACGGCGGCCGTCCCCGCCTACGCATCAGGCAACACTACAGCAGGCTCACCCAAGTCCACCCACCCATCACCTGGAACCCCCTTCTGCCCAGAGCAGTCAGGCATTGTGGGAATCCCTGCGGGCGGAGCTCCAACAAGACCTCAAAAATCAGATGTCGGCATTGGGGAAATCTCTGGCAGAGGAGTTGCGGGCCCAAATAGCTAACCTTTCTGTGGGGCCTGCTGACCCAACCGCACAAACTGTCCAACAAAGGTCAACGCTCCCGCAGAGGTCTCGCCGGTCCGCCCCTGAGATGTCCCGAAGTCAGTTCCAGTGGGACCCTCAGGGCCGACCCATTTGCCTGGAATGTGGGCAACCAGGGCACACTCGCCGCTTTTGCCCCAAGCGACGCCAAGGCCCCCAGGATTTTTAGCCTCCTCGGTCGCTGCAGGGCAAGGGGTCGAGGAATGGACCCAGACCACACCCCCCACCAAGCCCTCATTCATCGGAGAAAGTCCTGAAGTAGATGTCATCATGGGAGGTAAAAAGGTTCCGTGTGTGTTAGACTCTGGTTCGCAAGTCACACTAATTAAGCATTCTGTGTTTCAGGAGCAATTTGGGGAGGGATTAGTCCAGGGCAAGATCCCCTGGCTCACCCTGAAGGCTGCAAATGGGCTTCCGATTCCATATATCGGGTATGCCCTTTTTGACTTTGAGATAAACGGGGTCAAGGTATTGGAGAAGGGGGTGGTGGTGGTTGAAGACTCGTGTTTACAACATGATGGTTGTTTATTGGGGATGAATGTGATTGGTGATTGTTGGACGAGTGTCTTCCAGGATGGACCCCGAGCAGAGGAAAATTTCAAGTCGACAATGACGCCCACAACGGCCGCCAAGTGGGGGAAAGTCTTTGCTGTCTGTCGGCGTATCGGCCTTGTAGAGACCTCCACCGAGCTGCATGGTGTCGCCAAGCTGCCGCGGCAGGACTCCGTGGTGATCCCACCGGAGACCGAAATGATGGTTTGGACCCAGGTTCCTCAAGCCGTGGGTAGACCAGACTGCTATGTCATGGTGGAGAACCTGCAAAATGATGACCAAGAGTGGCGTGTGGCGAGGACCCTAAGTTGGGTGAGGGGCGGAAGAGTGCCAGTAAGAGTGTGTAACCCTCACCCTTTCTCTTTAGAGCTCCCGCAGCGTCGGGCCCTCGCCGCAGTTTCTCAGGTGGATTCCCGAGACGTGCGAACCGGGGAAGAGTTGGTGTTGACTCCCAGTGGGCCCTCAACAGTGGAGGTGGAGGTGAGGAGAATAAATTATCTTTCGGCCTCGGCAGATGTATCACCACAGAGCCACCCAGCCCTGGCGCTACAGGGGGAGGACCTGGACCTGGGCGAGCAGCGGAGGCTGGCCAAGCTGCTGCAGAAATGGACTAAAGTCTTTGCGGCAGACGAGGATGATTTTGGCCACACTACTGCAGTCCTTCATCAGATTCCCACTGGGGACGCACCGCCAGTACGCGAGAGATACAGGCCAGTTCCACCTAATCTATATGCCGAGTTAAGATCCTTGTTGAAAGGTATGTTGGGCAATGGTGTAATAAAGGAAAGTGCTAGTCCCTGGGCTGCCCCCGTGGTACTGGTCCGGAAGAAGGATGGGTCCTGGTGGTTTTGCGTTGATTACCGGAAGTTAAATGCCATCACTAACAAAGATGCTTTTCCTTTGCCCAGGATCGAGGAGTCCCTGACCCATCTCAAGGAGTCTGCCTGGTATTCTACCCTGGATCTCGCAAGTGGGTATTGGCAGGTCGAGGTGGATCCACGGGACCAAGAAAAGACAGCCTTCGCAACACCAGTGGGCCTTTTCCAGTTCGAGCGGATGCCCTTCGGCCTGTGCAATGCCCCCGCTACCTTCCAGCGGCTCATGCAGCGCTGCCTGGGCGGCCAGGTGAATGACTTCCTGTTGATATACTTGGATGATGTCATCGTGTATTCCCCCTGTTTCAGCAGTCACTTGGGACACCTCGAGAACGTGTTTGAGAAACTACACCAACACGGCCTGAAACTCCAGCCACAGAAATGTCACCTCTTTCATAAAGAAGTCAAGTACCTGGGACATGTGGTCAGCAAAAGTGGGGTGGCTACTGACCCTGACAAGACAGCAGCAGTACAGAACTGGCCGGTTCCTGCGACAGTCACCCAAGTCCGCTCCTTCCTTAACTTCGCAGGCTATTACCGCCGTTTTATCCCTGGGTTTTCCAGAGTGGCAGCCCCCATCAACGCGCTCCTTCAGGGTACGGCAGGGGTTAAGAAGGCAGCAATTCAGTGGTCCCCCAAGTGCCAGCAGGCGTTCGAGGAGCTCAAGCAAGCGCTGCTGCAGGCACCAGTGCTGGCTTATGCAGACTTTACCCTACCGTTTTTGCTGTATACGGATGCCAGCTTGGAGGGACTTGGGGCAGTGCTGTCACAGGTACAAGGGGGGAGGGAACGGGTGATTGCTTATGCAAGCCGGAGCCTGAAACCCCACGAGAGGAATGACCAGAATTACAGTTCATTTAAGTTGGAGCTGTTGGCGCTGTTTTGGGCAATCACGGAGAAGTTTAAGCACTACCTGTGGGGGGCAGAGTTCACAGTGTTCACGGATAACAACCCCCTTGTACACCTGGGGACGGCAAAACTGGGAGCGGTAGAGCAGAGGTGGGTGGCGCAACTGGCCAACTTTACCTTCTCAGTCAAATACCGGCCTGGCACGACGAACCGGAATGCAGATGCGTTATCCCGACTTCCTGGAGCGGCAAATGCCCAGGCCGTCCAGCTTGCCCCTACCCAGGAGGGAGGGCCGGAAGAGGAGGTTCCTCGGGCAGCTCAGGACGATGGTTGGGGGTCCTGGCAAGAACGCCAGCAGCAGGACCCAGAGTTGAACCAGGTGAGCCAGCTGAAAAGTCAAGGTTTAGCAGTGTCTCAGATGCGAAACTTGGTGTCCCCTCAAGTTCACAGGTGGGTGCGAGAATGGGATCGACTGGAGCGACGCAGAGGAGTCCTGGGACGTTGCATTCAAGAACCAGATACCGGCCAGCTGACCTTCCAGTTGATTGTCCCAACGCAACACACTCAGGACTTGTGGAAAGATTACCACAAGGCCGCTGGACACGCCAATAGCGAAAAGGTCTTGGCCTTATGCGCCGCCGTTTCTACTGGCAAGGAATGGGAAAAGACATAAAGGCTTGGACAGCTGGGTGCCCTGAGTGTGCGGTTGCAAAAGCTGGCCCCGCGGTGCGGGCCCCCCTCCAGCCGATATTATCCAGCTATCCATGGGAAGTTGTGGCCTTGGATTATTTGTCTTTAGGGCGGCCAGCTGACACACACCAGTATATTCTGGTAATGACTGATCTGTTTTCTAGGTTTGCAGTGGCTGTACCTACTAAGGACCAGACTGCTCAGACTACTGCAAACGCCCTGTGGGCTGCCCTCATCCAGCCGTTTGGCTGTCCAGAGCGTTTCCTGACAGACCGTGGGGGGGCTTTTGAATCTGAGGTAATGCATCGACTCTGTGAATTGTATGGTTGCACGAAGAGCCGGACCACTCCATACCACCCGCAGGGCAATGGTGCATGTGAGCGCTTCAATAGGACGCTACTGTCCCTGTTAAATACACTCTGTGAAGAGGATCAGTCGCGGTGGAGAGACAAGCTTCCAGCCTTGGTGCAGGCCTATAACAACACTGTGCATTGTAGTACTGGTCTGACCCCTTATTTCGTGCTTTTTGGACGTCATGCCCGACTGCCTATTGACCTGTGCGTAGATGTTGTCCCCCCACAGGATCGGCGGACAGTGGCGGGATGGGTGGACAAACACCATCGGACGCTGGTGGATGCCTATAGCCGGGTCCTAACCCACGCAGGACAAAGGCAGAACTGGGATCGGGCTCGGTATGACAAGAAGGCACGGGCCGTCCCTTTGTTGCCGGGCGAGAGAGTGCTGATCAGGAATTTCAGACGGAGGGCTCGGGGCAAGTTGGCACCCCATTGGTTGCCCTCTCCTTTTGTGGTGATTTCGCAGATACGGCCTGGCCACCCAGTGTACAAGATTCGACCTGAAGGGAAGGAGGGACCGATTCAGACGATGCACCGGAACAACTTGCGCCCCTGCCCTGCGGGACTCGGGACTACAGGGACTGAGCCCAAGGTGTGTACTCCAAAGATGGATTCTTTGCCTAGGCAGCCTACGTTTTTTTTACCTTTTGCCCCCTTAGCTCGATTGGCCCCATTGGCCGTTGCAGAGCCTGCCATTCCTCACCTGGGGGTTGAGCCAGCTCAGCGTGCTGATCCAGCTCAGGCCCCAGCCTTATTGGAACCTGATGCCCAGATCGGGGGTGACCTGCTGCCCGGGGGGGAACCGAACCCTCTGAGGCGGTCACAGCGTTCCAATATGGGCATGCCTCCATTAAGGTATGGGGACTAAGTGAGTGGGCGAGGACGACCACTGTAATGGGGGGGGTATAAAATGTCACCTGTGTACGGGGACTTTGTACAGAAATGTGAAAGTGACTGTTTTATGGACTGATGTGTGTGTGGGGGCTGGCATCGTTAAAATAACTTTGTGTATGGACAGATGCTGATTGGGACCTGAACTCATTCATGGAGGAAGCATGGAGACTGTTGAGACTGTGGGGGCGGGGTTGGTATGTACTCTGCTTTGTTCACAGCTGATATGGATGTGCCTAAAGATTAGGACTGGTTGCTGATTGGTCGGCCACGGGACGGGCCTTCCAGGAGACCGTGGTGATTGGCGCAGCCGGGGGTGTGCCGGGGGCTCGCCTGAGGAGAAAAGGGGGACAACGCGGGGCGCCGGGGGAATCCCGTCGGTTTTTGGGCAGGCCAGCGGAGAGGACGGAGACGGAGCGTCGGGAGTCTGAGGGAGGCCATCGACTGATCGGCACAGGTGGCGGGAGCGAGGGGACCGCTGTTCGCCTGTCCGGAGTATCAGGACCGAAGACGGACTCCGACCGGCCGGGGGGCGATCGTGGCGAGGCCCGAAAGACCCGTTGACTACGCTCGCTATTTCCTGGGTGAAGGGAAGTCGAAACGTCAACCTCCGTGGCGTGTGTGAGTGAAGCTCCGTTAAATAAAGAGATCAGTGTTGATTCCTCTTGTTTTCCCCCCGGTAGCCGTCGGCCTCGGGACGCTGTGGAGGAGCCTCGCTGGACGGCTAATTTGGGGAGACGCTGCGCCACAACGGACTGCCGTGCTGTCGGTCGGGACCCCGCCGATGGGGCCTAGGGCGGTGAGAGACTTTATGGTTTAGATTCTCTCGGTCGTGGTCAGCGACCGAGAGCGGACATTTAACTTACCCATTCCGCTGTGTAGCCAGCGGCCGCTGTCCCTGCACCTCGCCGTGACAGCGTTTTATATGCTAAGTAGTCAGTGCCACTTCTTGCTAAATTCCACCGTGGTTTGTACCTGTCTATTCTCCCCTATAGTGGCCAGGGGGTGCCATAAGGGTGTTCCACTGGGTATTGTTTGCTGTGACAAAAGGGGGAGTTCCACCCCTGGTGTGGTTTTATAAAATTGATAATCGTGTGCAGTGATTAATTTAAGGGGATTGTCTGCTGTGGAATGTCCTCTCTTCAATGAGTGTGTAGTGGAAAAGTGTGTTAATTTCTTGTAGTGTCGATTTCCTGGGCTACTCCTCTAGCACCCTTGGCCCGGAAGAGAGGGGAGAGTTGACGTACAACAGACGTTGGCTGTACTGTATTACCAGTCTTGTCATTGGTCGAGAGCTGGGTTGGGTGGTGGCTGGGCAGGCGGGATGATGTATCTATTTTAATGCATTGAAATATTAATAAAGTTGTATTTTTGGTACCTGTCCTCGGCTGCTGTCTGTGTGATTCGGGGGATCTGAGAACCTGATTTCTAAGTGTTGCTTAAGTTAGATCTTCGCGACACTTTAACTTCCTCCCATAGTCCAAAGACCTGCAGGATAGCTTCATTTAATTTAATTAAACTATTTGCTCTGGCCAGGGTGTACCCTGCCTTTGAAACAGATAATTACAGATCATGGATGGATGGATTTGGTTAATTATGTAAAGAATACCATGATGGTTAGACAGACAAACAGCTTTGGTTGTCGATGAAGACGTCCTCAGTTTGTCTTTCTCCCTGCAAGGCTGTGTCTTGCACAGGACGACACAGGACGGACATACGCTGGAACGCAGGAAAGAACACAATAAGCGAGTCGGCTTACACACAACTGTAACCATGAGTGAATGAAAGTGCTGGGACACAAGTGATTTTGATCAACACAAATATACTATTTATATTATATTCACATTTGGAGGCTGTTATTAGACTTTAAGAAGAGGTTGGGTCCGTTGCCACTGCACAACTTGCATGCACTCTTTGTTCTCTCGGAAAAGTCTTGAGAATTTCTTAAAATATGAAAAAAAATAAATGCTTATACTAAAGAATGCACCGATTATAATTCTGTGGTCAAAAATGAAAGGAAAATTGTGACCTCAAAATATTTTTGGCCATAAATCAAGAATTCTTATGGTACGAATGACAATTTCACACAAATGTATGATAGGATAAAATGAGGCAGTGATGACATTTTGGACAGACTGGTTGTAGACTGCAACTGGGCTGGTTGGTGGAGGCATGTCGCGAAGCGGTAATTCTGGTTCTGACATGATACACGATCTAAAACTCTTCTTTGAACACTGACCTGTTGGAAGGTTCCAGATGTCAAACACATCTGTCCAGCTGCCCACAGAGGCACCATGAGCACAGAGGAGAGTGTCATGATCCAGCCTAGTGTGTACGCCCAGTCAGGATAAATGTACCAATCATTGATCCTGAGAGGTTTGTAATCAAACATGTACAGGCAAAAGCAAATCTGTGAATGGATTACAAAGCAATAAGTCCAGAGACACGCATAAATATAACAATGTGTTATTCACTGAAAAAGTCAGGTACGGTTTAAATAAAACACAGTAACAGTGCTGTCTGATGGTGCCTTACACTTTGGATGTAGTGCAATTCTAAAACAGTTGATACCGATATATATCTGTGATAATATACCGATCAATATTTTGTTTTAAGTTAGAAAGGAATATTGAAGTAAAGTGTGAGGTAGCCTTACACATTAAAGAATGATCCACATCACTCGCACACAGTGAGTCATGCAACTTATTCATTAAACACTGGTTTCAATCGGAGCATGACATTCATTGCAATTGGAGTTTAGTTTTAAAACTAATGAACCAATATCAGTTGTAGGCTACTATGTTCACTTTACTGCTGAAGGAAAGTATGTGAAATCATTGTCGACAAGCGAGGAGGGCCAAACGTGAAGTGTCAAAGCGTTCCTGACTCACCAGTGACAGCAGAGGATTTACGTATTTCCAGCATAGTTTGAAGAAAACTGACGGCCTCTGTCCTGTCATGTCCTCAATAATGTCAATAAAGCGGTCAGCACCTGATGGACGTCATTTTCACATTACATTAAGGTATTTGAATTGTACTGCAAGAGTGTGGCCTAGAGGTGAGCTTGTTCGTGAGCGCCTGGTGGACGGGCCTTGACAAATTGGGGCCCACCACTCGCAGGGACAGACATTGGTGATCCCTGACCCCTGACCCGTGGCATCACAGACTGGCTCTAGGGATGTAGAACGTCAAACGGAAGGAACTGGAGCTCATGTGGGCTGTTGAGCTGTATCAACTCTACAGTTGGGTTCACCTCCACACATAGCACTGGTTCTGGAACCAAAACATCTGGGGGCTGGACTCTTGCCTTTTCCAGAGTTTTGTTTTTTATTACTTTGATAGCTTGATGACCAAAAATAGAAAGACCAAAGCTGCAGTCGATGTTTGTCTGTCTAACCATCATGGTATTCTTTCCATAATTAACCAAATCCATCCATCCATTATCTGTAATTATCTGTCTCAAAGGCAGGGTACACCCTGGCCAGGGCAAATGGTTTAATTAAATGAAATTAAACTATCCTGCAGGTCTTTGGACTATGGGAGGAAGTCGAAGTACCCAGAGAAAACGGGGAGGACATGTAAAGTCAACACAGAAGGCCGACGCAAAACTGGTTTCAAAACCCCTCTTGCTGTGAGGCGACCACTACGCCACCATACCAGCCCCATAAACAAATACACAAATCACCTTATCAAAATGTTGTACATTAATAAGCTAAAAGGCAAATGATTCCTACTCACCAAAAATCCATGCAGTAACCACGCATTCACATAAAGCCATAAAATACTGACAGGCTCTGGTAGAACCGTAATAATCAATGAGCTGGAATATGTAAATTCCTCCCTGGAGGAAAGAAAAAAACAATTGAAGATAACATTCTGGAAAACCTTCAAAACATCAGTGTTATTTTATGTTAATGTGATTCCCAGAGACGTTTTTTTTATGTCCACATTTTTGTTTTACCTCAGTGATCAGAGGCAGGTGCATGAGGAAAAAGGAGGAACACATGACGAGGACAACGATCTCGTGTCTCACTGATGCACGAAACAGCTTTGGGAACAAGTCGCTCACAGAGGTGATAAAACTCTCTACGTTCACAAACTGGGGATGAAATGAAAGGAAGCAAGTAGTGTGATTTCTGCATCAAATTGTACCTGAAGGCACACTTGGAGGTAATCAATAATTAGCCCAATAATCTCACATGTGTGTCGACACTCAGCAGAATGAGCATCAGGAAGAAGCAGGCAGTCCAAAACTGTGGCAAAGGCATCATGGCTGTTGCCTGAGGGTAAGCAATGAAGGCCAAACCTGGACCTGTGTATTCAATGGTAACAGGAAGAGATTCATTACCTTTGTGTTTGGATTATCAATGATGCATGTTTAATGAGCTCTACCTGACTCAGCTACTGTGTCAACAGTAACACCCTGTTTCTGAGCCATGAATCCAAGTACAGAGAAGACGACAAATCCAGCAACAAAACTGGTCCCACTGTTCAGCAGACAGATCCAAAAACAGTCCCTGGAAGACACAAAAAGATGGACAATGCCCCTTTTTATGCATTTACATTTTAAGAGATGCTAATGAAGCACAAGAAACATGTTCACAAAACTAATTTCTAACTTCAATAGCATTTTCTTTCTTCTACTCACTTGTAACAGTTGTTGTTGTACCGATTATAGCTCCCCAGAACATTCAGACTCCCAGCAGTCAGGCTATAGGAGAAGAATATTTGAGATCCTGCCTCTATCCAGACCTGTAACATTAGGAAATATAGTAACTCTTGTGACTCTTCAGCTGATTGAAAAATGTGTTAATGGTAATGTCAGGTTAGGGTTACTCGTTCGATCACATTGCAGTTGCCATGAAATGTATTACAGATGTTTGTGCTGCACAGATGATGGAACCTAATGACTTTGGTGATCACAAGAAGTTTTTGAGTAAAATGTCTTCAACTATTACATAGATTGCTATGAAATGTGGTACACCGATTCAGACCACTTCAGAATGAATTGTTGTCGCTTTGGTCATTGAGTGTCATTGCGAGGTCAAAGGTTTTATGTCCAATACTTTGGTTCATCAGCAAAACAAATCAGCCTCAGCAGAACTGTATTTCCTGTTCAGTGATAATTCGCTGAGCTGTGGTGTAAACATGGTAAACATGCTTATGTTTACATAAATAGATGTTAAGGTTTGATGTTAATTTAGCTAACAACTAATGCCAGCTAAAAAAAAGTTCAAGAAGAATTTAAATGGTGTCCATCTTTAGGTATACATGAGTTAAGTTAGTGCTACATTAACTGGTCATCTGAAAGTTCTTTAGGTGATTCAAATCTGGATAGAGATAATAGTAGATCCCATTCCAAGCTCCAGGTAGTGTCAGGCCCCTGACGAGGAGGACCAGGAGCATCACATAGGGGAACGTAGCTGTAAAATATGTGACCTTAAAAGAACATTTTTAATCATTCTGTCATCAATGGAGATACTGTAATGCTTAGTGACTAATATTGTATAATGTTCTTTGTGGAAAATCATTGTTTATAGGGGATTCCTGCAGACATAATATTTCCACTCACCTTCCCAGAAGATTTGACACCTTTCCAGATACTAAAGTAGCAGAACATCCAGCAGGCCAGAAGACACAAGGCCAGTTCCCATCTCACACTGCCCAGCTCCTCAATGCCTCCAGACATGCCCAGCACACGCCGTCTGAACAGAGGAATTTGGCAAACAAACAAACAAACAAATCCAGCATGATTTCAGATTTTATTCTGCAGCCCATTCTGCCCGTAAAAAAAAAAAAATACCACGCAGACTACAGTCGACGTTCAGCTGGTAATAACACATACATGTATGTTCTATGCCTCGAACTTAGCCTTACAAAATTACTGAGTAGTCATTATGTAAGGCAAACAGTAAGAATGCAGAATACACATTAAATAACACTGACGGTGTTGTCATAGAGTAATTAATGGAAGATGACTTACTCCCAGAACTCAGTTGCAGCAGAGGTGGTGTTGGTATGATTCGCAGTCACATTAGATGAATTAAAAGTCTGAAGACCGAGGCACTGAGCTGGGTTTGGGGAACAAACAAAGATTACATATTTTTAAGTGTAAAAGGGAAGGATCAACACATTTAACCTATAAGGGGACATATTTTCCAATTGACATGTATAAACCATATGATGTTTTTACATACATTTCAACCAGATTTACATGCCTCTATGATCATAACTGAAAGAAGAAAAAAACGTTCTACCCCGACCAGTGGTGATCTCACCTGTGTTCCAGGTGTTCTCACAGCTAGCCCAGGGGAGCTGGGAGGAGAACGAGGACACGAGGTAGAAGAGAGCCCAGACTTGGACTAAAATGTAGTTTAAGTCATAAAGTTTCATGATCAAAAACCCATATCCAATGCCTGAAATAATAGAATAAATATCATGATTCAAAATGTTCAAACCTGTGAAGGTAATGTCAATTCAACATGTCAGAACCCTGGAATTGTATGACACACTATATTCTACTTGACAGAGTGATAATACAATATATTTTGCCGTTTTCTCCTCTTGATTTCACATTTTAGTTCAACTCACCTTCTGCCAGTGGACACACTTTCTTCCAACAGGTGATGAATCCTTCCTGGGTGTACTGACCAGTTGAAGTCTCCAGCAGGAACAGAGGGATTCCAGATACCAGAGCTAACAGACCATATGGTAAAAGAAAGGCCCCTATAGATATGACAGAGACATGTTTGCAACTTTAGCAGTATCCTTTCATCTCCAGCCATCAATATTAAACATTTTCACTGAACTAGCAGCTGCTTATATTCTTCACCTCCACCATACTTGTAGCAGAGGTAAGGAAATCTCCACACGTTGCCCAGGCCGACCACATTTCCTGCAACAACCAGCATATATTCTGTTTTACTGGCCCACTGTCCTCGGTCTCCATTCTTCTGATTTTCTGATTTTCTTCCATGACTGTTCATCTCAAGATCAGCAATTTCTGGTTTCAGTTTGTCTTTCAGGGTTCTGTTTTCAACTTGTGTTTCAGTTGAGGATCAGAAGTACTGCAGATCTTTGCATCTTCTGAGTACTCCTAAATATACAAAATTCTGCCCTCAACCCTGAAGACAAAACCAGTTCTACTGTGGATGGGGCTTCCTTCCTGTTTTTCCTATATGCAATTTGATCTTGCTGCTTGTATTGTGTGGTGCTTTTTAATTTAACTACATCCTGAGCTCAATAATATTTAAATGTAATATCAGATATTCTGGTGTGTAGTTTAAACAAAGAAGACTCCCCTTGGGGATCTCTCCCATGTACTCAGAGACCATTCAAAAGTCGACAATCACCTGCAATACAATCTTGAATGGTTACAGTCTGATGTCTGATAGAAGTACTCAAACTTTTGTTATGGTTTTTCATGATTTTGGACTGTAGAATGTCCTCTTTAAAAATAGATGTCACTTCGAATGTATTAGCAAAGCAAGAAGAAATCTCTATTCATTTCTAAAATTAATTTGAAGCTCAGAATCAGAATGTTGAATTCTGTGAAACAAGAAACCTACAAAGACAAGACAGGTTGACAGGGGAACTTAAGAGGGAGATAGCAGGTTAACAGTATATGGCTCATTGAAGTGGTATACATCATCTAAAAGTGCATTGTAGATGCTCAGCACTAGATTTAGAGTTTTTATATCCATAAATCTGTAATAAACCTTGTGATTTGAAAAGTGCATAGCATATACTGTATATGCTTAGAACATTATGATGGAGTCTATGATGGAGTCAATCCCCATGCTCGCCTTTGTCTCATAATTTGCTGAAAGAATATTTGGGTCGATACCTCTTGTTACAGTTTTTAGAATACATACATGATCAAAAATCCCTACAAAATACCACATTAAACTCATTGAGTCCACACCCAATTTATGCAATCCCAAACCCCCAGAATGCAGAAATATTCAAAGACACTATTTCTAACACATCATATTTGTCAGTGTTGCTTAAGGTTTATTGGAATTGTCATACACATACACATGAAATGTAGGAGTAGTGGGCTGTTGTGAATCACCCATGGAGCAAGTTGAGGCTCAGTGTCTTCTCGATCATGGTATCTTCCCTGCAGGCACTATAGGTTCTACTCAGTACTAACAAAGTCACACAGTTCCAGCATTGACATCTCAAGTCCAGTATGTTCGTGCATATAAAGAATGATGAACAAGTAACACTCACAGCTCCAACAAGCCAGTACCACATAACCCCACTGCCCCACTTAGGACAGAGGAGCCATCTGGCCAGTCCCACCTAGCTGAAGTGATAAATCTGTGGTGCCCCTCCCCCGTCAGAATACACAACGTCATAGTCAATATTACCCACTCGCCATGTGACCACAAGGGGTCTTTGCCACTTGGCAAACAATTTTGATTGAGGTCCTTGTAATAAGCCTTGGTTATTAATAAGGCCCTTAACATTGTTGTGTAATAAGAACATATACGTATTGGTGATAGCATCATAAACATGTTTATTGTTAGATTATTAGAAATTTGTGAGCAATTATTAGAAACTTATTCACAGTTTATAGACTGCTTAAGATGATAAGTTTCTTTGAATTTTTTTCTAATAGCATTACAAACAATTGAATTTGATTAACCTTACCTCTAATATCGTTGTTCATCCTTAAGCTTAATTTGTTGCCTTATTATCATTATTGATACATACTTTATTGTGCATTTGTTAGCAGTAAAATATGCATGTATTTGTGTGTAATTCTCTATAGACATCATATCAGCAACATGTAGTGCTCATTCCAGATGGGGGAGCTGTGAAAAACATAGTTAAATGTACCTGAGAAACTCACCTGGTAGGGTAGATTCCCCATCTGTTAAAACTGCTTCTGAAGCAGCCAGGGTTCAAATCTAACTGCGGGTCCTTTGCGCATGTTGTCTTGAGGTGTATCAGATAATGGCAGAAAATAAGCCCAAAAATAATATTTAAAAAACTAGTAATTAATACGGCACTGGTTTTGCTTTCGACTTGCAATAAGCATAGTTAACTGTTAATACGTGGATAACAAAGGTTTTATTTACCTTAATAAAATGCTGCAAAAATCTTATTTAACTGTTTGAGTGCATAATAAAAAATGTATTAACTTTACTTATAAGTCATTGTTCTTGCTTTAAATGGTTAACTGTTAATTAGTAAATTGTAAAGTATGTATTAATCGTAATGAAGCAACAAACATAAAATGAAATAATATAATGCAATACCATAATAAATTCAATACATGTTTGTATCATAAGCAATTATAAGAACCTAATAATAATTTTATTATTGTCCTAGCAGTGTGTAAATGGTAAACACGTTTCTTATAAGTGCTTATAAATGAGGAGTACTACCTTCCTCCTTCCTTCCAGCTTTCCTTAACCAGGTCCAGAATGTTTTGCCAAAGACCAGTTTAAAGGGAGAAATCCTGTGGGAGCCTGGGGCTCCTCCCACATTGCAAACAGGGTCTAGTCACCTATCCCTATCTGTTGTGTCCATGACAACGCAATGACGTCCCACCAGAGACACAGCCTGGCAGGACGAACTGGGGACGTCTTCATTGACAACTTGATATGACCTGGAAAGTCACACTTCAGCTGTCACATAAACTTCTAGGCCAATGTAGTCGACACAAGACATTTCAGTGATAACAAGCTCAAAATTTAGTTTTGTTCCGTTTTGCACATTTATTTAATATCTTTGGGGTCAACAAACCTGTTGACTCCAGATCTGCACTCAAGTTTGAGTGTTCAAAATTGGACATAATTACTTTATGAATAAATTATAGTTGATTAGCTCACACTGACCTTGGATTCATTTTTATTTCAGCACTTGAAATAACCTACTTTGCTTGTACATGTTTAAGACAAATTTCACCAAAGCCCGTCAGGGGGTAAGTGCAAATATTCAATCAAATAGATTTACATTTTTTTATGTAAAGCAAAGTCATTACTGTAACAGTTTATTACATTCTGTATGACAGACTTACAATTCTCAAACTAAAATCCTGTCAATCTCCAACAGGTAATGTTTTAAACACATCTTTGTGTCAATTTGTGTCAAAAGACAAACACATTCGGTTTCAGTACATGACGTTTATTGAGTAGGGTATCTGATAATGGTAGGTTTTATCCAGGTTTGGACACGTCCATGTAGTCAAAGTCCTTTTGAGAAGTCAGTTGCAATCCTCAATTGAGCTTTCACATTCATCATAAGATCACAAAGGAAGTCTGCAGCAGTGCTTTTTGTTACAGAAATAAACAAAACAAAAAAGGGCCGTCCTCCATCATTTCTTTTGGAAGAATCCCATAATTGACGCTTGTTTAGTAACTTTATTTGCATTTGTAGAAGTTTTCTTCTGACTTCTCTTGTCGTCCTGTTTGTTACTTGCTGGTTTTGCAGGGGCGGGCTCTTTTGGCACTTGTTTAGTGGCCTGAACGCTGTCTTCTGTTTCAGAGTACGATTCACTCTCATAGCCTTTCTCCGTCACTGTGGGAAAAAAGATGAACCAGAGTGAGTTTGAACTTCTGTGTGAATATGGCCACATTATGTAGTGGTGTATTAAACTGCCGTTTATTAAAAGGTCGTAAAAGTAGGCTATTGTCAATATATACACTTCCAAACTCAATGAGAAGGAAATAAAGTTCTGATTAAAAAAATAAATCAGCTGGTTGTGAATCATTAATTGCAGTTGTAAATTCATTAAACAAAAATGTAATATTCGATGGCTTGGTATTATATTTCTGAGAATTTCATCAGTCATACTGTGAGTGTTATTAATATGATGCTGTTATGCTGGTGGAAGTTACAAAAATACAAATCTTGCATACAGTTGGTGCGTGAAGTTTTTTGGAAAATGAATAGCAGATCGTATAGATTTCACAAATGTAACAGAGGATGCATTTTCATACCCATGCATCCTTCTTCATCTAAAAAGGTTTGAGATTTCAGGACTCGTCTCCTCTTCCTCCTCTTCATTTCAGAGTTCTCCTGCTGTAAAAATAAACGAACACAAACGTGAATTTTCAAGTAGCAATTTACTGTTAAATACATGAAGAATATTTCACCAATGTCTAATAGCACGATGCATGACTTTCTTTCCCACACTCAGCCAGCCGAGCATTACATCCATGTTAATGGGTTAACCAGGTTTGATCACTTACACGGAAATGTGTAACAGACTCAACCTTCTTAGGACTTGGCGATGGTTCTCTCGTTTCCATTTGCTGCGGAGAATCTGGAATGACTGAAAAGGTGAACAAGTATTAGTCTTCCATAGTCTCTCTTAAAAGAGCTTTTGAAATGAACCCTTTTCATAATTCCTTCTTCTTGGAAGTCTTGAATCATCTGGCTTTACAATACAAATAAACTAGGCCATATTTCTCCAAACTGTAGCTAATGATATTCTTATAGCACTATCCAATATTATGAAAGACAGTTGGGAGCTAATAAAGAAGCGACCAATTATCAAAATCTATTTTCATGTCTTGAGGTCTTAAATTCTTTTTTCTCAAGCTTTCAAAATAGCAAATTACTAAATAGAAACAACAGTAAACAACTCACCATCTTCATCGCTGCTGTCTGGTACAGGCTTCTTAATCCTTCGTCTCTTTTTCTTGTCCATTTTCTCCTCCTCGCTGTCAGAATCCTCAATGCGCTTGGTTTTGCTTCAACAAGAGGAAGACTTTGATCAAAATAGAGTTATAGCCATATTTGACTTTGGTGAACTAAGACCATCATCACTCAAAGAGCCCATAGAAATAAAATAAAATGATATTGAACGCCCTTAATTTCAAAAGCTATAACGTCGTGCATTTCTTCGGTAAGTCAGTTTTGTGTGCAATTCTTCTTTTCCCCTGAGGTGTTATACTGAAAGACACACACACCTCCTGGACTCTTTCTTGGTGTCTTTAGGCAGCTCCACTGCAGCAGCATCTGGTTTTTCTTCAGGTTGTGGACTTTGGCGTCGCTGCTCTGTTGAGGATGATGCCTGAACTGCTTCCTCCTGCTTCACTGTTTTCTCTGAAGAAAGTGAGGAGAGTTTAGTTAGAAAAAACAAACCCTGAAAATGTCATGCAGTCACTGTTTGTATGGGGCTCATCTTGGGATTAATCTAAAAGCAAAGAAGAGAGAGTTAACTGTATCGGGTTATTACCTCATCTTCATACTAGAGACCGTTTGAAGGTAAACAGCTCATTAAGTTACAGCAAATGCCAGCTGAAGCATTTCTGGGATAAGAAAGGTGGCGGAGGATCGCAAACATGCTGCCTCCAAATGACAAGTTCTTAATGTGGTTTTATTAAGTCTCTAATATTATCCACGAAAATCAGAGACACATTTATAAAGTGTTGATGTAGCAAAACAAAGTGCGGTAACAAAACATATTTGGCCAAGTTGCAGTGAGCCTGTCCTCAGGTCTGGTTTAAAAAAAGATGTAGTTATTACACATTCCACTAAGATTTTAGAACAACAAGGATTATGATGGCGATGATAATATTACTCACTCGCTGCTTGACTCCCAAAGAAGTTCATCATTGGATTGGCTTTTGTGACTGGTTTGCTTTTGGGGGCATCAACCTAAAGTACAAACACAGTTGTGAAAATATATACAGCAAACGTTACTGTGGAGTGTTTCTCTGTAAATAGCAGTTACCGGTATTTAAACAAAAGATTGCAAAGCCATACATACCACAGGTGCATCCACCTTCTGCTCAGACTTAACATCTTTGCCATTATCCTGGTTCTTAGTAACAGTCTTATTTGCAAACATTCCCATGATGCCTTTCTGCTGCTTGGCAGAAGGTTTTGAAGTCAGATTAGCCTGTCCATTAATGCCGGATTTTTTGTTTTCTGGCTCTGGTGTAGGAGCTTGTGGGATTTCTCTGGCCTGCTGTAGCTCCAGAGAGGACATGGGCACCGCACTGGCACAGCGGATCGCACTGTATCTGCAAACAGAGAATTCAACACCTTTCTCAAGACTGACAGAACTACTATTCAACATTTTTTTCTCTCTTTGGTGAACTTGTGTTGTTGTTCTACTTCATTCACACTCGCTACCACCAGCCTGAGCTACATGATGTAATAATGTAGACCCTGGATGTAAGAAGTGGAATATCTGAACAATTAGACTGTTGAAAACTTGATGAAGTTTAAATCATTGCCCTACAATATCTACAGAATCTCAGCAGGGTACTTAGCAGTTATTTGATTGATTATATGTTCCTCACCTGTGTAAAGACCCTGCCTACTGTCCACTTTTAAGCAAACAGAAATATGATTGACTTACCTGCTGCAGTTTTTCAGATTGTCTTTCACAGCATCATAGTCAACACTGTAGAGGGGACCACTGTCTTTCAGTAAAGCTTTTTGGACACTGTAGACATGGACACTAACTATCAAGCTCATTTTGGACTTGAAATCTGCAAAGGAAAACACAACAGGTATCTCCATAAATAAAAACAAAAGATAGGAAAACAAATATTTGCACTGAAAAACACATGCAACATGCATTAGTTTGCAGTCTGGTGGCTCAAAGCAACAATTATAACCAACAATGCTGCACAAATACAGTGTCTAACGCTGGTGATCTGGAAAGCATATTTACACACCTTCCAACTGGTCCTCTTTGACAACTGACACCTTGTGACTCTGACACAAAGAACAACATTAGCACCACAAAATAAAATAGCAAGTCTTTGTGTATAGAAATATGGAAATCATGCCAAAACAAGTCTTGTAAATGTAGTGTTTCTCACCGTTTGGCCATTGTCCACACTCTTCCCCGACACGAGATAGGTGGCATGGAGCTGACCTGAACTTTCCTTTCTCTTGTGATCCAAATAATGGTAGAGCATTCTGAAAACAAAAAGATACTTTAAGGTTCACAGCCATTGTACCAAATCTGATAGTAATTAACTTGCAAATGGTAAGTGACATTATAGTGTATAATATTGAGATATAGGAGCAGGGGATTGTTCTTTAATATTTTTGAGTACTGACCAAAATGCGTCTTTACTGGTATCAAAACTGTTAAATACTGAATGTTAACACTGATCAGATTATTAGCCGTGTTTACTTATTCTTTTATTATTACTTTCTTGATTTTTTGAGAATAATCTGCATATGTTTACACCATAATAGACTGCAGTTATTAAACAGCTGCTTTGTGTTGAGTCAAAATGAAACACTGGTGTTGTACTTGAAGGTACTTTCTTGACCAAAACACACCTGGGAGATTGTTATCTAGTGCCCAAATTCAATACAACAACTAAACCATCGCCATGACAACTGAGCTACTCCATCAGATGAAAAGGCTATTTTTTAAGGTTGCCCCTTTTAGTTCATTACATTTAAAGACTTGGTGAATGAATGTAACGTTTTAGGATGCAGTGATTGTGATTCCAGTGAACTAATATAGTTGGAGGAGTCTCACTCACTGTTTGGCTGTGTTGACATGGACTCCCAGAGTGAGACTCAGCCATTTATAGGTAACCTGTTGAACAGAAAAGACATGACAGCATATGTATTTAGAGGCAGCTGGTAGGAGTAAAGAACGTCAATGATTTAACTAGCTAACAGTTTCGCTTTCTATCCATTATTAATTTATATAATTCAAAGACAGCTAACGTTAGCTTTTCAACGTTGCAATATGCCTTGCACTAGCTAGCCAAACTGCCATTTTCTGTAATGCTAGCCTGTACTAGATGAAAACAAATATACAAGGGAACTCGTGTTTAGACCGTTTCAACCTTTGACTCCTTTAATTTAATCCTACAGTGTCCCGTTGGCGTTTAACGTTACAGCACAAACTGAAATTAGGTTAACGTTAATCAACTATATTAATATGCTTTTGTTTAATTTAAGCACCGTTTTGCTATATGAATCATTAGCCGAATTAACCACAAGCCTAAAGTTAATCATATACAGTTACGAGCCATTCAATGACAATTCTATACTTCACCCAAAACGAAGCAAACCGTAAACAAGCAGTTTTTTGTAAGCAGTTCAGCGGCTAAACATATCGGGTTTACCTCCGTTCCAACGTCCGTAACTTGGCATTATCTCGCCAAGAATCACGTCAAGAACAGAGAATATATCGCGAATAAAGAGTACACTCACTATCTTATCTTGGTCGTTGACAAATTCGTCGATGTTATCCAAATAAAGCTCGTCCATTTTGTTGAATGCAGACGTTTTGTGAACCGATTCAACTGCGCGGGAAGGCAGTTATTTACTTCCTGTTAAATGTCACATGTGCCTATTCTCTTTTCCGGTGGGATGAAAGGTTACAGGTCGCCCTCTACAGGCCAACACGGGATATAGCCTGGTGGTGGAGATATTCTTTCTTATTGCAAAAATAAATAAATACATAATAATAATAGATAAAAAATAATAATACAAATATAATGCACTGTTGAATTCCATGGGGAAAAAATACCTGATGAAATATTTGTTGTAGGCAACTGGATTTACTTTAGGTCCAGGTTCGAGAAGCCTCTTAGATGAGAGGTAAAATGTTTTTACATTTTATATTTCTATTTACTATACAATCTTGTTTTGTTTCTACCGGTAATTATGATAGTAGAACAACTGACACCATGGTGAAGCAGGTAAAAATGTGCATGCGTATCATCTTTTCAGCTCACTGACACAGACATGATGTAAGCAGTTTTAGGGAATTTACTCATTCTACGCAAACTGTGGTCCCATCATTGTGAATGTAAGGAAAATCCACAAGTTTTAAGAGGTTTCACTTCAGTAAATACAGTCTTTAAGTAATTTCACTTGAGTTACTGTTTCTTCCATTTAAATTCTGCAAATACTGCAAATTAGGCATTCAAATCACCCCCAAAATAATTAAATTATGTCCCATTTTTTAGACTTGCCAGTAGCTTGCTATGGATGACCGAAGAAATACTATCAATGGTTTGTGAACCATGAACTATTTCTAAGGGTTTGTGCTGCTGCCAAGTCATTGCAATACATTTCAAATGCAAATGGGCTCTTTTAAAGAAAAAAAAATGCTGATCATGCCGGATGAAAGATCATAAAATGGTGAATGAGTAATAACTACTGCTTTTAATGTGTTTTAAACAGAGGAACCAACCGTCCAGGAAATGGGAATAAGAGGCACAACAGCAGCAGAAGGCATTATAAAATCTGCAGGCTGCTGGGAAGCTATCAGCAGCAGTTATTGGTGCATCACAGCACATTCAATATACATTTTGAATTTTAATGAGCTGCTGTAATCAGAAATATTCAGGAAGGAATATGTTGATGTATTAAACCTTCGGTGACCTCGCTATCAATTGTATGTTTTCCAATCAAATCACTGGTCAACATGAGGGCAACTTCCTCCCAGCTCCACTGCTTGGCATCGTTTGTCTGCATCAGGCGAAGCTCATTATGACAGGAAATGAGACTCGTGAAACTACTGCATCACTTGTTAGGATGGATTTTCTCAGTAGAGTCTAGAAATATGAATAAGATGACAAGCAGAGGCATAAATATTGATGGTGTGCATGATTTTCTTTTAAATCCGCAATTGATGTGCTGTTGCACCAATAAAAAACAACATCACACTGTTTGAAGCAGTATTTGTCGAATGTCTGGCAACTTAAAGACCAACACATGACACCAAGAAGATCAGAGCCCAGTTGATTAAAGGCATTGTGATGTACCAACTCAGGTGTGGAAAATAATAATGGTGACAGGTCTCCAGGGGCACCCATTTTTGTTGCCCTTTATTGTAACAACAATAGCAGTGGTGTTTCGGTAGAACCTCACCTTCCATGCAGGAGGCCAAGGTTTGATTCCTGAGGAATGCAATAACCTTTTTCAACCTTAATCACATCAGAGAAGACTAATAAGAACTGCCCTTTCGATTGGAACATTGATCGCTCCAGGGTGAAGGGTCTGCTTGCCATTAAAGGCCAAACAATAATACAACGTGTGTTAAATTAAAGTAGAATGATGTCCAAAAATGTTTCCAAAGGGGTTCTTCCTGACTGACGGTCTAGCCAGAACCACATCAGCTCCAGCACTTTAGAGTTCTTTAGGGAAATATAAAAGTGTTCTTAGTAGGGATAATGGGAATGATTCTTAGGGATAATGGTAATGGTTGCTAATTTGTATTTAATGTTGGGTTCTAAATAGAACCCAATGAATGGGTCACAGGTCGAAGAAGAACCATTTAAGGTTCTAGTTAGCATTTTTTTATTTCTAAGAGCGTACAATATTAAAGAGAAAGTGTGTAGGAAGTACTTCCTTACTCCTATCCAGGGGGAACAGCGGGACGTGATCGTACCGGTCCCCAGCACTAATGCATCACAGATAAGAAATTCTTTGCGTATGAGGATAAATTAGATTATTGGCAGAGGTAAATATACTTAAGAGGACCTATTTATGAATGAAGATATTGATTTTAGCTAATAAATTACTTAAAATGTTATACACTGTCCCTTTAAAATATATCTGCAAGCGAAGTAAACACAGAGATCAAACAAGAGAAGGCAATGTCCCCAATGAGGCCTGTAAACAAGCTGCTGTCAATCCTGAGACAACTATAATTATGTGTGAGCCAAATATCCCGCTTGTTAAATAACAACAATGTTTGTCTATTAACCTCCCAAAAAATCTGAACAGATGTAGGGGTTCAATATCATTAATATTTGTGCAGGTGAGACACTATGGGTACTCACTCCCAATGAATGCTACAGCACAATGCTAAACCACATGCTGCACATTCATTCTCACTGGTTTTGACCTCAGATGATCTAATATAATATTTAGAGAGAAGCAGTTCTGAGTCTTCACTTCACTGAGAGGCTGCTGAGAAGCTGATCAGCCTGCCAACTTCCAATTGAAATGTCAAACAGAAGGGCAGCGATGTGCGGCAGAAAAGGGAAAAATATTCCCCTAATGGGGACGAGAGTCATTGTTTAATAGCACCAAGGGCAACACTAAACCCTCAGATGGATCAGAGATGGTTAAGATGAAGTAACAAACCAATGTGATCTTCTTTTTCTTGCTTCCCCCCTTTCATTGAACAGGAGATTTGACTTTGACACCTTTGTTTCTTCAGCTCACTGGAGCTCAGAACACAATCAGTCTGTGTGAATCACAGCTGGGCTGCTGAGAAAGTCGTTACTGTTCATCATTCATGATGTGTTGAATGTCACATAGATTCATTTGGTGAGTAATTAAGATATATTGCAAATAAAGGTTTTGTCTGGTAAAACTTTAAAATATATTCACGATTGAACACAAGTTTAATTTAAGCTATTTTTTATTACAAAGCTTACTGTACGGGTTTTTATGGAATTTGAACAGATTTAGATTGAACTGTTATTGAACCTCAACCTGAATAATGTCACACTGGAGTGTAATTTGAGCACCCTAATGGCCCTCTGGTTAGTTCAAGTGCCTCTCTGGTTTGCCCTAATGGTACAAAAGTAAACACTGACTGTAACTCAACCCTGCACTTAGAAGAGATGCCACTTCTCATTCTTGCTCCTGTGAGACTCTGTGCTCGCCAACTCTTCTGTGGGGAAAAACAAAGAAACTGTATTTGGTACTTGCTCATTTTGCACAGGAAGTAAAGTAGCGTCTACTTCGGGTAGAGAACGGGTAGAGAACGTTATTCTGAATATTGTGTGTCCCTTTTATTTTAAGGGACACATTGTGTGTCCCTTTTATTTTGTCCACCCCTCTGTATGATGTCACTGCTTAATGAAGGAGAGAGGACATGAGTCAGCATGACAGTCAGCTGTTTTACTGACTGAGAGCTTCTGCTTTACTCCCTGGGGCTGGCGACACGATCCATCCATCACACACACACCCACACACACCCACACACACACACACACACACACACACACACACACACACACACACACACACACACACACACACACACACACACACACAAAAGCTCAATGGGGAAAAAATGTGTTACTTTAGCATGATTATCGGTTCTGTGTTCAAACCAAGAGAATCTAAAATCTGATGATGATTATTATTATCTATTTTTCTCTGTGGATGCTCACAAATACAGCAGTGATCCTCCAAGAAAGGAATCTGTTGAGATCTTTGATTAAACCTTGCAATTATGTTCGTTCATCAGAAATGTCATGGCGTGAGAAAGCGAAAGCAAAGCGTCTGGCAGAGGAGAAAAGGTTTTTTTTATCCTGTGGTGAAAATATATTATATGTTGGAGGAACTGGCAACATTTTGACTTTCCCACCTGCTGTTCTCTGGCCTCAGACTGACTGACTGCTCCGGTACATCAGATCCACAGAGAAGATATCTGCTCTTAGAGAAATGCATGAGGAATGTTGTCGATATCTCTCCTGCTGCCTGTAAAGACATTTCAGAGATGTTTATTCTCTAACAGGCTTTTGGATTCCTTCAACAGGAAATTCAGATCGGGTTTAAGATAAAAATGCTCCAAAAGGCGAAAGCTGTGCAGGGAAGTTATCTGCTTAAATCCATAGCTGCCGATTTCCTCAACTGTACAGCAGCAGTCACACCTTCCATCACAGCACTCAGGGCGGCATGTTATGTGTGAAATAACATGTAGCGATCAGACAGATCCATGCAGGACCACAGCAAACAAGCCACGTGCTCTCCAGCCGTCTTCGTCATTTCAAGGAGATCTGCTCCAGGCCACAGATGAGCATCTGATAATATGTTTTCCTCACAAACACCAGCTGAGACGACAGTTGTCATTAGATATGCTGCTAGATCTGGATTGTAATTGTCTTCACTGCAGGTGGAGCAGTAACGCAACAGTGTGAGCGGTGAAATTGATCATGGAAAACATTTTAATACGTTGTCTCGGCATGCTACCGCAGAGTGACAGAATAATGAAATGCATAAATGGAGGGAACAGCTTTGAAAACATCCCTCTTTGTAAACCTAACAATCCAATTTAAAACAGTGATTCACCCAAATTATGAAAACATGTTTTCTACCGTACGTTCAGTGGTATAACGCAGACAGTTGTGGTTGAATTTGTCCAGGTTTTGAGCTATGGATGGAGTTTTGTTTGTGGTAATCACTCACAAGATTGGAAACAATGTTTCCATTAATCCATCCTTCTCAGTCCACACAACAGAATGTGAATAGTTTTCATAGGAACAATTTCCTTTGTAGAAAGTAGCTCCAATAAAAGTGGGCGCTGTTGTTGGTGGAGGCTGAAATCTCAGACCTCGAAATCTGGCGGAATGTAACCTTTAATAAAACCTCAGTCTGGAGCAAAGTACACCAAAGTCCACACTTTTGTAAGAATGAGAAAAGCAGAGAAAACATTTTCAAACTAATAACAGTTGAGAGAGTTGTTTTGAAGGTCACAGGCACTTATGTTCTCTAAAGATAAAGCAAAAAGCTCAACTCCAATATGAGAAAGTAACAAAGATGTTTTGCTGTACTTGTTGTTTGCATTTGTGTTTTATATTTGCTCCATCGTGGAAGGAATTCAGACAGAAAACTCCAGCAACATGGAGCCTCCTTTTCTCAATTCCATATGTCAAAACATCTTCTATTTGCTTGAATAATGGCAATGCAAAGTTGAAAACATCAGAGTTGAATGTTTCAGACTCTATGTACTCCAACTTTACATTATGAGAAGATTCTTCTGTTTACATTGAAATGATGCAGTAGCTGTTGCTGCCACTGTTGCACTCCTTCAGTGTGATCATTGCCTCCCCCGTCCCCCCTCAACATCGGCTCCTCTTCACCCTCAGCCTGTTGTGGCACCTGTTAGAAACTGGAACTGGAATAGGAATAGCCTATTGTTATTCTATAATAGAGTTTCAAATTACAGGGGAGCTAAGTGGAGCTGGACACCCCTGAAAAGGACATGAGCTCCCTTGAAACCCTCCCATGAGACGTTTAGGGTGAGCTCTAAAAATTGTCCACGTTTAGGTGATATTTTATTTCCCTTACATTAAAATTCCCCAAATAATTAAAAGAACTGTATAAATATGCAAATGTGTGTTTATTCGCTCGTAACATTCCCTTTTACAAACATCTGTCTCCACGAATTAACACAATTCTGTGTTTACTACTTCTGTGCCCATCCATGCGTGGCAGCACTGCACTCGAATTATAGATTTCTGCAGCCACCTGAACACCTCATCATGGAACGGGGTCGGCCTGAGTGGAGGTCACGTAGTTCGGTTTCGTAGCGTGCTTCCTTTTTGTGGTTGTAAACAGAACTTTTGGTCATAATTAAATGTTCCATTTTGTTGTTGCAATCAACAGAGCAAAATGAAATGAGAGAGAGAGAGAGAGAGAGAGAGAGAGAGAGAGGGACCCGCAGACAGCTGTTTTATGTTGCTGTGGTTAAAAACAAGTTACGGTAGCTAAATAATGCTCAGCTTATTTGTACAAGTGATGTGTTGTTGTTGGTGTGAGTATAAGCGGCAAAAAGAAGTTACCCGTGTTCCTCTGCTTTGTGATTATGTTTTTTGTTTGCTCTGATTAGGATATTAGACCGATCTATTATGTTGTTATTGGGCCTTTATGAAATGTTACTGATGGTATTACTGCCTGCAGTAGTAATGACCTGCTGCACCCTTTTATGTGTGTGCATGGCTCTCTTGAAAGGCACTGTTCCAAGCCTCCAATAGAGGATAGTGTATGTGCCGAAATCTCCACCATATACTTGAAACAAAATGCAAGATGGTATAAGGGTAAGAAATTGGCATTTAATTGTATAGGTGTTCCAAAAAAGTTGCCAGGGAGTATATAACTTAAAAAGGGTAACACCGCTGTCGGTTAGTTAAATGGTGTGTTTCTTATACAAATTCACAGTACAGTTCTGCTCACACAAAACTATGAGAAACTAGTTCAACTACCTTGTCAGTCGAGACAAGGTCGTTTTTACATTTGCAAAGAAATATAACATTTGAAAACTCTGAAAGCTCTATCATTGGCTACTGGACATGCTTAAGGTTTTTGTCTCTCATCCAAGAGGCTTCTTAAGTTCAAACTGACTAGTTGGGAGTTTAGGTATTTGACCACTTCTTGTGGATGTCGAATTGTGCTGCGTTGTTGTCCTTATTTCCCCAAGTAAGTTATTCTGGTCTATGGGAAATGGTGAATCATGACTGTAAGATTTCACATTTGGATCTCTGACATTCTGTGCCCCATGCCTTTTCCACAAAGTCGGAGACTTCCCCCCAGGACCTCACTGAAGATTTATTTATGTATTTATTGTCTCATGAAAACGTTGGTCTTGAGCTTTCTACAGGATTCTTTATGTACAGTGGCCTTTTATGGTGGAGCCAAGTCCCTCAGTTCGGTCTCAAGCTCAAAATAGTGAGTAATGAACTAACCCTACAACAGATGAATACCCAAACCCCCCAGTTAGACATGTCTTCAAAACCCTAAACCCCTCCAGTTGCCTGCGATAAAGCTTTCAAAGATTACCATGTACCGGATGACTGAGAATCTTCACAGACAGCATTTGAAAACCTTTAAACACACTCGATTAGATTTTCATATGTGGTCGAACTGATTAGATTTTCACATGTAGGGGAAATAACTGGTTCCCATAATGATTCGTTTCGTGCTAAAGAGGCTCATTTCAGGCAGATTTCTTGCAGATATTCTCCTCATGTCATTACTCATCATCCCTCCAACCATGAAGGCTCGGTCTCAAGCTTCAAATAGTCGCACGTGGTCATTATTAACGTAATTTCTTAACGAAAGGTTTTTTTTTCAATTTAGTTCTGCCTGCGATAAAATATCTCCACATTTCATATTTCATGAAGTGGCTCATGTAGAAAGTCCTCAGAGAGCAACATAAAAATCTTAATGGTGGACAGTAAACACACAAATGCATACGCTTCCAGAACCATAATATGTGCCCTAAGCTCTGACTCTTGCTACCAGTTGTACATGGTAATCATAGTCTCCTTAAACATTTAAACACACTTACAGCCCGACAGCCTACTGCTGACTCCTGCCACCAGACCTGCATGATGATTGCACTCCCCACAGTGAGCTGCATTTCAACACTTTGCATATCCACATGCAGCCCACTCGAACCAGACGCCTCATCAAATGATAGAGGGAGATCTGTCTTAGATCTTACATACTTAGATCTGCCTGCAGCACAGCAGAAAGCCGCACACAGCATGAATCCGCCCTGTATCCCTGTATCCTCTGATGCTGCATTCACATCATGTGGGATGATTTCCATTATGAATTCACATGTTCGACACCTCAAGATGCTATTTTACTGTATTTTACAAACTGAAGTAGAGTAACGAAGTATATGACTTTACTTCCCACCTCTGATTAAATAAGGTGAAGTTACCATGACAGCAGGCGATACAAGGAAACCGTGTTTATTTGCTTTTTGTTTATTAGCGCCAGGACATACAGACATATGGTGGTGGTCATGGGTATAATGAGGCCACCACCTCCCCTACATCTGAGCAACACTTAATAGTTGTTAGGCCACATTTTGTTGTTATGTTGTGTCTTATTTTAGTTTCTTTGTGTTCATTTTGAGTCTCTTCAGGGCTGGCTAGTGTCATTTTGCAGGTGATGGGGCTCCTGACACTTTGGGCCCCGGCCTCATTCAATATTCCATCCACAGTGGTGGTTTAGAGGTTGAGTTGCCAACCATGACCTGCAATATCCCTGAGTCTCACTGTTGTGCCTCTACATTACATTTGAGAAGAAGTCTAATTTAATACTTCCGTGTTGCAGGTTTTTAATGGAATAGCATTTCTTTAAACTGCATTTTTACATGCAGTTCCACACATTGAATGCTGCTCTTGTTTTAAGACTGATTAAAAGAAACATTCTAAAATGGAGTCCTCTCCCTTCAAGGTAGGTAAGTACGCAAGTACAATGACATAAACTATAGTATTTTGAAAGTACGACATGACTGAACAGCATAATAGCTCTGCAGTAAAATCAGGCTTGTTTGACAGGCCTTTGGTACTTTGACATCACAGGCAATTAACTTGATTCCAATTTGACCATTTGAATATTCATTTTCTGAATGGTTAATAAAGGCTTAATTGACCCTGACTAAACTGACCCAGAGTCTTTGAAATTCATAGTTTCAATTCATTGTTTAATGAATGGAAATTTTAATGCTTGGCGTAGCTCCACTCTCCCGTCTTTGCTAACTGAAGTTACTTTACCGTGAAATCCACTGACCTCCGATTCATTGACTGAATCTCCATTTGTGTGTGTGTGTGTGTGTGTGTGTGTGTGTCATTGAGCTACATAGTCATAAATGTCCTTGGTAGCTTTGCCTCCAGGATAGCAGTTCAAAGTAACAGGAAGATCTCCATTAACCTTTGAACAGTCCATTTTCTCAATGTTTCTCTGTAATATCGTTGAAAGTAAGTGAGTAAGTTGGCAATATTATGCCTATATGGAGTTAAATGAAGATGCAAGTTGTTAGGACTCCCCAGCAAAATCTGGGTTCAGTGCAGGAAGCAGCAGATGAAAAAACGAGGTATGGGGACTCTTGCTTCCTCTTGTGTCTTGCGACTGTTTGCTTTCGTCAATTAGATTAACTGATTGGTTGCCAAATGGCAATGCAACTAATACGAACTTATTCAACCTTGTCTCCTACGAAATTACATTCACATACACAGGGCTGGCCCGTGGCATAGGCCGTATAGGCAAATGCTAAGGGTGCCGTCCATCAGGGGGCGCCACGCCAGTGCCACAAATGGTAAAAAAAAAAAAAAAAAAAAATTGGTACAAGAAATAATCCCACGTTAATTAAAATGCAAAGCAAAGCCTATTTAATAGAAATAATATTTGTAACAACATCACAACCATTACATTTGTTTACATTTTTATTGCCTTCTGGTTAGCTAACATTTGGCAACCATGTGTTTTGTTCCATGTTTTCTATGGTTGCCATGGCAACCATGTGTTTTGTTCCGTGTTTTTTTACGGTTTCCATGGCAACCATGTGTTTTGTTCCGTGTTTTTTTTATGGTTGCCATGGCAACCATGTGTTTTGTTCCGTGTTTTTTTTATGGTTGCCATGGCAACCATGTGTTTTGTTCCATGTTACATGGTTTTGATCTTTGAAAGGGTGTACTTGCATTATTAGTTTCTTGTGAGTATATACACTACACTGCCGATGCAAGGGGGGCGCCACCTAAAATCTTGCCTAGGGCTCCAGATTGGTTAGGGCCGGGCCTGCACATACACTTACGTTTTGAGGTTGCATTTTCTAGCAGATTATGATCTCAGTTTAACATTGAAGAAAAGATTTAGGCAACAAAGGTACTTGTTATGTTGTAAAAAGCATCCTACTTATGACCTTTCCCACGACCTATTCTGTTTTTCTCTTTCCCTTCATGTGTTAAACAATTTTTGTCCAGAGTAAAATGTTGATGTCACTAAGTAACACATTTGCATATTATTTGCCAGATGTTTTCTAGAGAAACACATCCTGCAGCACAGCCAGGATGGGAAAATAAAGTGTTTTTTGAGCATCAAAGCATGTAGTTGTAACCTGAAATTCAAGAATGCATCAGAAAATGAGCATACTAGGTCACCTCTAAAATGGCTTTGAAACCAAAACAGAAAAATGCAGTACAGTTGAGTGGGTCAGCTCCAAGCACCATTGGTATCATGGGAAGACGACTTGACGGAGCAGTTTGTTGACTTCACTGGGATTTCGGTTATGTAGACTTACACAAATATCTCTGATGTCGAGCTGCTCTAGAAGCAAAATAATCACATAAGATTCACTCAACAAATTGAAGGTGCAGATGTAATGTCCTCTCATTATTAATATCAGAAAGTTGCTTGAAAACTGGCACTTCTAAATTGCTTTTTAATTGTTTCCCCACGTGTTGTTATGTCCTTATTTTCCCTCTGCTATTTTCTTTCTGCTCAGCTACCCGATGCTGAGAAAATAATGACACACAATGTAAGATTGAATGGAATCTTTCCATCCATCTGCCTTATTCCACTATCACACCATCTGTCCTTTACCTTCCCGACACACACAGATACTCAGACATTAGAACCTGTAGCCTGAAGGAAAAAAAAAACGTGACACAACTGAATAAGTCATACAAACTACATTTCCATTGCATATTCTGTATGGTGCAACTAATTAATGTCTCTACTTCACGTAGCATGTTTGTTGACTTTAGATTACTTGCTTGGTGACACTGTGAAAACAATCAGTGAGAATATAAGTCTTACCCACAGTAGCTAGTTAGTAGTGCCGACATATTAATTAATGTGCACAAATACAACATTCTGTTTGTTTTTCATACAAAAATAAAAAAATATGTGCTTGTTCTGAGTGTATGAAAGAGCGTGTTTCAAATAAAGGCTTATCGACAAATATGATCAGGTTTTTATTCTGTTTTGAGAAATGTCTTCTCGTTTACTGTAGCTGTGAAACATAAAGATGCTCAAAGGCACAATGTCAGATCAATGCTAATATTTCTCCAACATGCCTGAGGGTGCAGCTGTCTCCACCAAGGCCAAATAATAAGAAGAAACAGGGATTGCTGCACACTAATATCGGGAGGAGAAACGCGTCCTTCCAAAACTCAGTCTTCAAGGCTGAGTAGTTGTTTTTCTTTTTCGCTGGTTTTTAAGACACTGGCAGCAGCTCAACCTCCATCTGAAATCATTAAATAAGTCCTGCAGATCGTCGCAGCATCTGCTCACACAGCATGCTTGGTTAGATCAATGAGCTTCCTACTCTTCGGGGAGACTGACGAACAAAAGCAGGAGGAGCGGCACGTTGTGATTCCACATGCTCGGTTAAGTTTGACCACCGTGTCGGCTTCGAGTCTCGCTGTCTCGCCTGATTACTCCCAACAAGTTCCACTTCTCGATTAATTTGCTGTCAACAAGTTTCCAGTGGAAAACATCACACACTTTGATGTCTGAAGTCATTTGCATAATAGCTGCCCTCTCTGACACTATGAGCCTCTTGAGGAAAATACACCTTTTCTATTTATCCTCCATCCATAATCTCAAAGAGTTGTGCTTTGAAACCTGTTGCCTGTGGAGACGGAGGAGGCGTGTTGGCAAGAAGTGGAGATGTTTGTTTTTTGTTGAGCTTCTTTGGAAGGAAAAGATGATGTTTGCTTCATGTTTCTGTCACTAATCACTGGTTAACCGAAACCTGCCAGAGCAACGCAACACAGACCTGGAAATCTCAGCCGTGTGAATTAAAGTGGGGGAATCCTTTTGCTCCGTGTAATGCAAGTAAACAGGTTTAAGCTGGGAATAATGCCGGGATGCTGCCAGATTTAAGAGAGAAAAGATGCTGAGAGAGAGAGAGACAGGCAGTCATTCTAAGTTATGTAAATTTCCAGGAGCTGTTTCCAGTAATCATTTCCATTGTAGATTGTGGTGTAATTGTGCTGCTGTTTGCTGCTGATAAACCTTTGAAAGAATCCGGTCTCCACTGGATTCTATCAGGACGACGTCAGACGCAAAGTTTTGGCTCAACCAGGCAGTCAGGAGGTTTTTTTTTTTTTTGGTAGCAGCCGTTGTTCCTCTTTGTCTCTCTGCAACAACAAGATGACGCAACGTGTGAAGAGAAGACAGAAGCAGTAGACAGAGACGGATATCAACACCTTAGTGTCATCATAAGTACATGCAGCTCGCTGGACGCTCTTATCAGCAGCAGCTCACAGTACTGAGAGCACATGGACTCTGAGTTTTGATGGTCCCAGTGGAAATAAAACCACTGACCGTGGAGGAGATGCTCGACTGGTGGAGCTTCACAGGACTTCGTTCTTCAGTCAGAATGTCTGTAAAACTAAAAATTCAAAATAAATAAATAAATAAAATAAAAAATTCTATCTGAGCCTCCGAATTGGTTTCCAATATAAACTTTTGAAGGTGATTTTATTGTTCTATAAGCATTTCATGCAGGTTTGGGTAAAAAGTTGCTTTTCTCAACTCAATCTAATAATGCAGTCTTTATCTTGGACAATCAAGAACCAGCATGACTCCACAATTAGTTGCCTGAAAACACTTCAATCAGGTGGTCACATGCAAAACTTCAAACTCCTCAAGTGTCATCAGCAGTATTTTGAATTTGGCAGGACAAAAAAAAAAGCCTGCACAGACCAGACTACTTTCACAATTTTTATTTTATTTTATTTGGAAATGACCACAAACTTTTCCGACCACATGTGATCTTCTTCAGGTAAGGGTGAGTATGCAAACATGGCCTATAAGTGTTACATCATCAAGTAAGTGGTAAACATACATATCAGGACTAAATGCCCATTCTTCAGTAGAGTGTAAACATTAACAATATATTTCATAGAATAATGTGCTGTGTTTATTTGTTTATACACTGTTAATTTGGCAAATAAATCAGCATCAAACATGCAAAATCGTGTAACTATTATATATATATATAAAAAAAAAAAAAAAAAAACAGGGAAAGAGAATAAAGAAAATTCAAATGATCAAATGTCTTACACTTCAAGGTACTTTTGGATGATGTTTTTTTACACTTGTGCAAGACAATAAATCAAGGACCAGGTTTGAGGATAATCTCCTCTGATTTCATTTGAAGGACAAATCATTCCTCCAAAGGCTTTTATGTATTTGCTTCAAGCTTAATAAACGTAGTTCACCCTTTTGCAAATGAGTTGAAAATGTTAATAATTCAAATGTTAATTACCAATAATAGTCATTCACAGCACTAAACCAAAACATCCTCTCCTCTTCGGCTCCTCATACATTCAGTCATTAAATCCAACCTACTTGGTGTTAAAGGAAAATCCTCTTCATCAAATACCTTTCTGCTCAGTTTACTCAGGCGTAGTGCAGAAGTCAGAGCTGTTTGATGGCTTTGCTTTAAGCCATTCAGAATGAAGTTTCAGGATTATTCTTGAGGACTGCCTGAAAGACTCTTAGTGACCCGAGTGAGAAGAAGACCTTTAAAAGGTGGATAATCACATAAAGACATTTGTTCAGGAATATGTTGTACTGTGTTCCCACACTGTGTTTAAGGAATTTAAGGCAATGCAACTCAGTGAAATAAAATGTAAATAAAAACTCTTAGAAAAAAGAAAAAGTGAACAATATTCCTTTGTTTTTATGGAAAATAATTTACATAAAAACAAAGGAATATTGTTCTGTAGTTCTGTGGTCACTGACAAAATCGGCATCTTATGCATCTTATGAATAAATCATTAATGAGAAAAATGTTGTTTCACATTAGAAATGGGAAACAATTAAATCTTAACATATTTAAACCTGTAGCAAATGATAAATGAGGCCTACAGTTCATACCCAAAGGCAGTTTAATCTGCTTTACACAATGTGGGACTTTCGATTAGAAATATGAATTTATTATAAGAATAGTAGGGAGACCCGGAGAGGACATCCGGAGAAAAAATATAGGTTAAGGCCACATTTTAGCCTACTACATTGAGCACACGAGATACAACTCGTTCCCACATTTTAGTTCATTTGTGGCCACGTTGTGCTCCAAGCCCCCCACTATCGAGACTATTTATGACTGAAAATACTGTTGATGACTGTGTAGGACACAGTGGGATTCTGGGTCGGGCTTGGGGCCTCAGACTTGTGGTGTGAGCGGTACCGGAGCGGAACTGGACCGGTATTTTATAATGAAAATGCAGCTTATGAACATGCAAGGCCGGCAACTCACAAGCTGCGCGTCTGTCTGCCTCGTGCGCTCAATGTAGTAAAACGTGGCCTCAATATATATAATTTTTTCTCCGGATGTCCTCTCCGGGACTCCGTAGAATAGAAATCAAATTAAATATTAAAAAGATGAGATGTTTACAACCAAAAAGTTGCCTCAGGCACTTAAGCAGCATCATGCTTTTGTGTGTTGTCTTCTTTTCTTGTACTGTTTCTAACTGATTAATACTTTATTGTTGCTGTTAGTATGAGTGATATGAATACATGGGGGCCAATGTGAATCCAGTGTTCTTCAATAACTCTGTGCCAAGAGACGGACAGTTATACAAATGTACTGTATATCCTCATCTTTACAAAGACACACAGCTGAAAGCTGAAGCAAAAAATGTACGTGTGAAATTCAGACTTTGCATGGAGCTGCTTTGTAAGTGCTCTGTAAATTCAACGAATCATTGGACTGACTCAAGGCTCCTTGTGATGTGGACCAGTAACGACCAATAACCACCGACCTGGTCGAGGCTGAGTGAAAGCTGGGTCAAAGCTGCCGCTAAGACCCTATTAACACTGTAATTGGCGACAATTAATGGCAACTCATAAACCCCTTCTCCTCAAGTAAATCTCTTTTACTGTCTGTATTTCCCTTGAATGCCACAGCAACACTGTGACTATTGACTGATGACATTATGTTTCGTAAAGCCCTTTTCATTGCTGTCCTTCACATTTACTGCACTGGAAATATCACTTTAATGGACATTTGTTGCACTTGGTAAAATATGTAAAACATTCAGATATTATATATGACTTGTTTTAAAAACAGACATCTAATAACTGTGCTTTTTACAATCAAAAATGTTGAAAGCAATCCGTAGACATCACACTGCTTCATCATGTTTCAGCACCAAGGCCAGCGGCCGAGCTTTCAACTCTGAGCTGCTGCAGACACACCTGCCTCTAATTACTTGATAACCAAATAATAATGATGACATTAGGGAGAGTGTTTGGTGGCTAATGAAGTGACTGTGTTAGTCAGGTACTAAATGATAAACCTGCAGCTTTATTCCTTCAAAGAAAATCTCCAAACAAACCTGTTGCAACTCTGCTGCAACTGAATGCTTATAAAAACAATCATCCTCAGAAGCATCATCTGACTTTATTTCAAATTCTTCCAAACACAGCAAGTCCAAGGTCATTTCATCCCAGCGACAACAACAGGAGGTGTTTTTGTCCAATGGGAATAGGACTTATCCAGACTTGGAGCTTGTTGGAGTAGGCGAATGTCCTTGGCTACATTCCAGATTCTGAACATAGGCTACAAGATGAGCAGTGAGCTCTGAAAAAGGAGGCACTGTTTAAACTCAATGTAGTCTCCAGAGGGACACTTTGTTGTCATATAGGCTCTGTGTCACTATGGATGATAAGAAAAATATTCTGAACAAAAGATACATTTCCTCAACATTCAATGCATTTTTGCGAATTTAGTTTAGTGGAAATCTATAAATCCTTAATGAGCTACAGCAAATTAACCAGAGTTTTTAGCTTTGGAGGACAGGAGGAGGACGGTAACATATCCCAGACCTGCTGTCTGCCTGAAGGAAGCCTGAGGCATGTTACTGTTTACCACAGGGCAAAGTCATTAACTCATTATTACTTAATGTGTAAATCTACTGTTATCTCAAAACCACTTACAAAAACGTGATGTGCTACCATTTCAACACTGAATAAAATGGCACAGTTAGTCAGATACTTTTCATTTTAATTAAGGCAAAATTTAAATTGGGCTCTTGGAGAACTACTCCTCCTTCAACAAATACATGAATGTCGTTTCTTCTAGTCAACAAAAATAAAATTGTCAATATAATAGGAGGAGGCCTTCTTGTACAATTATTGTATAGATTGCCACAAATCTTTTACACACTTTCGTGGTTCCCCAAGAATGAATCGCTACGGTTGTTGGAGATACGCCTCCATAAGGTTAAAATGTGTGGTCTTCAGTAAAACTTGGATTGCTATACACGCTTCAGCCATTCATGTCCCTCTCAGACTGAGATGAAATAAGTGTGATGATCCCCTGACTTTTCATCTAACCTCAGCACCTGGTGCTGCAAAACTGCTGACATTCCCAAATGTTAGCTTTATAAAAAGCTAAGATGGTGAACATAGCATGTAGCATGTTAATGTTAGCATTATAAAAAGCTAAGATGGTGAACATAGCTTGTAGCATGTTAATGTTAGCATTATAAAAAGCTAAGATGGTGAACATAGCATGTATCATGTTAATGTTAGCATTTACCTCAATCACCTGGTGCCTAAATATGTATATCTAAAATGCCCACTTTTCACAAGCTAAAATAAATAGCCCTGTTTTCAGCTATGCAACAATGCATTTTCTGATAAACATATTTTTTAAAAATGGTTAATCTGTCCTCAGAGTTGAACTAAATTGCTGAAAAAGAAGGCTACAGCGGAGTATTTATTACTAAACGGTAAACCTCCAATGTGTTCTCATGGGGTGACATGCTGTCGTTTGTATTTATACCTATACAAAGTGTTGAAAACAGTCCCAGCTGAGGCTGGCTTGTTTTACACTTACACCCCTGTGCACAACATTTTAATGATGAGGCTGCTGCTGCTGCTGGAGATTTACTGAGCTTACTGTGCTTAAAAAGGGAAGCAGAGGTCTCTTAGCGCCAAGCATCAGAAAGAAAATCAGCTACAGGACGAGCAGATTTCTCACATTCTGCCACACAAACATTAAGCAGATATTCATTAATTTTGGTCGGGTGTTTAGCAGTTTGAGTTTCTGTCATTGCTGTTGTTTGTTAGATCTGTTATAAACTGCAGCGATCTTATCTTAATATTTTTGGATAAGTATTTTTCATGTTGTGGCTAAACTTGTAGTCTTGAAACTGCTGTGATATAAAACTATACTGAAACTTAAGGTGGAAGAACAGAAGTAACTGAGGCTAGATATTTTCAGTTTCATTTCTGTTCAAAGCAGAATTGCATAAAGCAATGCAGCCTTTCTCTCCATTTTTGTCAACATTACTGACACAACCATCTTCTTTGAAACACTGACTTGCTGCCACATTGTGGCCAGTACGTTGATCATTAGCTTACATGGAAGGTTCTGGCAGTGAAGCAAGCCTGTTGGAAACATTCCAAACAACACAACTCTTCTCACACTTCTCAAAACAGGCTCAGTGCAGCGAAACACTGTGAACAATCGTCATGGAGACAACACACACACACTGTCACTCAGAACACACTGAGAGGAAAAACACACCAATCACCAATACAGAATTTGGAAACATTTTACTCCTTACAGTTTGAATAATTTGAGTGATTATAACATTTTCATTTTATACCAGTTGTTAAGTTAAACAAGAAGGAATGGAAACCAGTAGTTTGCGTCAATAGATATATATTTTGTATGTAGTAATTTATGATATTACTGAAAAAAAAGTTAAAAACTTAAGGTAGATAATGTTGGGGCTAATCCTGCCTCTCTCCAGCATCAGGCCATAAGTTTTCATCAACATCGCATCGGATGTCTTCTCTTGCCACCTGGGGAAGGACCTTCTGGAGGGCCTAATCCATCCCTGGCAGTCCTCTGGACTCATGTCCTCACATCATAGCTTCCAATAGCCACATTTGGTCATGTGCTCTTTGTCTTCTTCTAGGTCTTCCTCCACACATCCACACTCTCCCTCCACCAACCTGTCTTCCTTGATCCATTTCCAAAAGAAATCTTTCTGAGCTTTCCCTACATCTATACGTGTTCACTAACAAGTCTAAAACAAGACAGCTGATTCGGCTTTCAGCTGAAATTGCATTCATCAGTGTTTGAAATGCACCAGGCTGAAATCCATTCAGTTTTGACAGCAGTATGTTAACATTTGAACAAACTGCTGTAAATCCAGTGTTGTGCAGGTTGTGGTTGAACTTTTGTTTTGCACATGTGGCTCCAGTTGTGCCAACTGTCTATTAGCAATCAACAAAAATATTTAAAATAAGAATGTTTGTTACATAAAATAATTTGAGTACCTTGTGTACTTTGTGTTGTAGGTGTGACCATATCATACCAAACTGAAAAACTGATAAATCTTTAATGATAAAAAAAAATGCCCAGTGCATCTAATGCAGATGCTCTGGGGCATTAGTATTAGACGTCGAAGACTACTGACTAAGAGTCAGTATTTGAAGTGTTGGGAGGGAGATTTGATCAATACTAAAAACTAAATCAATAGTCTCATTCTTGTGAAAATGTTCCCCTCATTGACAGTGTGTACACATCTAGAATTTAAAAACTGAACACAGCAACACTCTCCTGTCTGATGTTTGCTGATACTAACATGACACCTGACAGGGAGATACCATCACGCTCCAGGTCCAGTTCAACCCTGAAAGCTTCATCGTATCTAATGTGTCCTGTTCAGAGATCTTGGGTGGATCTCTGATCCGTTTTAACTTGATTCAGCAGTGGACCTCAGTCATTGGCCTGCTTGGTTACCATAGAAACCATGTGGAGACAGGAGCATGACTAAAACATGACCAATTTTAGAGTAATCAATTAACCTGACATGCGTGTCTTTGGACTGTGGGATGATTCCAGAGAACCTGGAGAGAACCCACACTAACATGGGGAGAACATGCAAACTCCATACAGAAGGAACCCGAACCCGTCTTGCTGTGAGGCTACGTTATACAAATACGTTACACCATCTGTGTCGCAGTCTGAATGGTGTAACATGAGCAGCGTCGGGTGATGACACTACTTGTAGACAACTGGGGAATAACACTTAATAATGAGTATTATAACACAAGATGTTTCTAACAGATTAAACCTTCATTTCACAATATGAGAGTAAGTTTTACTGTAAAACATTAGAACGACAAGGAAATTGGCATTTTCCACAAAATGTGGAGTGCTGATAATTTGGGATTTAACAGGACCAGATTGATGAAAAAGCACGACTGGTTGGCAGTATTCATGTCTCCGACAGTGTGCTTTTTTCCTGATAATTTCATCATCCATAATATCCTGTTTTCTTTTTGTACCATGTTGAGGACTTCCTACACCTGCATGATGAATTCCAGACTACTTGTCTTAATTGCACTTAATGGTCGAGGAAATTCTGTAGAAAGAGAGAGAGTTCTTAGGGAGGTAATAGTCATCCATCAAATTGTGACATCGTGTATCTCTGTATTCTCTCCCGTGTTGACCCCAGATGTCTCATTATCAAGGTAATTTGCGGTTTCTCTGCTCTGGTGTCTCATTATTAACTTAATTTAGATCAAAAGGCTGCTTCACTCAAGATCTCTGGATTGTAGAAAATGAGAAAATGGTCTTCAGAGAGAGGCGTAAGGTTTAGAGGCAGTGTTCTCACTGCAGTTAAAACAACCTTCTTCTCTTGAATAAAAATACTTTCATCTTCAAACAGTCAGATTTGCAAATGTCTGCAGCTACATGAGTTGAAGTCTTTCTTCAACCTAATACTCTAAAGTTTCAAACTGATTAATGGCTGCTCTTAAGTGGCTGCTCTTAACCTTCACTCAATATGGAGAGAAACACTTTTTTTTTGTTTAGTTTTGTATCCATCTAATCTGGAGCCAATTATGAAGAAAGAAAGTGGTGCGTTCGGAGAGTACGGGCTTCGGTAGTAGAAAGAGAAGGCCAATTGCCAAATTTTGCAATGTCAATGAAGTAAAGAATAATTTGAGAGTGAACAGTGTAATCACACCAGTCTTGTTTTTTTTCTTCATAATCCTGCTGATAAAACAACTCACTTCAGTTTGATTATTTATTCAGTCCCACACGTTCCTCACTTACTTCTGTCTTAATTTGTGTAATCTGGCAGCACATTTGACCCTCTCTCTCTCATTCAGCAGTACACCTGGCTTTTAATCTCTCCCCTCGGCAGTGTTCATTTTGTGTCTAATTGTCCTGTTTCTTTAGTGACTTTGCCTGCAGCCCAGAGAGCAGAAATGAGCTGCAGCCGGGTTATTCATGTTAGCAGAGAAGAGCCACATAAAACTGAGCAAATCAACCATAAAAGACCTTGGTGGAAACAGATATAGTGCGCTTTTTTATGTTGCCATGTTGTATGAGCTCCACTGCCTGAATTAATATTTCCATTGAATAAATCTGTTTTGCATGACGATGTTTGACATAACAGTTTGGGTTAAGTCATGGTATGAGGCTGGGTGAAGCGAGATGGTCCGAGGAAAGAAATGAAACCAAAACCACTGTCCTCATCTTCCCACTGCACACTGACAGTTCCCTCCCTCCTCACTTATGTCTCTGGTTGATCATTATCGCTGTCGAGTATGAGCCCTGTAATACTGGAATGTGATTAACAACTGTACAGCTATACCTGACTTGATCTGGAAGGGAAAGAGAAATGGCATGTGTTGCAGCAGAGAAACCCTTTATATCATATTAGTAGCTACTTCAGCTATGCTTTTACTCCCTATGTGGGATTCTAACGTTTCCCTGTGCTCCATTTAGCACCTCAGCAGTTATAAAATGAATAATGAGCCTGTGTGTGTGTGTGTGTGTGTGTGTGTGTGTGTGTGTGTGTGTGTGTGTGTGTGTGTGTGTGTGTGCTCTACCCTGCAGCTGTGAAAGTACAACAAGGTTTCCATGTTGAGCTCTGGTGTTCAGAGCTTGAATACTTCTCCTTGGGGGAAATGTACATTATTTCACAGTGCATGCTGAATCAAACATGACAGGGTTCCCATTTGTGAATACACAACAACTTCTCTATACAGACAGGCGACTGAAGATAAAATCTGGATTTATGATGCTATGGCACTGAGCTGTAATGCTGGTGGGAATTTATGGCCCGTGTCTTCAAAAGTGCTTAATTCTTTGCAGGGTTTTTTATGTGTTTCTTTGGATTTGTTTTCCACTTTCTTTCTGGGGACTAACTCTTTGTAGACTCTTGGATTTCAGATTTTTTGTTTTACTTGAGTACACATGTATGAAACCATTTTACATTTGACAATACTGTGTATATATTTGTATATGTCATCTTTATGATTTGATTGGAAGAAAGACTAACTATGAACATAGTTATGTTATATATTTTCATATGTCAACATTCATATGAAGTCCACTGTAGACTTGTGATCCTCATAAGGCTGGAAATGATGACATTTTTGCTACCTCCATTGTTGTGTGATGTCAGACAACTACTTTTTTATGAAGTCAGGCTAGATGGATATTCCCTGAGTTGAAAAGTAGGAACTCTGTCTCACTCATTGTATTTTCTTGAGATGTGAAATATTTGAGTTCAGCATTATAACAATAAACTATTCAGACACTTTTATTTACAAGTCTGTTGTGGAAAAATGAATCTGCCCAATAAAGATCAACAACCAGGATCAGCTTTTTCTCCTAGGTTTATTCCACTAAGTATTCTCATCTGCAGAACAAAGTACTGATCACCCCTGCCTTCTGATGCAAAGGTTCAGAATCAGCAGGAACGACCCTGAGTCCAACAACAATCTCCCTTTTAAGGAGGAGGAACCAAAGGACGGATCATGTCCTATCTTTCAAAGACAAGATGTACAGGCAAGGTCAAGATTTACAGAACACAGGCGTCATAGTCCTGAAATTATCTTATGTCAATGTGGCACTCATGTTCATATCATCTACAAACAGGCATTCATTTTCGTCATAGCATAACAGTCAGATGAGGAGATGCGGATCGACGTCTGGCCTGACAAATATTCTGATTATAGAGTACAAACATCCAAAATTCCCATTACAAGTCTAAGGGGAGAAGAGCACTATGAAGTGCAAAGCCAGCTTTAGCTTCTTATGTTTACTTTTTAATGATGACACTAAGTCCGCATATCCAAATACCACAGTCATCGGCCTGCATGATAATTAACAGGAGAAGAAAAGGCAGGAATAGCCATGTATTAATATGAACATTTGACAACATTACAGCTACTAGAGCTGAATAAAGAGGGGCAATGAGAAACGGTGTCTGCTCCTCATAGCCTGGATGCTGTGTTGACTGGCTAGAAAAGAAAGTGCTGCCCTTCAGCAGACCACACAGACGTTCTGCCAACAGTAAACCAGAGCTCCAACTAAAAACGTCTGTCTGCACAGCAAGAAACAATCTCCCCCTCAGTCCTTTTCAGCACTTTATGTGTCATCTCTGACCGGTTAATGTGCTGAGCAAGAAGCGAAAATGGAAGATAATTATAAGCTTTGGTGGAACAATGGATACATACAATTTCCAGCTCAACCCACTCGAAAAAAAATGGCGGCATTGTACCTTTCTGCAAACTGTGGGATACATTGGATGATGGAAAGATCATACAGTGCCTTGAAAAAGTATATCATGAAGACCAAGGAACTCACCAGACAGGTCAGGGGAAAAGTTGTGGAGAAGTTTAAAGCAGGGTTAGGTTATAAAAAAATATCCAAAGCTTTGAACATCTCAAGGAGCACTGTTCAATCCATCATCCAAAAATGGAAGAAGTATGCCACAAGTGCTAACCTACCAAGACATGGCCGTCCACCTAAACTGACAGACTGAGCGAGGAGAGCACTGGTGAGAGAAGCTGCCAAGAGGCCCATGTTCACTCTGGAGGAGTTGCAGAAATCCACAGCTCAGGTGGGAGAATCTGTCCACAGGACAACTATTAGTCGTGTACTCCACAAATCTGGCCTTTATGGAAGAGTAGCAAGAAGAAAGCCATTGTTGAAAAACAGACATAAGAAGTCCCGCCACAAGCCATGTTGGGGACACAGCAAACATGTGGAAGAAGTTGCTCTGGTCAGACGAGACCAAAGTTGAACTTTTTGGCCTGAATGCAAAGCGCTATGTGTGGCGGAAAAGTAACACTGCTCATCACCCTGAACACACCATCCCCACTGTGAAACATGGTGGTGGCAGCCTCATGCTGTGGGGATGCTTTTCTTCAGCAGGGACAGGGAAGCTGGTCAGAGTTGATGGGAGGATGGATGGAGCTAAATACAGGGCTATCCTGGAAGAAAACCTGTTGGAGGCTGCAAAAGACTTGAGACTGGGAAGGAGATTCACCTTCCAGCAAGACAATGACCCTAAACACACAGCCAGAGCTACAATGGAATGGTTTAGATCAAAGAATATTCATGTGTTAGAATGGCCCAGTCAAAGTCCAGACCTAAATCCCATTGAGCATCTCTGCAAGACTTGAAAGTTTCTGTTCACAGATGCTCTCCATCCAATCTGGTTGAGCTTGAGCTATTTTGCAAAGAAGAATGGGCAAAAAATGCAGTCTCTAGATGTGCAAAGCTGGTAGAGACATACCCCAAAAGACTTGCAGCTGTAATTGCAGCGAAAGGTGGCTCTACAAAGTATTGACACAGGGGGGATGAATACAAATGCACACCACACTTTTCAGATTTTTATTTGCTTACATTTTTGTAAACCATGTATCATTTTCCTTCCACTTCACAATTATGTGTTACTTTGTGTTGGTCTATCACATAAAATCTCAATAAAATACATTTAAGTTTGTGGTTGTAGAGTGACAAAATGTGAAAAAGTTCAAGGGGTATGAATACTTTTTCAAGGCACTGTACATGTCATTCATATGAGCATTGTTAATAATTGGTTATCTTAAGTCAACAAAACATATTGATTAATGTTTGAAGAACGATGCTGTTCCAGGTATGTCCAACTGAGAAGCGGCCCTGACGTAGACCCAGCAGACACTGATGTTATCACATCTAGCCTGGGAACAACTCAGGGTCCCCCAGGAGGAGCTGGATAGCTTTGTTGGGAAGAGGGATGTCTGGGATGTCCTCCTAAACCTGCTGCCCTGCGTCCCGGACCCAGATAAGAGGATGACAATTGATGGAAGGATGTTACTCTTACTTTCGGCTCAGTTTGTTTGAATCTGAAGATTTCACAGCAAACAATAGTTCCTAATCAGAGACGGAAGAAGTGAGAATCTTAAATTAAATTTGCAACTCAATCTGAAGCAGTTACTCAGAACATCTGATTATCTGTCAGTCAGATAATTGTAGATCTTTGTAATGAAGTATAATCAAAGTTAGGTGTGAAGTCTTCTCTTTTCTCTGGAGACAGACACTCCATCAATTCAATTCAATTTTATTAATAGTGTCACATCAAAACAGAAGTTATCTCAGGACACTTAACACAGGAGGACTAAACACGCAGGACTAGAATACGCTCATGATTTTCAGAGTTAATACATTGTCAAAGTCCCAACATCACCCAGGGGCAAGCGTTACAGCAATTCCCTTCAACAAAGAGGATGAAGGACATAATCTCCAATACAACTGAGATTCAACTATCCTTTTTTAGTTTCCTTATGAGTGACCTGGTTATGCAAGAGGAAGAACATTCACAAAGACAGAATGCTGTTAGCAGTGTGGCTGTGACAAAATGCTCCGTTTTAATCTGTGAGGGCTTTGTCACCACATCCTATTAGTGAGGAAATGGACATAAGTGGTCAAATTAGAATGCTTTATGTGGGATTTAACTTCATGTCTGTGTTGGGTGGAGAACAAAATGTCTGAGGGCAGCATTTAAGATTTATATCAGTTACAGCTACTATTTTTTTATTACTTGCGTAAGATTTTCATCCCAGGACATTTACTTGTAATGTGCGATGTGTACAATGTGGTATTATTACTTTGACTGAAGGATCTGACACGACTGCCCTGGGTTCACCAGCGGCTCATCAAAGGATTAGAAGACTGAGAGTCAACCTTGATAAACATGAGAGAGCGGAGTACATTTGTGTGCATGATCTCTCTGAGGAGCTCCATTCACCGTCTGAACACACAGCTCCAGTGTCCCGTCTGCTCACTCTTTTATTTCCCCACCTGAGAGGCTGATGTGTCAGACAAAAACAGACTTTATTTTATCCTTCTGTCTCTGCTATTTCTCTGTGACTCTCTCATTCTGCTCATGTTGGAATATGTGACTTGAAAGTTGATCCAAATCTCTCTTTGTTTTCGGTGTCATATCTCTGTCTCATATTCTCTTATTACCTTTCACCATGTTTCTCTTGGTTTTTCTCTTCAGTTGGGTGCACTTAAAGTCTTTGTGTCACGTATTTGCCTCTGTTCCCATCGCCAAAGGGCAAAATCATACAAGATAGACAGAACTTTATTTAGTCTTAAATCAATTGGACTGCAAAATATAAAAGGCGTAACTTAAAATCTCATTAAATACATCCAAAGATCGATTAAATATTGCTTTTACAACTTCAGCCGTAGCTTTTAATCAGGGTAACGTGTAAAGCTATTTCCATCTTGGTCAATGAATGTAAACACATCTTTCAAACAACAATCAATAGTATTTCCATGTTATTGGCACAACAAGAATTACCTAAATATATAGCTCAATATATAGCTCATTACAAGTATTCTAATGAGAAACAATCTATTTTTACACACTGCACAAGAGGCAGATCCTATAGAGAAAAGCTTAAGGTTCAACATCATTTACTAAGATAAAATGTATAATGAATACATAGTATTTTTAAATGGTATACAAACCGCGTCCTGAACAACCATGATACACATAATTTTAGAGGCTGCAATGGAGACAAAGAGACAAGGAAACAATCTTTAAATCTGACCAATTGATTCTCTGTGCTTTGCTCTGGCCTTGTTATGCTTCTTTCCCTCGACTGACACATCGGAGACTTGTGTCTGGTTTGATGTCCTCTCCCTTCAGACAGACAACGGATACAGACAGTGCCACGTGGGCTGGAGGTGGTGGCAAAAGGTCACAATTGAGATGAAGAATTAATGATTTTGTTTTGCTTCTGTATCGCATTCTGTCAGCCTGGGAATGATTTTCTTTGAAGAAGTTATCTGTCTTTCCAGTGTTGCTGCAAACTCTGCAGTGGTTTAATTAGTGAGACAGATGCATTTATCCATCTCTCCTTAAATCATTTTACTATCAGTACACCACATTAACATCGTCTTCATTAGTTCATGTCAAATCTGTTTTGTTCATCATTTAAATTGTGCTTTCTAAATTTAATTTGCACGTTGTTTTCTCCTCACTAGGAGATGGACATTAGTCTCAGCCCTGTTTCTAACAACCACTGCTGTAATGTTTGATTGAATGAATAGATTTTTGAATGAAAAATGTTTATTTTTTACACGGCCCCTTGTTATTATTGCAAGTACTGTGACTTGCATACATGAGGAACTTATGATTTTCAACCTCTGGAGAAGAAGCTTACAAGGTATAATTAACCAACAGGGCCATTAGCCTGCCAGTAAGGCCTTGACAAGGCGAGTCAGCGGGGCTTTCGGCTTTTTTTTTCTGCAGGACCTAATGAGGCTATAGAGCCAAGGGCAGCTCAGCTGACATTGGAAACCACAAGATTTATTTCTTTGAACCTTAATGGTCAGAGCTGGAAAATCATCTTGGTTGATGATGATATATCAGGAGAAATGTTCATCTCATATTTTGGTGTTTGTTTTGAAATGACTTCTCTAAAGTTTAAATAAGAAACCCTGCATTCTCATCCTGGAGTGGAAACGAATCAACCCCTCTGAAAATTCTAGGGATACAAGCTATCTTTTGAAACACGTCTCTCAGCCTTCAGCGCCAAAGCGGCCTCAGCAATTAACACGCTTTTCCTTCACTTACCTCAAAAGCGTTTCGTTTCTTTTGTCATGATTGTTCCTTTGGATGAAGTTTAAACCAAAGGATCGGATTTAGTTTACAAGGATGTCTTTGTGTGTTTTGGACAATAATATTTTCGGAAGGTCAAGACCATAAAGGATGTTTGAAAGGACGGATTTCTACTTTGATTTGGCAAAATTCAGTAAACAGGATGTGATGACAACCTGTCGGGACCAGACCTCTGATATCAGGAAATTCCCATGAGATTAGGCATCAAACACACACACACACCATCATTAAACCCTTATAATCTGCGCAGCTAAAGCTGTACACATCAATAGCAGGTCTGGGCTTCATGCCATACAGCCTCTGTAATGCTGCGACACACTGGCTGATTTACAGCAGGAATTCACCTTTCAGAAGAACCAAACCACCAGCCTGAGGATGTGAGGAGGCAAAGCGGCCAAAAATTAGATAATTGTTGTGCGTTAGCGAGGGCTCAGAGAGGACATTGATCGGAGTCGAGGCGTTGATAATTCTTTCAGGTACAAAGTTTTGGTTCGCTGTGATCTCAGGATTTTTATGATGTGCTTCATTCGTATTCCAGACGAGGAGCTCAGACTGTGTCAAATGGGTGATAATTACACCGAGCTGAAAGGGTCGCACTTATAGAGCCAATGTGATGAGACTGGGCCCAGTCCAGCACTGCTGATGGGGATAATGGTTGAACACCAACAGAAAAGCCTTTGGCTGGTTCTGGATGAGTCTGTGAGCTAATCATCTCTGTGATCCGAGTCTTCACTGTGTAGCTTATTAGATACACTATATTGCCAAAAGATTTCACTCACCTCTCCAAATAATTGAAATCAGGTGTTCCAACCACTTCCATGGCCACATGTGTATAAAAGGAAGCACCTTGGCACGCAGACTGTTTCTACAAACGTGTGAAAGAATGGGTCGCTCTCAGGAGCTCAGTGAATTCCAGCGTGGTACTGTGATAGGATGCCACCTGTGCAACAAGTCCAGTCATGAAATGTCCTTACTCCTAAATATTCCACAGTCAACTGTCAGTGGGATTATAACAAAGTGGAAGATATTGGGAACGACAGCAACTCAGCCAAGAAGTGGTAGGCCGTAAAATGACGGAGCGGGGTCAGCGGATGCTGAGGCACATAGTGCACAGAGGTCACCAACTTTCTGCAGAGTCAATCGCTACATACCTCCAAACTTCATGTGACCTTCAGATTAGCTCAAGAACAGCGTAGAGAGCTTCATGGAATGGGTTTCCATAGCGATCAGCTGCAACCAAGCCATACAATAGCAAGTACAATGCAAAGCTTCGGATGCAGTGGTGTAAAGCACGCCGCCACTGGACTCTAGAGCAGTAGAGACGCATTCTCTGGAGCGACGAATCAAACTTCTCCATCTGGCAATCTGATGGACCAGTCTGGGTTTGGTGGTTGCCAGGACAACGGTACTTGTCTGACTGCATTGTGCCACATGTAAAGTTTGGTGGAGGGGGATTATGGTGTGGGGTTGTTTTTCAGGAGCTGGGCTTGGCCCCTTAGTTCCAGTGAAAGGAACTCTGAATGCTTCAGCATACCAAGAGATGTTGGACAATTCCATGCTCCCAACTTTGTGGAACAGTTTGGGGACGGCCCCTTCCTGTTCCAACATGACTGTGGACCAGTGCACAAAGCAAGGTCCATAAAGACATGGAGGAGAGAGTTTGGTGTGGATGAACTTGACTGGCCTGCACAGAGTCCTGACCTCAACCCGATAGAACACCTTTGGGATGAATTAGAGCGGAGACTGAGAGCCAGGCCTTCCCATCCAACATCAGTATGACCTCACAAATATGCTTCTGGAAAAATGGTCAAAAAGTCCCATCAACACACTCTTAAATCTTGTGGAAAGCCTTCCCAGAAGAGTTGAAGCTGTTATAGCTGCAAAGGGTGGACCGACGTCATATTAAACCCTATGGATTAAGGATGTCACTTATAACTTATGTGCAAGGCAATATAGTGCATATCACAGAGAATCACTTTTTATTTTCTGTTGATCTGAAGCTCAGTCGGATCATAACAGAATATCTCACAAGTGTTTATAGAAGAGTGCTGCCTGCTGTTCGGAGAGAGCCAGGATAGCTGTCACCCCATTTCTAGTCTTTATGCTACGCTTTGCTAGCTGGCTACTGGCTGCAGATGGGAGAGTGGTATTGATCTTCTCATCTAACTCTTGGCAAGGAAGCTTCTCAAAACCAAAAACATTTTTATAAACTGCAGGTCCTGCAGTTTGACAGCTGGACATCTGCAACCTCACTCATTCATTTACTCCATAGTGAAAAGGGTAATTTCATCAAAATATGAGCAGTTTTCTAAAGGAATATTTCTTTGGTAGAAAGTAATTCCAGTCAAAACTGTTGACCGTGAACCTGAATTATCAATAGAAACAGGGCCACTGTTTATAGAAAGAGATGTAGCCTACAAATAATAAATCTCAGAGACCATAACTATCTGCATAGCTGAATATGACTAAAGGTAGGTATGTTTTTCTTAATTTGAATGAGCTAATCCTTTCAGTCTGTTAATGCCTTTGAGGGCATTGTTTATTCATCTAAATTTGTTTTTATTAATGCAAAAATAACAGCATCAACTTTCATTTCAACATTTATTCATCAAATAAAGAAACTTACGATGTAGAGATTTTTATTGTTTTACCTGACCCTTTGTCGGGTCAGATTATTCATTATTTCTACCGTGAATAAAAGGGGATATTAATCATCTAATTAGTCTTGGCAGAACATAAATGATGGTAACTATGAATAAATGACCTGCTGAATCACGGTTGCTTTTTAACACCTTTTTGAGGAGAATTAAAATGTGTTTGCAGGTCGCAGCATTAGCGACAGAAAGAGGGATAGCATCGAGGGACGACATAAAAGAAGATCAGTTACTCATGTTTATGCTCTCCTCAGTTTGCCATATTACCACATTATTTGCCTCCCTGGCCCTAAAGGAGAAATAATCCATTAACCCTTTGAACCTGCCGTCGCTGAAGCAAAAACTCCCCTCTGATTCAGTAGAGTCATTAGCGTCTCCATTAATTCTCCACACTCAGCGTTTCAGCTCCGAGACAACTATTCAAACAGCCCGTGGACTAAACAAGCATGTCTTCGGTCACTGAGTAGAAGCTCTACAGCGGAGAAATCCCTTCTTCCTAATATTCAGCGGGGAGAGAAAGTCACAATTCAAATCAATCTGTGCAGTTCAAATATTACCAGACTGAACCAGCAGATGATTGGCGACATTTTGATGGCGTGTGCTGAGAAATGTTTCAGCTCACAGAGAAAATGCTAAGTTGTCCTGTGATTGCTTGACCTTTCGTGGCAAAGTGCTGATAAAGATAATGAGCTGTTTAACTCCGTCGGTCTGAGCATTAGTGTCAGCGTAGATCGAGTCTGACCTTTGACAGGCTGAGCAGATATATCCCGCCTGAGGTAAAAAAAAAGAAAAAAGTATCAGCATAGTTGATATTTCAAGAGCATCTTGCTCTTCAAGGACACTGCCATACAAGGTTCCATAAAGTCTTGCCAGTTTACTGTTGGATCCATAGATGTAAAATGTGACAGGAAATCGCTGAACCTTAATTGTCAACAGAGAATAAGAGCAGCGTTTTTTTCTGCTGCAACAGAAAAATGTTGCTAAATTCTGTCATGTTTGTGGCAGTTTTGGTAGTCTGTCCAACTCTGATTGTTTCTGCACAGGATGAAAAGTTGTACTGTCTGGTAAGTGTGTAGTTTTCAGCTCAGACCCCAGAGCAGAGACTGAAGCAGGTGGATATCTTGTGCAGAGCAGGTAGAGAGACAGGAAGCTTGAAAGACCTGGATGAACTCAGATACAGGCAGCGTAGCGAGGCACACAGGAAACCTGAGCACGGACAGGAAAAAACACTGATCAGTCAAAATAAAAAAAAATAAAAAACACACACAAGAGAACTAACCTAGAAATTTCGTAGCAACTAACACAGGCGAGAACACTAGAAATGAACACAGCGCACTACCGAATGAGAGGGAATTATCTGGCGTTGTTGTTACGGCTTGAGGAGGAAACCAAAAGGGCTGAAATTCATCTGCGGGAGAAACAATTAGATATTTCCCGGTTCTCTTCTAAAGAGCATGAATTTGATGTGAGCAGAAATATTCGTTTGGTTCCACCGTTCAGTGAAAAAGATGTTGACAAATATTTCACGTTGTTTGAGCGTGTGGCTACATCACTGAAATGGCCTAAGGGCGTGTGGACATTGCTGTTGCAATGTGTCCTTGTCGGAAAGGCGCGTGAGGTATATTCTTCATTGTCTGTAGACAATAGTCTTGACTATGAAATTGTAAAATCTGCTGTCCTCAGAGCGTATGAGCTTGTGCCCGAAGCGTACCGTCAAAAATTCCGGCGTTTCAGAAAGAATGATAACCAAACCTATGTTGAATTTGCTCGCGAAAAGGAGGCTCTGTTTGAACGCTGGTGTGCGTCTCAGGGGGTAACAGATTTTCCCCAGCTAAAATCTTTGATGATAATGGAGGATTTTAAAAACTGTCTTCCTGAAAGAGTGACAACATACCTTAATGAGCAGAAAGTATCAGATGTGTCTAAGGCCGCTGTGTTGGCAGATGAATATGTGCTCACGCATAAGACAGTTTTTGGGGAGCGATCCTCTGGTTTCAGTGGGAGACCAGTTGACCGTGGTGGTGCTGGTAACAGTGTTAAAACCTTTTCTGTGCCAGTTGATAGCAGCACTCCAAAACAATGGGAAGTCAAACCTGATAAAACTGACATTGATTTGGGGGTTAAGGATAGTCCAATGTGTTACTACTGTAAGGAGAGAGGGCACATTTGTAAAACCTGTCCCATTCTTAAAAAGAAAAAAGCGAAGCCTGTGGTTTTGGTCAACACACAGAAGGCACATGCAATTTCTGTGGTGCCTGAGATTGATGATTTGGTGGATTTTTCTCCTTTTCTCATGAGGGGATTTGTGTCTATGGGGGAAGAGGACAGTAAGGTGCCTGTGACAATCTTGCGTGATACTGCTGCCTCTCAGTCCTTTATTTTGGAAGATGTGCTACCTTTTTCAGCTGAATCCTCTGTTGGTTCTAGTGTACCAGTTGTAGGGTTTGGTATGGAGGGCATGGGAGTGCCATTGCATAATGTTAACCTTGAGTCTGAGCTTGTTTCGGGTCCTGTAGCTGTAGGGATACGGCCACGTTTTCCCATAAAGGGAGTGTCTTTGATTCTGGGTAACGATTTGGCTGGGGGGAAAGTTTTGGTCACTCCTGAAGTGACGCCTGTTCCGATGTTGCAGTGTCCAGATAAACTTGCTGCACAGTACCCGAAGGTTTTTGCATCATGTGCTGTCACTCGCGCTATGGCTAAAAACCAAGCTACAGTTGATGATGAAATTGACTTGAGTGAGTGTTTTTTTATGGAGCAGGATGGAGGATCCTGTGTTGCGCAGGGTGTGTCTGCGTCCCAAGTTGGAGAAAGGTCTGAGACTAAACCAGTGTCGTTGTCACGTGACCAGTTGGTTGCTGAGCAGAAAGGTGATGCTGAATTGTCTGCTTTGTTTGACAGCGCAGTGTCAGAGGTGGAAGTGGATTCCTTGTCAAAGGGTTATTTTCTGAGGGATAACTTGCTGATGCGTAAATGGTCTCCTTTAAATGCATCTGGTCAGGATGACTGGAGCATTGTTAAGCAAATTGTAGTCCCACATAGGTATCGAAACGAAATCCTTCTTTTGGCTCATGACAATCCTCTTGCTGGCCATTTAGGTGTTAATAAAACATATGACCGTATACTACGACATTTCTTTTGGCCTGGGTTAAAGAGGGATGTAGTGCAGCATTGCAAGTGTTGTCACGCATGCCAAGTAGCAGGCAAACCAAATCAGACTATTGTTCCTGCACCCTTGTATCCGATACCTGTAGTTGGTGAGCCTTTTGAGCGCATTATGATAGACTGTGTGGGTCCACTGCCTCGAACAAAAGCTGGCAACAAGTTTTTGTTATCCATAATGTGTGCATCTACCCGCTTTCCAGAGGTGATTCCATTACGGAAGATAACTGCTCCCACAATAGTGAAGGCTCTTACTAAGTTGTTTTCCTTGTTTGGTCTACCTAAGGTGATACAAAGTGACCAGGGATCAAACTTTATGTCTAAAGTATTTGCTCAAGTGATGAAACAACTAGACCTCAAACATTGTCATTCAAGCGCTTATCATCCTGAGAGCCAGGGCGCTCTTGAGCGTTTCCATCAGACATTGAAGTCTATGTTGCGTACGTACTGTCTAGAATTTGAGAAGGACTGGGATGATGGCGTTCATCTGGTGATGTTTGCAGTACGGGAGGTCGTGCAGGAATCTTTGGGCTTTAGTCCTGCTGACTTGGTTTTTGCTCATACAGTACGTGGTCCTTTAAGAGTCCTAAAAGAAAAGTGGCTACAGGAAGAAACAAAACAAAATGTTTTGGAACATGTCAGTAACTTCGGATTCAGATTGCGGCGGGCATGTAAATTGGCTATGGAAAATCTTGAAACTGCCCAGACAAAGATGAAAGGATGGTTTGATAAAAACGCTAAGAGCAGAGACTTTTTGCCAGGTGACAAAGTTTTGGTGTTGTTGCCAGTTCCTGGGTCTAGTCTGCAGGCTCGTTATAGCGGACCATATCTGGTGGAAAAGAAAATGGGTGAGAGAGATTACCTAATTGCCACTCCTGATCGGAGGCGCAAGAATCAGCTTTGCCATGTTAACATGCTAAAACAATATCATGAGAAAAAATCTGTGAGTATTGAACCAGAGACGCTGGGTCAGACACTATCGTCCAAACCAGTTTTGGCTGCGATGGTGCTGTCCCCAGACACTGGTGCTGAAGTTGGTGAGGCCAGTTTGTCTGTGGCTATGACGCATGGTAAATTGTCAAATTCTGAGGCAATGAAAAAACTTCCATTGTGTTTGCCTCATTTGACTGAGAGTCAGAAAAGAGATCTGATTGCTTTGGTTGAGTCACATAAGTCGCTGTTTTCTGATGTGCCGTCACAAACTTCCGTTCTGAAACATGACATTGATGTGGCTGATAATAAGCCAATCAAGCAACACCCGTATCGCGTCAATCCAGACAAGCGCCGTCGTCTAAAGAATCAGGTTGACTATATGCTGCAGCATGGCATTGCCGAGCCTAGCTGTAGTTCATGGAGTTCTCCTTGTCTGTTGGCTAATAAGGCTAATGGTGACGACCGGTTCTGTACTGATTTTCGCAAGGTTAATGGCGTAACTAAACCCGATTGTTATCCTCTCCCACGTATGGAGGATTGTGTGGATCGTGTCGGAAGTGCTTCTTTTGTAACAAAATTGGACTTATTGAAGGGATATTGGCAAGTCCCTCTAACTGAGCGTGCAAAAGAAATCTCTGCATTCGTTACACCTGATGATTTCCTTCAATACACGGTCATGGCTTTTGGTATGCGTAACGCGCCAACAACTTTTCAACGGTTGGTAAATGTAGTGTTGTCTGGTCTGTCTTATTGTGAGGCATATCTTGATGACTTGGTTGTGTGCTCCAGGTCGTGGGTCGATCACATTGACCACTTGACAGAGGTATTCAAACGACTTGCTCATGCAAACTTGACAATCAATCTTGGAAAGTGTGAATTTGGCCAGGCCACGGTTACATATCTGGGTAAAGTGGTTGGCCGGGGTCAGGTTCGCACTCTCCAGGCAAAGGTAGAGCATATTGTTGCGTTTCCAGCTCCTACCTCTAGGACTGAGCTTCGTCGTTACCTTGCAATGGTGGGGTATTATAGAGGGTTCTGTCCAAAATTCTCTGTAGTGGCTGCTCCTTTAACGGATCTGTTAAGTCCAAAAGTCGTTATTGAGTGGTCCGATGTGTGTCAAACTGCTTTTGAACAGACAAAAAGTCTTCTTGTGCACGCACCTGTACTTATGGCACCCGATTTTGAGCAGCCGTTTAAGTTAGCAGTTGATGCTAGTGACAGTGGAGTTGGTGGAGTTCTTCTCCAAGATGGTTCTGATGGGGTGGAACATCCAGTTTCATACTTTTCTAAAAAGTTTAACCGCCATCAGAAATGGTACTCTACCATCGAAAAAGAGACTCTTGCAATGCTAATGGCTCTAGACCATTTTGAGGTCTATGTTGGCTCCTCAAATGTTCCCGTCGTCGTATACACTGATCACAATCCGCTGGTGTTCTTAAGTAGGATGCGAAATAAAAACCGACGGTTAATGAATTGGAGTTTACAGTTGCAGGGCTGCAATCTGGAAGTCAGGCATATCCGTGGCAGGGATAATGTCCTGGCTGACGCATTGTCGCGCCTGTGATGTGAGCTACTAAATAGTTTCTGAAATTTGGTGGGGGGTTTTTTTATTGTATTTTCAGAAACATATTCAGTAACTTAGGGTGGGGGTGTTACGCGCTCCCTCTGTTCTGTTAATAATACTAACCTGTCTCTCTGCTCCATTGGTACCTTAGGCTGCCTTGCTGATCCTGCACACTGATTGGCTGATTGGAGGCTCCTGGCCCAAGCTGCATCATGTTGGGCCTAATGAGGCCACAGCCTATAAAGAGAGCTGTGCCCTCACAGTCGGGTTCTCTCTCTTCATCCCCTCCCTGACTGGTGGCAGCAGCCTGGTGTTTTTTGGTTTGATTCATGACATAATGTTCTTTATGTAGGTTTCATTTAGTCTTGGTAAGGATGGGCTGGCATCACTGTTTACGTGGCTTGGTTTCTAGTTTAATTAACTCTCCAGGTAGTTCAGAGTCTCTGGTCCGACGGCCCATTGTGTGGTTGGCCAGAGCACCTGTTAATCTTATTTTCACCAGCCCATCTGACCCTTTTGTTGTTTTCGTCCAGGTTTATCTCCTTTTTGTTAGGCAATAATAAATCCTTTTTGCTTTGGAACCTGGTTTTGTCTTATGTTATTGGCCTTTGTGTTCTTTTTGACTTGGTGGCCGTAACAGTTGTAGTGATGAGAAGACCAGGCGGTTATATCGAGTAGATGATGACGATGATAGGAAACAGGTGTGGTCAGATGAGAGAAAAATTGGATGCCATAATACACACCATGTTTGGAGGAGAAATGGCACCGCAGATCACCCTAAAAACACCATGCCAACATCGAAGTTTGGAGGTGGAAACATCATGGTGTGGGGCTGCTTTTTTCAGGTAATGGTACTGGCATACTTCACATAATTGAAGGAAGTATAAATGGGCAAATTTACCGAGACATTCTTGACCAACATCTGCTGCCATTTACCAGGATGATGAAGATGAAACGAGGGTGGACATTTTAGCAAGACAATGATCCCAAAAACACAGCCAAGGAAACTTTCAATTGGTTTCAAAGAAAGAAAATAAAGCTGCTAGAATGACCCAGCCAATCACCTGACTTAAATCCCATTGAAAATCTATGGAAAGAACTGAAGATCAAGATTCATAGAAGAGGCCCACGGAACCTTCAACACTTGAAGACTATTTGTGTGGAAGAATGGGCCAAAATCACACCAGATCAATGCATGCGACTAGTTTCTCCATACAGGAGGCGCCTTGAAGCTGTCATTACCAACAAAGGCTTTTGTCAAAAGTATTAAATAAATATCAGTAGGCGTGTTCAATACTTTTTACCTGTGTGATTTCACATTATTACACATTACAACTTAATTTCTGAACATATTTTTGGGGGTTTCTTTGTATGTATGATTACTTGTTGTTACCAACATCTGGTTAAAATGTCATGAAAATAGCACCTTTGGAAATATATGTACTCAGAAAAATGGTGATGTGTTCAATACTTGTTTCACCTGCTGTAAATAGTTGTTAGTTAACACATTAGCTTCAATTCTGGTTTAATCATCATTTTATACTAACAATGGCACAGCATAATGTGAATGCTGTTGCTCGTTTTGACGAACTCACAATTATGATGCTGCCCTTGTTTCTTTATTCACAATATTTTGTTCATTCTGTTGTATATTCAAACATTTTGGAGCTTTTTCATGTCAACTCGCTTGCTGCTACTGTGCTGCAGCAGCTGATGTCTTCTCCTGTAGCTGAGCTGCTGCTGGAATCAACTGATACTCCAGAGTTTTTGTCATGGAAGCAGACTGCTGCATGGAAATGTCCTCACCTCAAGGCTTTGTTGGTGGATGCAATCACTCGTACCCCCCCTCCCTCTGCCCATCTGTCTTTCTTGTGGTCAGTAATAGATGTTTAAATGGGAGGAGAAATAGTTTGCTCAGATCGGCCCCCGCTGCTGTCAGCAGGAGATCGTAGAGAGGTAACAAGTATCAGCTGTGATGGGAAGGAGTCCTGCAGGAAAAAATGACCAACGTGGACAAGAAGAAAGAGAGAGCGCTGATGAGAGACAGACAGATGAAGAGACAGACAGAAAGAGGACGGCAGCTATGCTAAGAAGAAAAGAGGCAGAGGAGGAAGTTACATATTGGAAGGAGAACCGTAATTCATGTAGCGCTGCCTCAGGCTACCCTCTCCATTTAGATTAAGAGTTTGTGATGTGCAGGAAATTATATTATTACCAAGTAGTAGCAGGTTATTAGAAATTAATATTTGGCTAAATGTGCAGGCAATTTCCTTTTTTATGGGTTTATGTGCTGAGACTAGAGCAGCAGCACTGCAGTATTTATAAAAATGACACCAACTAATCTGTGAAACAAAACCCTCAGAGCGGTCAGGTTTCAGTCCTCTCTAATTCCACTTTTACTTTTTTTTATGTTTCCTTCGAGCAGATTTAGAAGCTGGACTTAAACTTAACCATTCTGGAATTTTGAAAATACATCTTTTGGTACCACTTTGTAGTTTATAAAAGGCAGCTCTTCAATCCATCAGCAGAATCCTTCCAATGTACACATGAAAGACTAATCTTCTGCAAATGTGCACCTGGACCAAAATCCATTTTCTGAACATCTTTCTAACATTTTCAACTTTCTCTTTTATTGCCTTCACCCTGTAAACTCATCCTGACAGTCATTGCCATACCTAAAGCATCCCTCCCACTCTATACGACTGCTTGTAGTCTTGATATACAAAATGAAACTTCCGTGTCGGAAATGAAGAGGAACTTAACCTTATGTGAACCTAAGAGCCAGAAAAGGATTTGTTTCTTCTTCAGTTCACTCTTGCTTTATTGATGCGTGTCCACTTTCTGTTTCCCAGGGCTCGCTCATTAACATTAAACATTAAAATGCAACATTTCAGACTGAAATCAATAGATTTAATGTAACTGATGAGACTGAATCTGGGTAAGGGATCCTTCTGTGTGAACTTTGCATGTTCTTCCCGTGTTAGTTTTCCCAGGTTCTCCGGTTTCCTCCCACAGTCCAAAGACATAATATTACTTAAGGTCTGAATTGCCTGTAGGTGTGAACATATGTGTGAATAAAAAGTGCTTAACTCGACTCAATGTGTGGAGTTAATCACGAAACGTATTAGAGTTTACAAGTGACTTGAGTCACATGAGTCGGCGTCACCCAGGGCACAGAAATCCTACCGGTGAAACCAGAGCCCACTGTCTCCAACTACAAATATACATTCAAACTTACTACTGTGAGTCTACTGTTTCTAGTGACTCGAGGAAGCAGATGCACTCAGTAAGGCTAGTATGGGTTGCCTGTTTAGCGCCATGACTTTTCCCCAGTCTTTAATCTGAGTCTAGTGTTTCATGCTGAAGTCAGAATTATTAATACGGCACATATGACACTATATACAATATATATATATATATATTGTATATAGTGTCTATCATTTCATAGTCATTCCAACGAATCTGGTGTCATTTTAAGCCAAATCATGATGTTTTTTTATTTATTTTTTTAAATAAACTCAACCAAGTAGTTTTGTAGCGTTTTTTGGTCACTTACCACTTGAATCAAACTGCGTCCGTTCAGTCCGGAAAACTAAGTTTCCCTAGAAGCGTAATTTAGTGTGTATTGAAGTAGTATAAAACATAATTTTGTGGGAGACGGGCTGACTGAGTCGCAGCATCCAGATTGATATATGCCTGCTCTGTTGAATAAGAAGCAACGGCAATAAACTTTTCTCTTCATATCAATTTTGCCACAAATAAATCTACTCGGAGCCAATAGCCTTTGTCACTATGCCACCTATTTTGTGATAACAACGCTGGTGAATTTCTAATTTTTCTCACCACTTTTAGTGTCATCAGGATGTCTGCTGATCTTTGGCCATTCTCTCTCCTCTTAGCAGGTTCACTCTTGTCCAAATCCATCAGTGTTCTCCAGTCCAGTTACCTGTGGACAGTCACTCTGTCCTTATAAGTGGTTCAGTCTGCTGACCCTCTCCTCATCATTTCACACCATTGAGGCAGTTTCTCTCTTTTAGCGGCGTTTTGTTCCAGATGAGAGCAGCTGTCAGTCACAGCTGATGCTCAGAGGTTGTTAGGACTCTGAAGCCTCCCATTGTGAAGCTCAGGGCCTAATATCACGCTTCACAACACTCCTCGGGGGGATCCCCAGTCGGCCACAAACCCAGCCTCTCAACCGCCCAGTGGTTCATTCAGACCTGCGGTGATGCTCTGGGCTAATGTCATGCTCGGCAACCCTCAGCGCCCTCAGCCACGAATGTAGCGAGTTAGTTCATTAGTCAATAAAACAGTGATAGAATCATCCAAACAATAACATTAACGAAACATCAGGACAACTTGCTGTTTTTACACATGAACGCAGTGCTAAAACGTTCTCCTTTATATGGGATTGTTTACAACGGCGTGATATTAACATTATATATACGTTTACGAGGATAGAACAGTGATGTTGAGCAAAGTGGCTCATAAACATCCAGTTTCTGGTGTTAATGACGATTCTGGCACCAATAAAACCCAATCTTTATTTTCCGCAGGGAAATGACTTAATCCAACAGGGCAAGGGTTTCCTTAATGACTCTGCAGTAAAGCAAGCAGGATCACTTTTGTTTTTAATGTTGCAACATTAATCTAACTTAAGTACATAAAACAGTTCATAAAACACTGAGCCACTGTTTTGGTCCAGTGTTTATGGTCGTAGACCAAACTTCAAATCCACTACACAGCAAAACACACTAAGACAAGAGCAACAACACTTTTACATGCATTTTAACTGATAACTAATATGTTAACATAATATATAACTGCCCACCCCTTCAAAAGAAACATTAGGTGGTTATTGAAAACATTGTTGAGATTTCCAAGCAACATTTAGTCTTTGTAATGGCAGATACATTACTAAGAGTCCTACTTACTCCAGACTAGACCTCTTTGCATAAATATGCATGTAAAAAATGACACCCACCCTCATTAATCACAAGCAAACCAGAGGAAGTGAATTCAGATGCCCTGCAACCTTAGCAGTATATTTATTTTCACCATTCTTTGTTTCTGATCAAACTTCTCTCATCTGCTTGATTAGCCAGCAGCACTCATAGATTCAATCACCAGTAAAAAAAAAACCTCCCAATTCCCAGCATGTCAAATTATGCCGAGTTATTCCAACATCTTGTTTTCACTGTGAATGAAGTGTGTGACCACCTCGCTGACCCCGTTTTTGTAAATCTCAATAAACGAGATGATTGTTTGATCCTCTTAAGGCTTTAAAAGAGAGAGCTAATCACAAACCAAATGACTGATTTGTAGTGTATTTCCCGTTATTATGAAAATAAAAAAGTGATATAATAATAATAATAATTGTGATATAATGTCAGCGGTGATATAATGTCCTCAGGATGAGGACCAACACGTTTTAAGTTAATCTCAGTTACAACTCAATCCAGGACTTTATTTCCTTTCATACGAGGAGAAGTGAAAGGAATAATATAGAGATAAGCTTTATAGATCAACATGACATTTCTTAAGGAACTTTAATGTCTCTTATCTTAAAAGAGACGTTTTCACGTCTGAGGCTGTTTGTGTGTCAAGAAGATAAACCAAACATAGCTTCAGATTCAGATAATTCACACTATTTTCATGTATATTTTTACTCCTGTCTGTCATTGTGTGGATAAATATCTTCTGGGTAAAGTGAATAGAGATCTGAAGCACAACTTTGACAAAGAAAAAACATTCCTGCGGCTGTTCAATTCAAATCAGATAAAAGTGCAGATATTTCAGACATGTTTCTTGCAAAGACTGTCTGAATAAACTTAATAGATAGGCCTATAAATAGTCTTCAGCGTCGAATTATACCTGCTTAGAGTTTCATTTTGTCTCAAAGTACTCATCTGTTGAGTGTCTACCTTTCTCAGTCCACCTCATCAGCTCTAACACACACAATGTATAGAAGAAAAAAAAAACACTTTACATTAGGGAACACATATTAACCATGAACTAGTTTCTTATTAGCATGCATATTAGAAGCATATTGGCTGTTTATAAGCCATTATAAATCACTTACTAATGCCTTATTCTGCATGATCATATTCTGCAACTACTTGGCCATTAACTACTGTGAGAGCTTTCCATCAATAATTTCCAAATCACTGCCTATTGATAGGGAGTTAGGGAGTTGTTGTAAACCACTTAATAAGAAGACTAGTTCATGGTCAACATGTGTTCCCTAATCTAAAGTGTTACCATAATGATTATGTTAGAAGCCGAGAGCAAACAACGCATTTAATAAAATTATTTTTCAATAATTGACATTTGATTTCACGTCACTGAAAAAGCCAACACACATACATCTACTATCTTCGTGAGAGGTCATAGAGATTTAAAAACATTACAATGACCGCAACCACCTAGTGACAAAAAATCATAGCAACTGCTTAACGACCACCTGGCCCGTCTGCTTGCATCATACGATGTTAATAGTATGAAATAAACAAGGGTCGTATCAATTTACCTGCTACTTCAACTCCTTTAAAACACAAAAATATATTTTTAACCACTTGGAGACAGAAACAGGCTGGGAGTATTTAACACCATTTAAGTTGCAAAATGATTAGCAATTAACAGTTGCCTACTGTATTTACACATCCACCAGATGTAGAGCAACATTTCCATTAATTTGAAGTTGTGTTTATGCTGCACGCGTATGTTATTTGGTATGTGGGTTGGTCAATGTCCATGATGCTCTGATTGGCTCTCAGCTTCAATTCATACACTTCAAAAGTGCACCGACTGATATAAATCTCCAAACCTAACATTGTAAGCCAATTAAACACTTTCATGCGGACAGAGAGCAATGAGGTTTATAGTATCTTTACTATTTTCAGGCCTGAAGAAGTGTCTTTAAAAATGTTTCGGCCATTACAGGACAAAAAAACAGGGCTGATGAAATACTCTAAATTGTACTTAACCTAATTATGTTCTTAGTACATTATTTTTTTCTACACCACATGCAAATGCGTTTTTTTTTTTTTTTTTTTTTTTATTAGACCACAACATTGTCATTGCATGTTGGGATGTCATGATTTATTGGTATTTACCAACATATTTACATATGAAATATTGACACCATCTTAATAATACATGTGATAATATTGTGTAAATAATCCAGCTCCTCTTAATAATTTTTAATGTATGTACAGTTGGTTAAACAGACTCTCTCTCCACCTTAACTATAAAATATACAAAACAAACAACAGATGAATGTGATTGATAGCATTATTATCGCATTATTAGTTTTCAAATTGTATCTATCGATCTCTTATAGATATATAATATGTAATTGTGTGTTGGTCAGTCATAAACATGACTGAACAGAATTGTGGAATGGCGTACGATGAAAGTAGCTATGACATGCTGCATATGTGGTGTTCATGTACCCAAAAACTGTTATTATGTCAAGTAATGATACCATCTGGTCAGGAAGTAAAACTGTGATGAAATTAGTTCCACCTTCCCTTTACTCCGCTGGCTGACCGGCCATGCTGCCTGTCTGCACATCATGTTCGCCTGCCAATATCCTGAGTAATTGAGCTATTTTGGATAAACCTCCCTCTACTTCTCTGGGTTTTCCTTGTACAGAAAGGCAAACTGGCAGCAGTAACTGGAACGAGTAAATCAATCTACATTCAATAGCATCACATAACAACAAAAAAGTAAATAAATCCAAGCAAATCCATGTTAAACTTGTGTATCATTAGAAATAATCACTCATTGCTTTGTCTCTGTGGACTGAATGTTGGAGAGGCTGAGACAGACCCAATAGTCACACTGGTAATTATGCTCTGCATGATTAATTTCCTCACCAGTTGAGCCACTGCTCTCCAAGAACAGATTATTTAGGCTCTGATGAATTTCCTCTCAACAACTTTTTTTAATGAAGGCGGTAAATTGAAATGCTATTTTCAGGTTTAAATGAAAGCCAATTTCCGTCTATTCCTGAAATGATTCATTAATGGATAATAATAGCAAAGCACAGGTGGAATCAATGTACAAGCACAGTTAACTGGTACCGATCAATGGTTCGATTAAGTTGCTATGGGACACTATTTTCAGTCAACATAAATCCCTATGTATTCAAATAACTGCCCAGTGCTGATCAATTAATTATCAGGGAAGATATTGTTTTACTGTAATATATGGGTGTTTTGAGTGTCACTGACAGTAAAACAGTACATTCATATCACTAAAAGAAAAAATAATTAAATCTGCTTTTGAGTCAGTATTCATGACTGTCCATTGCAGTCCGTTTCGTCTAAAAACTGAATAATTCAATAAATCACACGTCAAAATTCAAACCCATCTATCTTCTGTGAAACTATCCACACCAAATCCAAAACTTTTTCCCCTTCCTCTACTTGTTTGATTTCTATTTTGGATGCATATGAAAATAAGGCAACCAATAAAATTATGACTTTTGCAAAGACGATCAATCATTTCTTTTGGGGGGGGGGGGGGGGGGGTCGTTATAATGGGTCATTCTTTCATACTAGCACACACTAAAAGATGTTGATAGTGATTGATTGGTCTGACAACATAGTGCTCTTTTAGATAAGCTAATTAAGCGAGGTATTCCCAATACTTTATGGTTGGATTAAAATACTTGTGTTAGTACTTTTGCGAGTTTTACACTCTACTTAAGAAAAGTTTGAGTTGTTGGTAAGACGACATGGAACACTGCTGCATTTGAGACATTTGACTTTTGTTAAATAGAAAGGGAATTAAATAGAAAGGGAATTGTGAAGGGAATTATACTAAAAGAAAAGAAATATAGAAAAGTTCATTCTTCCTCTCATAATGGCATCTATGGATTAGCATTATCATCCTTTGTTATGTAGATGCAAATGTTCTCAAATTATACTGTTAAATATCATGAATAAAGATAGTTATTTCTATTTGGTTTGTTGTTTTTGCTTTGATTTTTTCATTTGTAATTGTCATAAGATTGTGAGGATGTCAGCGACAGCCTTCTTTTAGCCTGTGGATTGTTTCTTTTATGATGTGGATGTAAGAGCTGTTGCTTGTTGTCGTGTAAGTATGTTAATTCCTGACAGACAGGAGCTGCGGTGAACCGACCAACAACTCCGCTGCCAGTCTGATGAGCTTTGTTCCAAAGCTGTCTACACACCAGTTTCAAGGATGAAATGGAGAAAAAGTATAACTGAGCTCACTTCTAATGCTTCCTTGTCTCGCCTGGTTTCATAAATCTAGGATTATAAAACACCTCCAGGCTGTTTTTAACTGTTTTTGAACCAGACGTGTTGTGTAAAACATTCATATTTAAAGCATCAGTCAGGAGGAGCTCCTACAAGGTGGCACGAGAGGAAAAATCAGGGGACAACCAAGTCCGGAGGATTAATCCAACTTCTCCCTCATAAAAAATCAAATCTTGCCGCCTGGTCAGTTCCCCTCGCTGTCTGACCCTCTTAGGTGCTCTTTAGCATCTGTATCTCACACGGTTGTCGTTATTAGACGCTCAAAGCAACTGACATAGTACAAACTATGCGTTAGTCCACATAGGGCAGGTGGAAGGCGTGGCTGATGGGTCAAACAAACAGTAGGACTTTCACCCAGGAGACCGCCGCTATGTGCATTGTGAAACTTAAGTCGCAAGTCATGTGACTCATTAGTATTGTCAGTCAGGTGAGTCACTTGTCACTTGTCAACATTATTGTTATTGTTCATTTGTCAATGAACAACATTCTTTTCCTAACCCCCTTGACAAGACACTTTGCATGTAAATAGATAGACTCAACTTTATTGACTCCGAGGGGAAATTCATCTTGGACACAGTGCTGCAGTCCCTTACTTTAAATGAAAAACATCACAAAAACAAACTTGAAACCAACTTAAAGCATACAGCATTTTAAAGCATACCTTGGACATTGAGAATACAACTGACTAAAATGCAATAGTTCTTGTGTATTTTAGCAACATCTTAATGGAGGCTTGAAAAAATTATAGCATCTTCTTCACAGAGATTCATATTCAAAGAAGAGATAATGCAATGATTTTATTGCCCATCATGACTGCCTGCTCATACATGCTCTCTATCGGCTCGTGGTCTTTCCTCCCTTCATGGCCGTTTTGTGCATAATGAAGCCTGATTTTCAGTTGCTCTCAGAGGGGCACTCCAGCATTGCCTGGTAGAACAAAAGCATGATCTGACTGCCCACTCCATACAGCGTCAACCGCCTTATTAAGTAAAGCCTCTCCTGTGGTCTACGGCAAAGGTTATCACGATGTTATGTAACAAGCACACGGCAACCCTGACACCGTTCAACAATGATGCTAGAGGGGAAACTAGAGGGCATAGTTTGAAGGTTATGGGCACTGACACTTAGAAATTAGAATGCTGTGCAATGTCGACACAAAATATCATACAATAACAGGCCACACCAAACCATGCGTGTGTTTCAGAAAAAGACATAATTAATTCCTAAGTATGCCACTAATAAAAGGGTTTTAGGCTTTGACAAATGTTGAAAGAGACAGCTGACATTTAGTTTGAATACAGTGACCATACACCCGCTATCGAGTAAACATAAATACTAGATATATACAGGCACACACAAATACATCAGAGAGAAAAGCCACAAAAGTGCAACTTCAAGATAATAACTAAATATTATCAGTTGAGTAACAATTTTGAGTAAAATTTATTACATTTTATGACTGACTGTTCATAATAATTTTGCGATTCAAGTCCAAGGCTAGTTGTCAACCGGACAAAGCCCCCAGATCCCCAGAAGCCCAAGGTTCACTGTTCGTTTTTTGGACTGAAATTGTGTTTTCTTCATTTTGGCTGTGTTTATTGCTGACTTTTACATATTGCCTGGTAGTTGGATGCGGAGTTAAGGAGCAGTGGTCTGTCGCATGGAGTAGCAGAAACACATGATCGACTCCTTGGCATTAACAGGCTAATTTAATTTCTCTTTTCAACCATGCAAAGCCCCTACAAGTCCTAACAAAGCACAAGACACTATGAAGCCATAAAGCTTTGCAGCAGATTGTCCTGAAGCAGTGAGTTGAATTCAAAGTGTTATTCAGCATATGTTGCCAACCTGCTTCATTAAATCCTCGCGGCATTTCTACCATATGGGAGCCCATAAATAATAAGTTAAAAGTTTGAAACTGTGAACATGTTAAATTTGATGTAGATGGAGTGTGCCGAAATGATCCAGGTCCGATGGGTGCTTACCCGGCCGCCCATCTGAACCTGAACCTCCTTTCACAAACCAATGGGAGACTAGAGAGTTCAACGAGACAAAAATAACTTATTATCTGTGACAAAACAATCAAACAGTTTTTCGTGATTTAAAACAGAATGTGATTAAATCAAAGTGTGACGGTAGCCAACAACATAACTCTAATATGGTACTTTAATCGCTCAAATAATACGCTGAAACGAGAGGGTTTGAACATTCAGAAATACACTCTGTCATGCCAAAAACTTCAACTCCAAAACTTACTTCCTGATTGCCGATCTCAAGCACTCATTGCAGAGTTCTGGGGGAGTGGCTTTGAACAGAGGTCTGAACGAAGGGGCGGAACGTTTTCGGTTTGACAATGCGTTCAGAGTCAAAATCTCTGTGGTTTTTACAAATGTCTCTGTCTTTAACATTGAAGGAAGTCTGAAATTGTATGCAGTTGCAATTGTATGCATGTTTTTAAAGCACGCCTCACAGACACACACACACTCACACACATGTAACCTTCAAGCACCACCCTTTACCTAGATTGTGAAGCAGAAGGTGAATACCATCATCTTCTCTTGCTTAACATGCAAAACCACACGTGAAAGATTTACGTGAAGAAACTCTCGACATCTGTTAATGCGTGTGCAGCTCAAATAATGCAGGTGCAGTGCTCTTCGCCTGCTGGACTGAGGGAACACCATCAACATGGCAAACAATCTTTCTTCAACAATCATCACCTACAGCGTTACTTTACAACCAGACCTGCATTCCTTCCACATCTATTTAACCACATCTATTTAACTGAATTTACAGTGGAGAGAGGGGCAACCCAACACTTCCTCAAATGCAATGTGCATTAGACAGAAGAGTTGACGCTCCGAGCAGCTTGATCTCTGCTCTGCTCTCAAAGAAACTCTGAGTGCCTTTTCTGTTTCAGCCAACTGGCCGGCCGCTCGGCCAGCAGGCCTCCAACAGCCTGCAGCTGCTGCTGTGAATATAAAGCAGAGGCAGATCGCATCGATCTCCAGCCCGCTCTGTCTGGTTTTCGACATAAATACAAACATGGACAAGAAAAGAGACACTTTGGGCTGTTAATACTTGAGTTTACTCCATTACTTGCCAATAACTGGATACAGAAAGCACACTACGACTTTGAGCGCCTGCATATCTATTTTTCAGTCAAATGATTCAAACATATTATTTTTAGCTTAATATAAAACTATGCTACAGTGCATACAGAAAAGAATAAGTATTTGCTGTAAACATAAACGCATTCCATCCATTCCATGCTGGGAATGTGTTAAAAAAAAAGCTATATTCATTACCATGCACAACATGATGATTACTGACTTATAATTCAGATCAGGGAAGACACCACAGTGTCACAATATTATTACAAACATACAGAAGTTATCCAATGAGTCAAACAGAATTACTAACAAATCCTGAATCAATGTTGGTCAAACATTCACTGTTTGTACATATATTATATTCAGCTACTTATTATCATGAATGTTCCCAAATCCACTCTTCACACAGACTGTGTGATGATTAAATGAGCGGGCTGAAAACTGATGCTCTGACTGCAGCTGAAATATGAAACCAGGATGAATTAAAAATTATTCATTGTCCAGATGACACTCTCATTGTATCAGTGTGATGCACAGGAGTCAATTAATAATTCAATGCGGTTCATTTGACAAAGAAATAATGACATCTTTAAGACTTTGGGGGCACTAATGAACAGGTCTGCATGCCAGCAAGCTTAGACACTCACTGCTTCTGTTACTTTGGCAAATTGTCCCAAAATCTAAATATTTAATCAGTGTAGGCCTACTCTGGAGAAAGCTGCTGGTTTTTAATGATCAATTCCAGCAATATCTATTGGCAAACTCATTCTTTCTCAACTCAAATACCGATGCTTGGTCAGTGGCCCTACGCTTCAAAGGTATGGGTGTAACAGTGACCCACTGACCTTTCCTCACACATCACCATGAGGTAGACATTTGTGGTTTCTACTGAAATTTCACAACAACTTTGGATGGAATGCAACAATGTAACACATTTGATCATCCACTGACTTTTCATATTCATTCAGTCAATATTTCATTTTTCAATAATGTGGTTTGGGGCTGCACGGTGGTGTAGTGGGTAGCACTCTCGCCTCACAGCAAGAGGGTCCTGGGTCGATTCCCAGGTCGGCCTGGGTTCCTTCTGAGTGGAGTTTGCATGTTCTCCCCGCGTAAGCGTGGGTTCTCTCCGGGTTCTCCGGCTTCCTCCCACAGTCCAAAGACATACATTGGGATAGGTTAATTGATGACTCTAAATTGCCAACATGTATCTACATGTTGGCCCTGTGATAGACTGGTTACCTGTCCAGAGTGTACCCTGCCTTCGCCCAATGATAGCTGGGATCGGCTCCAGCCCCCCCGTGACCCTAAATACAGGATAAGCGGTAGATGATGGATGGAGTAATTTGGTTTGACATTTCCATTAGCCTCAGCTGTACTTTTTGTTTAGTCTTATTTAGCAAATGTTAGCATGCAAACATACTAAATCATGGTCACCTTTATACCTATTTAAGATCTTAGCATTTTCACTGGGAGAATGCTAGCATACTGACGTTAGCATTTAGCTTAAAGCACCGTTGTTGCCATGTACAGCCTAACAGAGCTGCTAGCATAGCACTGTTAGTCTTAGTATGCATATTTAAATCTTTCTGCATAAATGTTGCACATACTACATGTGGATATTTTGACTTTTCATAACAAGACATTTGTTATTAATATTATTGATGTTGGCTTTCTACTATTCAAGTGTTTTAGTGGGCCATGACAGTGTGACAGTGAGTCAGTAGGCTATACACAATATCAGGACCATGAAGCTAATCTAAACTAAATGGAATTCATTGGGCTTATATTAAAAGTGAGCTGGTGACGGAGTATAAATATTGAGAAAGAATACTGATGGTGGGTGCGAGGTCAAGTCCAGCAAGAGCAAAAACACAGTTCTCTTTGAATGGAAACAAATTGCTTTCCTCACGATGCCCATTGTGGCTCAGTTTCACTGACGACTTCAAAGAGTTTATATCAAACAAGAAATCTAACTTTTACAAAACAGAAATAGCATCATTGTACTTTTTCACAGCATGAACTGCTGAAAATGGTGAGATGATTTTGTAATGATGTAAGAAAAGCCACATAACAGAAATTCACACCACGATGAAGCATTTCCGAAAGCTGTCAACATTAAATCTATGAAATAACCTGTTGCACATCAAAGGTTTGATAAAGTCTCTCACCCGTCTGATTTGAACATTAAGCAGCCAGCTGGTTTCTCTGTGTGTGGCGTGTCTGCCATCGAGGTGTGTGATGCTCATGTTGAGTGTATGCGTTAGTGCACGGTGTGATCCCTTGTCCCTCACAGAGCCTGGCTTTATTGCTATCTGATTCCCCCTCTGTGTTTGTTCTCAACAGGATTTTTAGCATCTGATTCCCCTGCTGGCTATACTCAGTAGGTTCTCATTATCAGATTCCTCTGCTAACTCTCTCTGCACGTCTTCCCCTCTTCCTCTCTGTTTTCAGGGCTTTTTCTATAACAAACAAACCCTGCAGGGCGATACCAAGATCTCCCCTCCCATGTGGGATCACAGTTACCCCCCCTCCCTCCTTGTTCACAGACAGGAGTGTGAGTCTAGCCAACACTGAGCTATTTTATTCAGGTTTTCATGGACAGCCATGTGAGCTGCATAAAAAATGGGTAGTGTGTTGCATCCCGTTTACTTTCCACGCTTCCTACTGGTATCCCTCTTAATTCTGGTAGCATCTCACATGATTTAGATACAGAAAGCATTTTTAAATTAGTTATAAAAGCAAAAAAGGTAAGACAGCGTTCCCATATGAAAATAAAAATTAGGAAATTTTGTATTGTATTTTGTATATTTGTATTCAAAACAAATAGGGCTCATCATAACCCTCATTTTATTTACTATGATATAGGACAGCCCATATAAGATGACCTGGTTTTTGTTATCTATCGTAGTACGTCTGCCTCCTACTTATTTCTATTCTAGTTGTCGTTTGCTCAACTGTACATGCTTCTGTCAGTCAGATTGATTCTGTTAACAGCTAACAATCTGGGGAGTGCATGGTTTTTCAAAACCCCTGGGGCAACATAGGCATGTATTCACTCTGCTATCAGTTCGGAAACATAACCAGGACTACTTCATAATGATGCTGCTGTCAATCAAATCCGCACTTATCCACCTCGTGTCTTTCCTGTTTCTTAGAAGTGTTTTTTTCCCCCTCAAAATTAGAAACGTTTTTGGTCAGAAGTGGTCCTTCTTGTTATGGCTACCTGCAGTCCTGTTTTCAACATGACTCATGTCGCTCTTCGCTTGCACCTGAACTTTGAGTAGCCTAGCAATTTGTTATTGAATGCATAGCTTTTCTGATATCTTATCTATTCAGTGAATTTTACACTCAATCATTTTTAGGTAATGATTTGAAGTCTGAGAGGGTCTATGAGGATATTAATGTCAATCCATTGGTGCATGACTTTGGTCCAAACTAAAATACCTGGACAAGACCTGGAGCCATGCAATATTGTGTAGACATTTGTGATCCAAAGAGGATGAATCCGAATGACTTTGATGAGCCCCTGACTTTGGTGACCAGCTTGTCAGTTCAATTATCTAGTGATTTTGCAACATCACTCTGAGAAATAAGGATTCCAAATGGGTTCTTCCTGAAGGGTTGCGGTTCTACCCCAGAAACATTTGCTATTGATGAATCCTAAAGGTGGTTGCAAGACATCTTTGTTATGCAAAGAATCTAAGACCCCTTTTTGGAATTAAGAGTTATTTAGGGATTGTTGAAAGTATGGGGAGCATGTCTTCAAATAAATAAAACATGATTGTTCTGGGTTGCGCTGCACCACATCAGTCCTGGCTGTTAGAGGATTCTGGAGGCCTAAGGCAGCTGGACATGGTTTAAGTGGCCTGAGGGTTAACTGTCAAACTAATACCATGGACAGGCTGTAGAAACATTTATGAAATGTAAAACTAAATATGAAAGGGTTCTCAGTAGAATGCCCCAAACGTGTTATAGCTCATATATACCCTGAGAGGATTTTGGGTAAAACCTTTTACACCACCGAAGAGTTCTCTGTAGATTCTAGGGGGTTCTGGGTGGAACCTTTCACAGATGGTTCCAGGTACAACCATTTATGTTTGGTTCTAGGTAGTGCCCTGTGAAAGGAATCCAGGTGGAACACTTAGAGAAGGTTTTACCTTTTCACCAAAAGTCGTTCTCCTATGGGGACAACCAAATAATCCCATAAAGTGTACCAGATTTATTGGCACAAAATGTTACAATTCATGTGGTTTGGTGGAAGGGGAAGAACAGGAAATCCTTATGTTTTCCAATAGGCGTACCCCCACTTCAGTGTTGAAGTAATACACTTTAATTGCATTTTTGTTGTGTACGTGTTTGGTTCTGAAACAGTTTAGTGAATAAACCCCATTTTCTGCTCATGAGGGAATGCAATTTGAAATACCTATGTTGGTATTGATTTTAATTAGATGTAAATTTGAGTGATGCCGCTTCTGTAGTTTTTTTTCTTTTCTGAGGTCTAAAAGCAGTCGAAAAGTTACTGAAATACAACTAGGCAGTTGTGGACGAAGTAATCAATTAAGTAAAGGTATTTTCAGCAAAACTATCAAAAGTTAAAATACTCATTATGCAGTATGACTCCCTTCATAGTGTTGTGATATAGCATGATATATAATTTTGTTTTTATTTGGACATATGCTTTTGTTTAAAAGCAAGCTTAACCAGCAAGTTCTCATTACCAGGGTACCAAATACAGATGCTTTGTAATGCCCCTTGGCGTCTGATCCTTGCGCACAAGGCTCCTTTTAGCATCTGTATGGGATGCAGTAGGTTTTCACGTACCTACAGTGTAAACCCGTCTGCATCAATATTAGACGATCTGACAAAAGGATCTGGGAGTCTGTATAGTGACCGAGAAAATGTCAAACAAACAGGAGTTTTGTTAGAGACTGATGTTTGTGATGCTGAGTTATTTTGTAGATACGTTAGTACATTGTTTACATTCTACTTAGTTTACTTATTTTAAGCCCAAACATAATGTTTTTCCTGAACCTAACTAGGTGCTTTTGTTTGAATTCACAAGGTTAACCACGTGTTTAAGCGACCAAGTTGGCTTAAAGCTGTAGTCTACGATTTGAAAGGTTTGAAAAAAGCATCCCCCCCCCCCACACACACCCCTCCCCTCTGTGCTCATCCGAGCTCTATCGTTCTCCCCTCGCAGCCTCCCACCTCCCTCATATTTACGAAAATAGTTCACCGAAATGTGTTTCTGAAGACATTTTTTGCGAGAAATAAGCTATGCAGTTGCTGAATCTGTCTTTATTTTAGATCGACAACGTTCAGTTTGAAAGATTATCGAGAGCTTGCGGGCGGCTGCGCCGTCTCTCGAAACTCGACGCTCGACGTGATGGCATTGCACGGCTTCTTACATAGACAATGAATGGGAACATTCCCTCCGATATGAACTCAGGCAGGACACCGTTTAGTTTCCCGGTGTGTCCGGGACTTCCACAACATGTACAAAGCAGTAATAGTGTTTATTACGGCCATGAATGATGAAACATTATCGGTGTAAATGCAACGGGTGCCGGTCGGATTTCTTGACACCGCAGCCTCAGCCAAAATCACGTGAGAGCCCTGCTTCGTACCTGAACTGCTCAGGACAACAAGCAGCTTGTCTGCTCATAGTTTCAAACGCGGAAGTGAGTCGGGAGGAGACGTGAACAGGAGCAGAGTGAGCGAGGATTGGATCGGAACATGCGGTCCGCATGGCTACTATTGGCTAAAGTTTGGCTCAAGTGAAAAATCGTAGACTAGAGCTTTAACTGCAACTCTTGCATGTATTTTTTTTTTTTTTTTGGCAGCAGTCTTCACTGTCAACGACCCAATGCAATGTTTTTAATTCACACCACAAACTAACGAGATTTTACACCAATTCAATCCTTTAAAATGGCAACTTTTTCGTAATGGATGTTAGACTTTCGTGTGAGTGAGTGAGAGAGAGAGAGAGAGAGAGAGAGAGAGAGAGAGAGAGAGAGAGAGAGAGAGAGAGAGAGAGAGAGAGGGACCCGCAGACAGCTGTTTTATGTTGCTGTGGAGAGTCTGCGCGCATTTTAGTTTGGCTCCAGCTGGGCTGCTAAATAGCCGTGAAAACAACAGACAGGCTGCACAGCAGACTTCGCTGACCTCCCTCCTTTCTCTCTCTCTGACCGGGTTTGAGATCTCTTGGTGCTGGAGCGGAGAGACATCTCTCCCCCAGCAGCCGCCGGGCTTCTATGCAGCCTCCCGCCGCCTTCATCATCATGGATTTTGGGACTAAAAGAGTCGCCGGGATTATCGCTCAGGTCGCCCTGCTTCTCTCCAGCGCGTATGGGACAACCGGAGAAGGTAAGCGGGCTGTGCGCTTCTTCACTTTCCCCGGAGGAGACGGAGCGAGTCCGGGCAGCGCAGACCCAGAGGACGGCTTTAAACGGGCGGTGCATCCCTCTGTCATACCGACTGAAAAAATACAAGGTTTCTGATATCTCGATACAGTGATATTCAGCTGTTGGTCTCCTCTTCTTGTTATGTTATTTTGTAAAAAAGTTCGGAGATTTGTTTCTAAAGGCTGGACTTCTCGTTTACGCATCAGCGCAAAAGAGAAATAATGAGAGTTTAAGCGGTTTGATGTGAATGTTGACGATTCCTAATCAAATGATGTTGATGGTCAGAAATACTCGAAGGAGCCTTATACCCCAGAGCCAAAAAGAAACAAACGATTGTCACCCTAAAGTGGCAGTAGGAAGTTCATCCACCACGTGCGTAAAACAACACGCTCGCTTTGTTTTCTGGTTAATTTGGTGTTCAGCGCAGCATCGTGAGACCGAAACTCCAGAGAGTGTGAAAGTGTGTGAGAGGGAAAAGGATAGTATGGGCTTGTGCAGGTTGAATACGTTCAGGAGTTAACCATGGTTTGGTTCATTTGTTCTCGGTGATGGATGCTATCTTGTAAATATGCAGTTTCTCCGCTGTGAATGCGCAGGCATGCATGCTCTGCATGAAGAAAAAAAGAAGAAAAGAAAAGCAATCAACGAGATGGAGCTATTAGATGAAGGGAGAATAGAGATGGGGGAAAATTGTGATGATGTGATTGAAGCAGATGGCTAAACCTAAAATTTCTCCATCCCTCCACGCTTTCAATTCTTCTCTTTCATAACTTTTGTCATCCTCTCATTCAATCTTCTTTTCTGAATTTGATTTAGTTTCTTTTATTGTTTTTATTTGTAAGACCTTCCTCTCCTTCCTACCCGTGTACTCCTCTCTGTGACAGACTGTCCCTCATACATGATGAAAGTGTTGAAAATGAAGCAACATGCACAGTGATCATTGAGGTCTGCTGCAGTTTATTGTAAAGGCAGTCGGCTGTGAGACATAAGACGGAACGCTTCCTCCACAGTTGGGCAGAGAAGAAAAGAGGCAGTGTAAGGAGTATGCATCCAGAACAGCTCTGCACTTTGTCATAATTCCTTCCTCAAAGAAACAGCTTCACCAAAATATCTGAACTTTTCTGTCTCCTTTCCTCCTGCTGTTTCTCATTCTGTCTATTCTTTCCGGATCTGACTCAGACCTGCTGCCAAACTATGTTGTTTCCTCCCCGAAAAATCTTTCTGCTCCTCTTTTTCTTTGTGTTGTGTGTTCCTGCTGTTTTCTGTCAACTTCTGTTCCCGTCCTTTCTACCATGAACCCCCCCCCCCCCCCCCCCCCCCCTGTCTTCCCTGTCTTCTTTCTGTTTATCTCTTTGCTTTCCTGTCTTACCTCCACCTGGATCTCCGCCCTCTTGCTGAATTACAGAACCATTGTTTGCATTGCTGGCTCTTTCCTCCCTCCCTCCCTCCCTCCCTCTTTACCTTCCTCTTGGCCACATCTCATCTCTCTTCCCTCTTGCTCCGTTTTCTCTCTTCTTCTTCTTCTTCTTCGGTGGATTTGATGTTTCTGTCATCACCTCATTCTGTGCAGCAGTCACGAGTTGGACTTTACCCATAAGGAGATCTGGACACCCAATGCAATGCTTACACTTGTAAAAGATGTGCACTAGACTCTCAACACCTATTCAGAGATGTATCTGCATTTTTTACAATATGTTCTCCTGCAGTTATAAAGAAACTTGCATCATAAGACTAACGGATCAGGAATTAATATTTAATTAAAGACTGACATTAGCTCGGTTTTCTATTGGTCCAGATTGTGTGGCAATTGGTGTAATTTCTAATTTTACCTGTTAGGTTTTCTCTTTTTCTGCCATGTCCATTTGATCACTCACCCTCTTTCTCCCTCTCCTATATCTCTGTTTATCTCACCCACCCTGCCCGGCAGCACACTCATCATGCACGGACCATAAACCACAGTGCCATAATAAGTTAAGACTGCAGAGGTGGAGGTTTCAGACTGGGCTTCACACAGCTCACTGTTCATTATGGAGGTGGCACTAAATTACAACAAAATAGAAAAGACATTTAAAAAAAGAAAATGCCACAGATGGTGCTCCGGTGCTGGAGGAGTGAAGCGCTGGGGTTTATGTGATGAGATCCAAGTAAGTCGGGGTGTGAAACAGATGCCCCGCGGGACGCTGAAGTCATTGTGCATTAAATCGCCTTCTGATATTAACGGCATGACAAAGTCACTGTATTTTGAGGTAGCTTCTTGCGTGAAGGTGGTGGAATGAAAGCAGGTCGGCCCAGTGTTCGCAGAGACCATTGTGTTATTGAAAGTATTTGTGTGATATGTATGACAGACAGGAGTCATGTTATGTCATGGGGATCTGGAGAAAAAAAATGAGTCCAGGTGAAAAAACAGGATTTTTCTGGCCACATGGCGGCAGCAGGACATGCTGTAAGCAACAGGTAATATCTCATCATAATGTTAGGAACCAGTTGCTGTTGGACATCTGGTATGGGGCAGTATGTTTGCTACCACGAGTCACATATTCATTTGATCCATTATTTACAATAAGTAATGATTCGTGAAGCTTCAAAGCAAATATGGCTATTTCCTTGCATGTTCTGGTTGTTGTTGTACTTTACAGATAAGTTGGAAAACTTGAAGCTGAAATGAGAGCAAAAACAACTCGCCTTTTTTTAAGCATTGCCACTGAAATCAGTGTTGTGTGTCAGAAGAGCAAAGACTTCTGTGACAATTTTACTTATGTGCAAAAAATCATCAAGTGATAGATCCATTGTAAAAACCATGGGAAACCAATTATTTCCAGTCAGAGCTGCAGAAAACCCGACCAGATCCAATGCAGCCTCGGGGCTTGAATAAAGCACGTGGCTGTCACCATGGATGTTGTCCACAAACAAGACAGTTTGAAAATATCGAAAATAAAAAACCTGAGACGGCACCCACCATGGCCATGCCCTTAATTACAGTATGTATAACCTCAGTATAATTTACATGAAACGGGTGAGGCAAGTAAACATTTTAACCCCGTACAGTTGTCATGACCGTTTTTTGTACCAGGCTATAAACATGTTTATTCCTGCTTTAAAATTGTCATTTTAACATGGGGTCTATGGTATTGACTCCCTTTTGGACTCAAGTGGCCATTTGAGGAACTGCAGTTTTTGACACTTGTTGTTGTCAATTTCTCAGCAGAGGTTTCTGCTTGGAATTTGTTCATAAACCAATGTTTTCATACCAATGGCGAAGGGAGGCATGGAATGGAAATCCATCCACATATGCCATGTTGGTGCTAAAGGAAAAGTTGAATCAACAAACTCAATCAAGAGTATCTCACGTTAAACTATCTAGCATAAATGTACTTTTTATTAAACATTACCAACAGCCTGTCAGGCTTACATTATATCTTATTTGTATCTGTACAGAAGTCAAGGAGGTACTGTAACTGTAGCAGGGAAAGTAGTGATCTGAGCAGCACCCTGGGATAGAGAGAGAACAACCTTCAATGGTTAACAAATCCCACATGTTTGGTTCACTACTACGAGTCACACATGGGCAGATCTCATTGTGCGAAGAACCAAAGGCGAGACTAGTGACGAGACTTCACGCATCCACGGGAAAAGGCATATAAAGATCGATCCTGGGATTTTATTAATCGATTTGAACCCAGCCCTATTGAGAGAATTTGTGACAAAAAATGCAACTATTTATTGCTGACCTTCCCTAAATAACAATGATAACAATTAACATAAAATCCTGCTCTGTTATTCCTGCAGAGCAGAAACTGTAGTCTTTATAGGTATCCTGCTGTGTCTCCAATTGTGCCCTCTGAAACTTTCAATCTCTCATGAGTTATTTTGTCCTGCTTTATTTCGCAGTTTCCCCAAGCATTATTTGGGTGTACAACACTACCTCGAATGCATTCCAACATTAATTAGTGGGGGATTTAATTTGCTTTGTTGTATTGTTAGGCTGTGGTCTTGCACTAGTTCTGCTTCTGGAAAATGCGGCTCAAGCAAAGCATAAATGAGTTGCATCAAAACATGTCATGCTCGGTTATGTTATTCCACGCTCTTGTTGTTAATTGTTAACTGTACCGTGTAACTATACATGAAGGCTCATATGCAATGTTTAAGATTGCCTTGGGGAGACAACCGTCAACATATACAACTGAGGTAGACTCCAGTATTGATTGACAGGGCTTAATTTCCCGACGGCTTTTGTGCTCTTGTAATAAAAAATAAAAACAAACAAACCCACACGAGCCTGTATTATTCATAAGTGAATATGAGTACAAGCGTATTAAAGAATTAGATACTTTTTGATGTGTGATGTCCAATTCATTCAAGCAGTTATTATATGAAGAGGTTTTATAATGATGTCTTTTATTTACCCTTCACTGTGTCTATTTTAGTCATGTCCTGTTTCTTGCTAATCCCCAGAGAAGGGATCTGAAATTGTGGCTGTGACCATATCAATGTCTATATAAACTATTAAATGTCCAATTATCACTATAAAAGCATATTTTTTAAAGGGCTAGAAGAGACTGCTTTAAAACCTAATCAGACATCTGTAACTACAGAAATATCAAGCTGTAGAAGGCTGTCATTGCCTCTCTGTTGAATATACTCCAAACCAAGCTGCTCTCTCTGTGTGTGTGTGTGGGTTTAAACTAATTGGATTGGCCCTGGGTTTTTCAACATGAGGGTAAAGTTTATATAAGCACATGCATATGAAGATGTAGCTGCCTGGAGTCTGGAGTCACATATGACCTGCTGTAAAACACAGTGATGTTGCTCTGTGGAGGAGATAACTCCCCCTCCCACTGTAGTACTACTTCCTCAGGCTCAGGCTGTAAATTAGAACGTATTCCCAGTCTAAAAGGCTTGTTTAAGAGCTGTATGGCAGTATGACATTAAAGCTCCTCAGTGTGTATTTACAGGGAGATTAAAACAGCAAAGAAGATGAGCCCATCTGTGTGGAAGGGAATGAAAAACAGATGAGAGGAAACTTTACCGACGGCATGTTCAGTTAATTTCTGGATGAAAGTTTATGCTTTACAGTCATAGCAGAGTAAAAGAAGATACAAAGATACAAAAGATACAAAAAGCCAGACATGGACTGTTTCAGAAAGCCAGTCATTATTGAGGGATCGGACAGATGAAGGTGAAGACCGATGGTGGTCCACCATATTACATTAGTATCGACAGACATCAGATTTAAGAATGAATTCCCTGAATGGAAATTAGTTTGGAAAAAAAGAGATAGCCAAAAGGAAAAAAGAAACTGCAGCTCACTTAAACCAGCACGTTGCTCTTTAGCCGTTTATTCCTCGGAGAGCCAAATAGTCGTCTATGTATTAAACCCTGGAAGAAACTTGGCGTCCAGTGTCTCGCTCAAGGACCCTTCAACATGCGGATGAACGCCAACTTCCTGATTAAAGGCCATTTTGGACGGACATAGATTCAAAGTACAATGCAACATGAGGTGGTAATTGTTGTTTTTTTGTTACGTGCTCCTCATTCCTCCAAAGTTTACTTGTTCTGGGCAAAGTTGAATGCAAAGCAGCATCACGTTATGATCAATTCATAGACCAGCTGTGATGATCACTAACTGATGATCATTTATTCAATGAAATTGTTTTTTTGTCTAGTAAATCCTTAATCTTGTTATTCATCATCCACACATGAAGGATCGATGGTTGCACTCACTCTCTCAGCAGTCATCTTCGAGCTCTCTTTCTTTCCATCTCTCTCGGTCTCTCAGCCTCATCAGTCTTCCTTGAGGCGTTTATCTCTTCTATTGGCTGATATAGAGCCACTGGAGTGTGGGCTATAATCATAGCCTAATGGCAGATAATATCAATAACACTTAATGACTTTTAATCCGGGCCTAATGACAGATAACACCACTCCTACTGTGTGTGTGTGCGTGTGTGTTGATTTGCATTTTCACTCTCATCCCTGAGTGTTAAAACGATGGCTTCTCACTAGTTCGTCGCAGAATTCCCAGGCGTCCTCAAGGAGAGAAGTTTTTAATCCGTGATTAGCAGTAAGAATATTTGCTGCCTGCAGGGATAAAGAAAGGCGTCCGGCCTCAAAGTCAGTTGTTGTGTTTGAAAAGCTTATTGGGCGTCAGATGTTTGTCAGGTGAAAGTCAAAGTGAAATGAATTTATATGCAGACGGGTTCCACATATTTTTGCTGCCTGTCCTCCAGCTGACCTGTGTTCACGCCCATAAAGAAGTAGACGTTAAACGAGGGTGATCATGATATATGACATCAAATTAAAGACAGTATGGTTTGGGTATTAACACATTTGAAGATGAAGGGGGTTACTAGGATTCTGGAGGCTGAATTCGGTGCTGTAATTACTTATCGGTAATGGCTATTTGGGCTCCCCAAAAGGAGTTGGTTATTTAAGTGGAGGCTACAGAGGAATATTAGGTTATCTTGATAACATCTCTGAGCTCATTAATTATCCCCCTGTTCCAGGATTAATCTGGTGAAGAAAATGCTGAGGAAGGTGCAGATTCAGCAACCTATTTCAGGTGTGGCACTGCCCTGTGTTGTATGGATTTATTGCTTTCCAGTAAGCTGGTTGTTTGCGCCGAGAAGAACATAAACCTGTGAATATAAAACTCTTGATATTCCCAGCAAACCTGCAGGTCCTTTAAGATTCATGGGAGGCCAGCATCGGAGAGAGCCAGGACAAGGGGGAAAAAAAGAAAGTAGCTGAGGATAAACCCCCTTCATATTTCTTCTTTAGTGTCATTTATGGAAATGTGTGCTGGCACAATGGTGCCATGAACGGGACCTGATGAAGTCAAGGTTACAGAACGGATGTGGAGCCACCAGTCATGAATCTGGATTTATTAACCCAGGAACAGGTAGCTAAGCAAGGAGCCGACAGACGACTGCAGTCCATGCATTTGATATTGAGACCTGCTGGAATGTATTTGTCCAAGGCTGTCTCCAGAAGGAGTCCGTCTCCCAAAAAAGTGGAGCCATTCATCACGTGAGATTGTATCTGTTTCCGTCTGCAGAGTCAAGGATACTCAGATGTTGAGGGGCACAACTTTTTCTCTGGTTGTTTCCTCAGTTTCAGGTATGGCATGTTAAACGTTCAAATGTGTGACAACGCCGTGGGTCAGGACGCCTTTAACTGTTGTATGAGCGTAGTGCAGAGCACCAGCGATTAGCTAGTGGGGCTAAACGTTCTTACTCCCAACTCATCAAATACCAGTGGTCAGTGGACAAGCGTGAAACTGTGGTCTCTTGCAGTTGGTTAAGGCTCAGGAAAACAGCGTGTTGACGTTAACTCACCGAACGACTGATGTGACAAAATCTCAATCTTTACTTTTAGTTTCGCAAAGGGACAGGAACAGCGATCTCTTGGATGGAAGTGCTATAGACATTACTCCACTATATTTGTTACATAGTAAATAGTTTAGTTAGTTACTTTGATGCTGCATTAATGCTCTGATTCCCTTATATAGAACCTTTAAATATTAGACCTTACAAAACCTGCACTACACCCGTGGGACCAGTGAAAGAACTCCATCCAGAACACATTGGGTCTAGAAGTCTATATATCTTCTCCTTCAATACATCACAGACGTTTTCTGATATGCTGCAGTGCTCAGTTATGTTCAGCTTCCACATCTCGCAAACCTGCCATTATTTTGGCATTGCCTTTACTCTCACTTAAAAATGATGAAATACACACTACACATGAAGTCAGAGAGGGAGAGAGAGAGTGTTGCAGAGCTCTGGAGTCACAGACTACTGTGGGAATTTAATGTCACATTTTCATATGTCCTTCACGCATTAGAGCAATTTGTTTCACCTTGAAAATCTGAGAAGTGGCCGGTTTATACATATTAGAGAGCACTCTTCTCAATATTCGCAGGGCTAATTAGCTAATTTCCGTCATTAGCATCCGTGCATCGACATATCTTCATACTTCACAGTCCAGCCTCTAATGTGTCCTCGTGAGGAGCTAAAATAGATGTTGTCACTGCTGTGTATTTTTCTTATGAAGTGGCCACAGGTCTGCAGCGACTGCTGATGAGACGAAGCAGGACCGGTCAGTTCGCATTAGAGAGGAGGACTGAGCTGAGTCAGTGGCCATTAAAGAAGGAAGGCTGAATTTCAACACCAAGAGACAGAGCTAAATCAAAGCTGAGCACGTTGAGGTGAAACAGAGGAGGAAGTGGAGGGAGGAGGGTGCGATGCAGGAGAAAGGGAGAAATGAGGATGAGGGGAATTGAAGGTGGCTATGTGGAGGAAAGAAGAGGGGGAAAAGCAATATAAAGTATGAGAGGATAACGTTTAGGGGTCAGAGTCTGATATTTTGTGTTTCTCACAACTGCAGTGACATTTTACCACCTTGTATCCCTCAATAACTCGTGTGTGTATGGGCAACTATCTGCTTTCACTGCATGCTTCGAGCAAAAGATACTGTGAGATAGTCCACAAAGACAGAACTCTCATCCTGTGATGTTGTTAATTCAATCACACTCTTTTCCTAAACCTATCTAAGTGGGTTTTTTATTGCCTAAACATAACTTCCTGTGAAGACAGAAATTCATTTTGAAAAGACACGTGCATGTAATCAACGTATTTATGGGTGTGATTGACACAAAGGTGCAATGTAGAAGTGACGTGAGAGGGGTATGTATAGAGTGTCATAGTTTGAAGCTCTGGAGTGTGAACCAAGCTGCATTATTCAAGGCATTGGAGTGAGAATGGGTTGCGAAGGAGGACCTTAGAGTGATAATGAAGATACGGAAGGGATGAAGAAGTACTTTTGCTCAGAGAATTAAGCAGTTTCCTGCCGTCTGCTTCGCTACAGACATTCTCATTTGCCTCTACAATTTCACCCCCTACTGGATTCTGTGTGTGTGTGTGTGTGTGTGTGTGTGTGTGTGTGTGTGTGTGTGTGTGTGTGTGTGTGTGTGTGTGTGTGTATGTGTGCGTGTGTGTCAATTTTGCAGAGCCCTGCAAGTTGGGGTTTTTGCAAGATTGCACTGGTATTGATATTAATGCCTGGCCCATAAAAAAAAGTGATTCATTTGATAGCTGAAATTTGAAGAAACAGCCACTTTCAAACTGTGATTCCCTCTGTATTCCTCAAATGCTGCTCTCTGTCAATAAGGAGTGGATTAAATCAGATTATTTAAATTGAGGTGACAGTGGATGTATGTGGAATATTTGTCCTTTCCAATTTTATTTACAATAATGAGTAGGGATGGGACAATATCACATTTTACCATGGCGTTTTTAAAATGATCCAACCCAAAATCCCAGTCCAGTGTTGCAAACTCTTTTCCAATGAATGTATCAGCAGCTCCAAAAGCTAAATCTAATGAGACTTAACTTATATTTACATTTACATTTAGGTCATTTAGCAGACGCTTTTGTCCAAAGCGACTTACAATAAGTAAATTTGTCAAAAGAAGGAAATAAAGAAACCACAACGTATCATTGCCGATAAAGTAAGAGCTAAAAATAGAACAAGTGTTAGGTCCTCATCTGAGTAAAGTAGTACTTCAAGAGCAACAGTGCTACGATCAGAGTGCTATAGGTAAGGTTGTTTTTTTTTTTTTGGGGGGGGGGGGGGGGGTGTTAGTGGGTCATGCTATGTAGAGTCGAGGTGAAGTCTGAACAGGTGAGTCTTGAGCCTTTTTCGGAAGATGGCAAATGACTCGGCTGTCCTGACATTGGTCGGGAGTTCGTTCCACCACTGAGGACCAGAACAAGGAAGAGTCTGGACTTTGCTGAGCGACATTTGTTTGATTTCAGCGATGGTGGTACCAGCCGGCCAGCTGAAGTACAGGAGCGAAGTGCTCGCTTCGGGGCATGAGGTTTGACCAGTGTTTGAAGGTAGACGGGTGCTGTTCCATTGATGGCCCTGAAGGCCAGTGTCATCGTCTTGAATTGATGCGTGCTGCAACAGGGAGCCAGTGGAGTTCACGGAGGAGGGGGGTCACATGGGAGAATTTGGGTAGATTGAAGATAAGGCGTGCTGCAGCGTTCTGGATACGCTGCAATGGTTTAATCGCAGAGGCCGGGAGTTCGGCCAGGAGAGAGTTGCAGTAGTCAAGGCGGGAGATGACCAGTGCTTGGACCAAGAGTTGCGTTGCATCCTTTGTGAGGAAGGTCCGAATCCTGCGGATATTGTAGAGGGCAAATCTGCAGGATCGGGCCACAGCAGTGATGTTGGGGGTGCAGGATAGTTGGTCATCGAGGATTACACCCAGGTTCCTCGCAGTTGAGGAAGGTAATACTGTGATGCCCTCGACAGTGACCGACAGGTCCATGCAAGGGCAGTCTTTCCCTGGGATGAAGAGGAGTTCGGTTTTATTCAGGTTAAGCTTGAGGTGATGTGCAGTTGTCCAGACAGAGATGTCAGCCAGACAGTCCGAGATGCGAGTTGCAATGTGAGTGTCAGAGGACGGGGGAAAAGAGAGGAACAGCTGGGTGTCATCTGCGTAGCAATGGTAGGAGAATCCATGCGATGTGATAACAGAACCTAGTGATCTGGTGTATAGTGAGAACAAAAGCGGTCCTAATACTGAGCCTTGAGGGACACCCGTGTCCAGAGAGCAGGGTTTGGACATAGAGCCGTTCCATGTGACCTGAAAGGTGCGATTTGTCAGGTATGATGTAAACCAGGTGAGAGCAGAGTCGGTTATGCCAAGTTCAGCCAGAGTGGAGAGGAGGATTTGGTGGTTGACTGTGTCGAATGCAGTAGATAGGTCGAGGAGAATGAGAACGGAGGAGTGGGATGAGGCTCTGGCGTCTCGCAGGGACTCGGTCACTGTGAGGAGGGCCGTCTCAGTGGAGTGAGCAGTCCTGAATCCTGATTGATTAGGGTCTAGGAGGTTGTTCCGCGAGAGATAGGATGACAGTTGGTTGTAGGCGGCACGTTCCAAGGTTTTAGAGAGGAATGAAAGAAGAGGAACTTAAAGGATTTTGGTATTTTTCTGGCTCAACAGATGCTTGAAATCAGCAGAAGAAAAGATATGTGTTAGGGGGTGGAAGGTAATACCTTTATTATCACTTCTTCAAGTTGCAGTCAGCTTCTCTGTGCTAATTCCGTGGTCATGCTATTCTGCATAAAATATGATAAGTCAAGGTTACATTGGTTACATTATATTCGCGCCGCCTTTATGCTCGTCATTTCTCATCCGTCTAATCGTACCTCTGCAGCCACTACATTATTATTATAATATTATTCAACAAATCTAATTGGACCGGAAAAGTCTATGTTAGTAGCCGTAGGAATGTAAAAAAGACATTTATTAATGACAAAACGGTTGCGGTGGCGAGTTTTCACTGTCATCAGTGCTATTTAAGAGATTGGTGTTATCGTGTAATTTCCAGCGTTGCTCAAACCAACGTCAACCTGATAAGAGGTCTAATCAACTATTGAAATCACATGCAGGACATTTGACTAAAACGTTAATATAGTTACATCATCGGCTCCTGATGTTCAGAGTTTTAAATGACATAATGGGATAATTATAAAGTGATTAGATATGTCTATAATGACACCAAACTACATTCTGCGCGTAACCCTAAACCCTCCTCTAGTAGACACAAGAGATAATGTTCCTACAGGGATTTATCAGTCATCATCAGACATGTGAACAGATGTACTGCAACTGAAAGGGAGAGGTCCATCCAGGATTTTTTACATTGCAAAGTGGACCATTCATGAACTTGAAATCTCTTTGTACTAAAGTTTCTATTCCATTCGACTTTTTCAAGAACTGTCTGCTCACACACGGATGTGACCAGCAAGCTATGACAGGAGATCTTCACCACCATACATTTCTGACCGGGACCTTAATTGGATTCTGTGCTGACTTTTACCGAGCTACCCCGCTGTCCTGTGTCGGTTGTGACAGCACTTTTCACAGTGTGAAAGTGCTGCATCAACGCTTGTCTCCACAACTTCCAGAAAGGAGAGAAACTCTTCTCTTGGATAGTTAAAGAAGGTTCAGGTGCCTTTCTGTTCCCAGCCTGAGGAGAAGCTGAGCAGGAGAAGACGGAGAACATCAAATTATCTGCATAGAAGTATTTTAAAGAGCACTTATCTTCTCATGTCTCCTGAGGGAGGACGGCAAGTTAAACCTAAAGATGCTGTGACTGCGGCTGATGTTGTGGTTTAGTAGTAAGAGACTGCACACACACACACACACACACACACACACACACGGAAAGACAAAGGAAGAACAAGCTCCACTCTGTACAAGTGTTGACCCTGGCTTTCTTTTGCAGCATAGAGAGGCTAATACACACAAGACCATAGCCAGGATTTTTAAAATACAGAGGTAAAAAATGGTTTCCTGGCAGAACTTGTTAAATTGTTTTCCGCAAGACTTGCATCAATTAGGCGTAGTCAATACGTTTGGTTTAAATCCGTTACAAAGTAATACATGGCCAGAATCGCTGATATCAGTGCAATAGTTTTTTATAACTGGCCTGGGCCTGTGTACTTAATACACAGGACACATTTTCAAGGTAAATAAAAATATGGTTACAAACAAACAACAAACAATGTTTATTTGTTGAGAACATTGACTGTTATTTTTCTGTGCAAATAAAAGCACAAACTACTGTCAACCATCATTCTGCTGTGAAGTGCCCCTTTTTCATTCACCCATCACAGGTCGGTCGGAGTAACTTGTCAGAGCTGTTTGTTTGAATGTGAACATTCCAGCAGTGAGAAGCAACGGTACAACGCCATGTTGTTGCACAGAAAGTTCAAATCCTAGATGTTCAAAATGAGACTTGTTTATTTGTAGGATTGGTATTCTCAAAGCGATCCACTCAACCCGAGCATCATATTGACATACCATGTGTTTTCTGTGTGCACAGTATTTGTGCTTTGTCATTTCTAATTGATTGTTTATCAAGCAACTTGTGTAAAAGTGCTCTTAACTCTGGCTGTGCGTGCTAATCACTCTGTGTAACCCTCCACTCCCTGTGCAGTTTGCAGAAATATGACTCATGTGTTGCTTTCCTCCCTGCACTGACACTTCAGAAAGCTGTTTTTGACAATTAGAGACAGTACATCGTACATACAGTCGCTACACATCTGGACGTGGAGGTGGCAGGACGGCTACTTTGACACCGGGAACCGGGGTTTGGATCCCGTCCAGTTTCTTTTAATCATGAGCACAATCCTTGCATAAACTCAACACAAAGGAGACAGACAGAAGGGCAGTTTACTTTTGACTACTTCTATTTAAAGCCCTGGTCTACGATTTGAAAGGTTTGAAAGCATTCCCCCCCACACAATTTTGAGCCGAGCCGCCAATTTTGGCTCAATTGACAATTCTTTCAAATCATAGACCAGAGCTTTGAATAAAGAAAACATCCCTCTTGGATAAGTGGAGTGACAGGAAAAGCGATCTGTCATAAAATGTTCTAGCGCAGCATTTTCTACATTGCAACTCTTTCAACTGAAGCTTGTTTTTTCCCTCATTTCATGATTCCTAAGTGTCCCATTTGATCTAATGTCTCATTTCTGAAATAAATTAATTTCGCCAAGCTGCCTCGATGATGTGAATATTTGCATGATTTTTGCCTAAATGAAGAAAATTACCCCCCTTTTTTTCTATGGGGATGTGTTGATGTTTTCAATTAAGAGGCACACATATTCAAATCACTTACTTGGTGCAGCTGGTGGATTTGTAGATATTTTATGATATCTCCCTGTGGAGCTATTAGTAAAAGTGAAAAGCCTGCAGCCTTCCCTCTAAATCTGTATAATCGTTGAATTATGATGACTGAATATTTGGGGCTTCAGTAGTGTTTGTTCGGCACCCTGGTTGAAGTCTCTTGTCTGTAATTAACTGAGTTAATTCTGCTAGTTTAAAGATGAATAGGTTTTTAAATGTTGCTTGTTGCCTTTTTTGATCGATTCCTTTGGTTGATGTCTGTCTCTCTCACAGTCACCCACATTGCTACTCAGTGTGATGAGCCTCAACGAGGAGGAGGATTGTTCTATCGTTTCAAAGTCAGTGCTAGATTAGCGTATGCATTAGGATGCCATTTGTGTAGGCTGCCTACTGATATGCATTAATGTGGATTTATGAACCATCTGAAGCTGACAGATCTTTTCACACCAAGGAGAAAAGCTTTTATTTGACAGCGTTTTTCTAGAGGGGCAGGTTTTCTACTGCAGAACGACCTTATTGCACAGCTTAAAAAGGTGGGGACTCAAATTACGATAGCTTAGCAAGACTTCAGCAAATTTTCTCATCATGACATTGCTTTGAAGTTGTCATAGATTTTTATTTTCTGTTCGACAAGGCAGAAATACAATAGAGGTTTACTGGCGGTAACAATCCAACCTGCCAGCACCTACTGCCTAATGTGTTCATTTGAGACATCATTGAGACATCATTCATTCATTATTGATGTGCTAATAGGCGGATTTTGTTATTTCTGGATTTAACCAGGATAGCCTTTTCCTGATGTCCCGTCTTTATGCTAAACTAAGCTAACCTTCTGCCAACTGTAGCTCTCTATATATGAATATAGTACAGACGTGAAAAGTGTCAATTTTTACATTTAAACTCACACTGTTTCCTAAAATATTAAAATGTCTCCTTCCTCCTCTTCAGAGAAACACAACGCACAGTAGTAATTACTCATTTTACCAAAATGTTGAGATTGTTTTACCTTAAAGATTCAAATAGTTTGCCATCTGATTGAGTGACTGAGTCCTCACAATGATATTTTTTTAGGTTTGATATTTACAACTGGAATTGAGACCTTCAAGCAGGTTCATGAATACTTTAATTGACTGGCAAAAGAACGTGAAAGAGTGCAACCCTGTTGCAACAAAATTAAGTTTCCATAGAACTAAACTGCACTCAAATTGTAGCATAAATCGATGATCGATGGTTTCTTTGGTTATATGGAAACGATTTGGGGTTGTGTACAGGAACATCAACCACAGTGTGCTGTGTCTAGTATTACTATGTTTTAGTCATCTTACAGGTGTTTATAGTTCTTAATTTATATCCAGTTATATCCGTTGTGCCCATATTATCATCATATGGTGTTAAATTATTCATTTATTCACTGTAGTTTGAACCTTCTCTTCACACATCATTTATTAGTGCATTTTGTACAGTTTAAAAAAAAGTAGAGGTCTTTTATTATCTGAAAATATTTGCATTATGAAGGTGTGTCTGCATGTTGTAGCCTATTCATGTGCTTCCTTGTGAATTAATGTTATGGCTGTGGTATTTCTTTCCTTTGGGCATTCAATTACTTGATATACTCTTTCAGCTTGTGACTGTCGTCCTTGTTATTTTCTCACTATTGCGCTTCATTCACTCACAAATGGAATCTATAATATAATTATGAATGTTTGAACCTCACCTGTTTATACATTACCATTTCTGCTGGTGTTATTATGAGGATGATTGGCTTTTTGCCATGAAGATGAAGGTCTGTTTCCAGCAAACGTGTTAATAATCTACAAATAGGATGACATAATTTCCATTTACTGAATAGTCAAATAATTCCTCCAGTGTCAGTTCATATATGTATAAACTGTTTGCCTTGTTGAGGTCTTTACAGTTGCAGTGTGGGTAGATGGGAGGTACCATATGCTGGTGTGATGCCTGATCAGATTCTCTCATCCTGCACTATTAATTATGTGTCAAAGCAATGCTAATTAAAATGAGGAGAGGAGAGCTCCTGCCATGTCCTTACCTTCGGGGTATTAGTTAGCACAGAGCGCCGCTCTGCATTTCAATTAATCAATTAACAAGTCGGGCCACAGGCAGCTTGAGAACAGATACTGGCTCCTGTTGAATAATTCAGCAGTTTTAATCAGCTTGTTCTATCCATCGCGGCCAGAATATAAATCTGACATTGTGTATGCAATAAATGAATGAAATAAAAAATTAACTGATATTTTTGGTTTGGCATTCATCTTTACAACTGATGCATTTCCTCACAGATTCTTTAATGAGGTCATTATTTTTGTTTTTTTCATTCGTTTCAGTCTAGTAAACACTAGTCTCTTATTTAGTAGTAACTGTATGTGGAGGAGCTGTGTCAATCATGTTTCATTTCAATCATTTCAATTCAGGATATTTGTTTTATCCTCCCCACATTTTATGGATGTTGTCAATACTGCCCACCAGTCCACCAAAGCATTATACTTTATTCTATTTTATATAAATGATATTCCTGTACTTCAATTTCCTGCTCTATTTAATGTAGTTCTGGGAGTAGCATTGTTGGAGGGAGCCTGAAAACAAGAATTTCATTGCCAAGGACTGCTCCACTGAAATTGTTCAGAATCCCAAGAACCCCATTGTGCTACATAAACAGGAACTGACTGGCCTTCAGGAAGTTCGGGATGATTTCTGAATTTCTGAAGCAAAAACAACCGTCGCTGGAGCCTCGTTACCCTGCTTTCTGCTACATGCCCTGAATGGCTGAACAAGGCGGCTCGGCTCACACTGAGAAGCACTGAACTCTGGGTTTGTGGGGCTTACAGAGTTCTGAAGTGCAGGACCTGCCGTTTGTTGAGGTGATGGATGGAGCTCATCGGTATTCAGGGTCTCCATCTCCGTCATGGACTCTGTGGGCACTTTGTTATTCAGAAAAAAAGTAAAGAAGTGGACAATACAGGTGAATGAGCTGTGGCCTCCCTCTGTCTTTCCCGTCCTGTGCATGCTGTGATTAATCAGGCTAGACAGCGCCAAGGTCTTGACACTCCAAAGATTTTTCAAAAAAAATGTTTACTCACCCTGAATGGTAAAAGTGACACTGTCAAATAATAGACGTACTGTCAGAAACGATTGACTCCTTCGCTCTAAATTCTCTTCAGGCACTAGGAAAGATTCAAGATTAATTTGATGGGAGGGTATTTTATTGAGATAAGAACCCATATCCCATCACTCAGATGTCAATATAATGGTGATGGTCTACATTTTAACCTTTTTTTCACCCAAGGAAAAAAATCAGATGGTATTTTCTACCAGAACAGTAAAATGTATCTCATAAAGAAACACCTTACCTTCACTTTCCCTTCTCCTGAATTGTCCTGCTGTAATTGCATCTAAATTACTCTTTAGATGCTACCCGTGTCATAGAAATGTCTTTGTTGTTGTTTGTGTTGGTCGTCTCAGAAGAAATCAATTCATACCAACGTTAAGGGGTTCAAGATATCCGTTAATCTGGATGCCTAAAATGTAAATGCCAGGTGGAGAACTGTTTCCTCTAAGTCACCATGGCTTTGACATTGAGGCTGACAGAAAAAGAAAGGAGATGTGTTTGTTTTCAGTTTGTGGTGCGGATGAAGATGAAGATGCGGAGGTTTAATATTCAGGGAGTCTCTCTGTCCAACACAGCCAGGGTCAGTGTTGAGGTTCAGTGGCTGCAGAGTCCAGCAGGTATTCAACATTTAGCTCCGTTTCCCTGTGAGCCGTCTGTGTTTGTGCTCCACTGGTCACAATGTCAGGGACGTCGGCTCTTAAATGCCAAAGCTCAGCTGAGTGAAAGCGTCCCGGCGTTTTTAAACTGCTCCTCTCTCTCTCTCGCTCTCTCTCTCTCTCTCTCGCTCTCTCTCTCTCTCTCTCTCTCTCTCTCTCTCTCTCTCTCTCTCTCTCTGTCTCTGTCTCTCTCTCTCAGTCAGGTGAGTGTTTCCTCAGCGAGGCTCTCACCACACATTATCTCCTGAGAGATTACAGCGCTCGCCATCGGAGAGCCGTCACACTCATTTCACCTCTTCAGACGACTGTAATTCACCTGCTTTTCATGCTGAGCCCCCCCCCCCCCAACATAACCACCACCACCCACAGTAACAAGTGTCTGTCAGGTCAAAGCCTGCAGGAATAAAGACTATCAGGAGAAGCAGAGGACAAAAGTAAATGACAGTTTTAGCTGGCCTGCATTTAAAACCCTGGAATTACGTGGAAAACATCTATGCAGCTCAATACCACTGTTTTACTAATGATAGAAAAATTAGCCACTGTGAAGTTCAGTTGGTGTAAAATGACTGTACATCAAGGTTCTTGGTGATAACTGCTGTATCAAACTGCTATAAATGAATGTATTAAGTACCAGATACTTTCATCATAAAAGAAAATTTACTTAGAGTTTCAGTGTCATAGCAAGGCACGTAGTGCATCAAGTGACTATTAAGGAACAAAATTCACAAAGGACAGGTGGGAGGGTTTGTGAATGGGTGAAACAAACTTTAGTAGTTTTGTTCCCTAAACCTGGGTTTGCAGAAAATGTACAATGACAAAAACATTTTTAGAGACTGGGTTGCCATAGCAGTGGCATCATGAAGGAACTAAGGAGGAAGTCAGGAGTTAATAAAGGTGATGGTATGTTTTTACATCCTGTTGCCCAAAAGGGCCACAAATGTGTTAATGCAGCTTTAGACATGCAACTGCAAAGTATTTCGTGAGGGTTCGTTTTTTCCAGAAATACTTGCACTACCAATGCCACTGGTGTAAAGCAGCTCTTTGTTAACTCCGGTGTCACCTTCAAAATATTCAAACTGGTCTTTATAGGCAATACTAACCCAAGATGAAAACAAGATCTGCGTCTCTTTAGATTACATGGAATTCCTCTTTCAAAAAGTTCACTCATCCATATCCATAGTGGATATGGAGAGGCAGATGAAGACCTTGTGCTGTTGAGGTGAAATGCTGGACACTAATGTTGACAGAGGTATCAAAGCTAGAGCCTCGTTGTGGGCCGGGATCGGACCGAAGCGTGAATCATAGTAATCGGCTCTTATCTCAGCAGCGGAGAACAACATCCATTAAGAGGCTATAGACGAAGGCAGCGTTCGGATTTTGCTTACAGTTCAACTCATGAGGGTAAAGACTTGAATATTTATTGAGCTGAGGAATACAGTTGCACAACAGGCTGCATTTCTCCATTAGACAATGGATTCTTGCTAAAATGGTTTGATTTTAATGTATTTTTGAGATAATTAAGAGACTGTGGGGTGGAAAAGGGTGACTGCAACTAAATATTATTAATCATTTTCATTGAACCCTTAACCACGTTAAACTTGCAACACCCTCCTCACGATAAAAATAAATAAATAAATAATAATTAATGATAATTCATTTTGTATTTTCAGATTGTTGCACATCTATACATAATAGCCATGTTTGTGGGTTATAGTAGTTATAGTTATGTTTGTTTTAATACACATATGAGCCAATTACAAGCATAATTATTGCATTATGTATGATGTTTTTATTGTAGCCAATCATCCAGAAACAATTAAAGTGTGAAACGTGAGTCTCAGACTGATTCGTCCATCAGGATCCGTCCCGTAATGAGTCCTTCAGCCACATTATTACACCATTCATTCATTTCATATGGTGCCATTACAGCTGAAAGACCCATTTCCACCTGGGGATCATTAGACCTGCTTCTCATTGGCTGGACTCCACTCTGCCACTCATGTGTTAATATCCACAGACCGGAACGGTGACGAAGCCGCTTGATTTTCATTTAAAAGCATGTGCTTCTTTGTGTATTATATTATCGTATGAAGTCCTTTTGAAGTTGAAAGCAATGCTGTGTTTCTTTGGTGCTGATGATTTCCATCTCTCAGCATCAGTGAACTCCCGTCCTGTTTTTAACAATTCAAATGTTTTTCACTCAGAGATGGAGAACAGTAATAATCTCCAGCTGCGTCTGATATTGTGATGTCCTCAGCGGGTCTTTTACTGCTGACCTCTGCTCTCTCAGCCACTCAGCTCTGTCTCTGGAGAATAGTTTGGACACTTCATTGCAATTACTGATATGATAAATGTTTATTCTGGTGCTAAGAGAGGAGACGTTCTTGTGTCAACCTGCGGTTATGAACCTCTGAGCGACTGCAACATAATGTCAAAGACCTGTTTTCAGCTGACATTAAACCTGTATCTCAGTGATTAAACTCATCTTCCCCACAGCTACTGAGGATAAATAATGTGATGCTCTTGCCCCGTTACTTCTGGTATTCTGATTTTCTGCACTCAACCTCATAACTGTTCTGGTATGTGTATTGTTCCGGGTGAGCAAATGTATATTCAGTTAAATAAAAATTCTCATGTGATTTACATACGCCTCAGCATCTCGTTACAGCTGCAATACAATATTTGATTATTTTTGCCATGAAGCTGTAGGGTGCTAATGTTGAAGAAGGCAAAGGCCAGAGCCACTGTTTTGTTACAGTCAGGCGGCAACCACTGGGTCTGAAATGTGAAGCCAAAAACTTGCATTCTATTTGATGGCCATTAGGGGGCAAAAAGAAGATCGTATCGAAATCTTTGAGAAAATGACCCAACTTCTCACTTGATGTATGTCCTCAGTAAACATTGTCAACATGAGTTTATGGTGTCAATCACTAGTTTCATGTTCAATGCATTACATGTGTTTGTCAGGTTTTTTTTTATTTTTTATAAAAAATAAATGTCATAGTGCTTTTATGTTTTATTGATTGTACTTGTTGTATCTCACTGTGCAGCACTTTTGTAAACATTAAACAGTGTTTTGTAAAATGTGCTTTATAATGAGTGGATTGGTTTGGAATACAGCATGATGTTCATTTAGTAAATTATGGTCCATTTAGAGTCAAATAGATGATGAAGCAACGTTTGCTTCAGGGCATGGCTACCTTGTGATTCATAGGTTGCTACTGTTGTCATGGACCCTTGACCATGGGTTTTCGGTTCATGAAAGTTATTTGGAACATTTGTGGTTCCCTAAAAATGTATTTTTCAGCATTTGGTTGGACATAGGTCCACCCTTTTGTGCCACTTCTGGTTGCAAAAAACCAAGATGGACAAAATGCTGAACTCAGGCTTTAAAACCCCAGTCCACAAATCAATGGGTGACTATGTACAATTGTTATACAATTCTATGGTTGCAGTGTAATGTGACAAGGTCCACCCAAAAAAATAATTGTAGGATTATGAATGAGCCAATTAAAAAGTTATCTTCATTCCCATGCGGTTTGCTTGAACAAAAACAATTCCGTCAATTTACTTTTACTTTGAGCCACAGAGCTTTGAAAAGATTGGATTTTCAAAGCAGTGAAGGCATTACATAAGTGTGAAGCCCTAACCTTGTATACTTTCTGTCTTCTTTGTGTTTGGTTGACAGAGGTGTGTGACAGTGCGTTGGTATCCAATCTGCCACCTTCATCCTTCAGAAGCTCGTCCCAGCTGTCAAGCAGTCATGCACCAGGCTTCGCCAAACTCAACAGGAGAGACGGTGAGAAAGAGTTTCTGCTGCTAACAGTGACGGTTATAAACTGGAGATTGTATCTTGAGGGAACTGGCTAAATATAAGATTATATGTTTTCCTTGCATGACAAGACTGCATTATGTTGCAAATTTGGCTTAAGTGTAGCTGCTTTATAGATTCAAACAATTATATGCCTGCATGGTACTTTTGATTATTTGGCTCGTTGGATACGTTGTTGGAGATTACTGGGCTGTTTACTGTAAAAATGATCTTGATGGCTTAGCATTTTTAATATCATTAGCCAACACTCAACCACTGGCTGCGTCTGCAACTCCTCACCAACATATTTAGTCACCACAACTCATGTGTGAGATTTATTAGTTTGTCCCACACCTTAGTATGAAACCAGTATTCATAAATTGCAGACTGTTAACGGGGAAATATCACAGTATGATGTACAGCCGCTGCTAACGCAGCCGCTGCTAACATCACAACAAAGACAGGAAGGAAATCACGTGCTTCCTCCATGTCATCAACAACAGTGTTGCTCTGGTGACTGACAGGCTGCAGGTTGTAGAGACGGTGATAGAGATGGATTTTATTTCATGTTGTGTTTAACAAGATAATCGTTGCGGTTGAGAACTTTATTTCATCAGCAATTAAGCACATTGATCACGGTCCGGATTAACAAGGTTTCACTTAGTCTTGTTGTTATTAATGCTTCATCAGTGTTTTCCCTTTTTTGCTGATAGCCTGTACTGCAAACGTAGTAGGCCTACAGTTTTTTTGCTACTGAAACTTGCCAAAATGAGCACTTTTAAACACCAGGACTCAAGGCTGCGTGTTAAGTGAACATATTGTTCCGAATGTTTTTGAACTAAACCAAGTTGTATAGTTATTTAAAACCTAATGATTACATTTTTATGAACTGTGACTGTGTTGGATAATTATAATATACATGCAACTAAATGTGGACGAAGGATGACATTAAATGTTTTGTATGTGATGTGTTTTAAGTGGAGAAAGCATCTCCTGTGTTACTGAGTATATTTCTCCAAGTTATAATCAAAACTCATAGTCCAGCGTCAAAGTTCAGGACACAAAGCCCAAAATCCAACAAAAAGGAACATTTTTACTGGATTCACAAAGACAGACAGCTTACTGATGACTAGATTAGAAGGAGGCAAGAGTGACAAGACAAAATAAAGAGAGAATAATAGCTGCTTTGCCCCATTTTATTTTTATCGGTGTTTGTAATAGAGGTTTATGCCAGAAGGATACATGAGAATGCTTTTCTGCCCAACATAAAACCCCAGCAGGGATTCTTGTGCTGGATGCTGATGCCTCACACTTGACAAATCAAAGATCATGGTTTGTTGTGGCATTTTCTTCAGGGAATAGTTTCTTCACTGCTTTATCCCAACATCAAAGCCCAGAATCAGCAGGGAGGGTGAGACGGATTTAATCTGGATCTGAATGATTTTCACCTGGGAAACTAAAGGAAGGAGAGCCTGCAGACCACGACTCTTTTTAAAAAAAATAGCGTTTTGAGATTTAGCACAACTCATCACAGCAGGTAAGTCATGGACTGCAACATTCTGATAGCCCTTAGTCATCACCATACACCGCTCTGGGAACATTAGCCCCTTTTACGCTGCCTTTTCGTTGTGGGAGTATCGCACCTTTTTTCGGCCCTGTCATCAATGTAAACGCTAACCGAGACGGAAAGGGGTTACAGAATGTTACGCCTCTGAGACGTCAAGGAAGTCGGTAGTCACAGCGGCGCATCAGAGGCGAGCCGAGGTTAGCTGGCGAGGCGGAAAAGACGTGACTTGGTGAAGACATGTTACCTGGGTGATGCGCCGCCGAGTTAAAAACGTTGATCCGAAGAAGATAAAATGCTGGTAGTTGATCGTACGAGGCCGCCATTGTACGCATCGACATGTTTATGATGCTCAGCAACTTGGCTTGCAGTTGAAGAGTCGTGTAAATATGCGAGACAAGGTCTTTCATATAACTGTCAGTCCGTTTATTTCAAGCCTGAAAAGGTCAACAATAAATTATAAAATCCAAGCGAAATTGTACTGGGAGCCAATGCAGGGAGGCCAGAATTAAATACCTGAATACAAGCCATTACAGAAATCAAAATAAGAAAAAAGCATGGATAATTCTTTATCTTTTCAAAAGATAAGAAGGATCTGATTTTTTAAATAAATTTGCGTTGACTGAACAACCTTCTTTCCTTGGTCATTAAAACAAAGGTCAGAATCCAATAAAATAATTATGCAACTGTAGAATTGTGTAGAAAACACATTAACCAATTATTTTGCAAAAAGATGTGAGCACTCAAATGTGTGTAAGTATGCTCTTGAGTGTAAGAAAACATTGGTGAATGGGGTTTACTTAACAGATGAGAAAGGCTTCAGCTGAAACTGATTCCCTCTTTAAGGTTCTTTTGTGACACACACACGCACACACACAAGAAAAAGATGCTTATCACACACACACCTTCTGATAAGTGAGTGATAAATGTGTTTGAGCCTGGCATAAGGCATACATGGAGATTCTCTTTTATACTAGTAGTTTCCTTTGAAAAGGTGGCACACTGAATATTTTCTGCATGCACATTTTTTACATCTGGGTCCAGGATTGTTTGGAAATCTCTGACAGGCGGCTGATTGGAGATGAATGTCTCTTTCACCAAGAACCTGCAGGATGAGTTACTCACTATTTTGGGCTCCCTACTGATCTGTTTAGATCCTCAGTCTGTCTTTGTTCTTCATTTCGATTTCCCATTTTCACCCTGTCTCTTTAATTTCTCTCCCAGAACTGTTTATCCTTCATTTCACTCCATTCTCCATCCGACGGCCTTACTTGCTTTCAAATTACAATCTATTAAATGGCCTTCTGGAAAGACAGTGCTCTGTTGTAATCATGAGATGTACGCCCTCCACAGACACATTTCCATCTGTAAGAACTCATTTAGCTAGCCCTGTCTTCGTGCCACACGCTAATAGCAGTCTCAATGTTTTCTTTTTGTGGCAACACTGATATTTATCAGTGATTCTTCTGCAATTATGGTAAAATAGACTTTATCAAGCAATTTTTGTGCCAGAGCAATGTCTTTCTAACTGAACTATGACTTAAAAGTGGAATCAAACTTTAATTGGAACTTGGTTGTGTGTAGGGAATGGATTACCAACTAATCAACATTGATTTACATGTGTGTGTGTTCATTGTGTACTTAATTGTAAATCCAATGTTACATTGAAACTTGAGGGGCATGGTTTATACATGCAGGAGACACACGATCTTTCCCAGCCTCCTGATGCATTGTGCCCATTAGGCTCTCTGTCCATCCGACACGTTATTAGGCTGCTGAAATTACCATCCAGGCTTTTTATTCTCATGCAAATTATGAGCTTTCACTCCAAGCCTGTATATAAAACAGCCTGTTATCTGTCTCTCTTCCATTGCTTTCAGCTATCCATCTCCCTGTTCACTTTCCTAACCATCTCTCTATGTAACAGCTCGCCTCTTCCTTTGCCTGCCTGGCCTTCTCGGTTCCGCTTGACTCTTCATTTTACTCATGTCTGCCTCTTTGTATGTTCCTGCCGGTCCTCTGTACCTGTCAGGTGGAATATCAGTGCATTATTAATGATTCAGCAGTCCTTTCTTTGCTCTATATCAATCCATCTGTTCTTATAGTGGAGCTGCGGTCCAGAGAGGACTCACGTCAAGCTTGGTTTCCCTTCAGCAGTTAAGCAGGAGCGAAGCTGTGCAGCCTGACCGGCTCTTATTGTCACACACGCACGCATGCATGCATGCAGACACACACACACACACACACACACCCTAGACTGTTTTAATAACAAGAGAGAGACACAATTAGTACAGGTGAAGTGGATTACCAAAGTATCAGGGAAGAAGAGCGCACTAGACTCACTTAATAGTTAGGTTATAGTATTTTGTTTTGTGCTACACAAAGTAAATCCTGCAATCTTGCTATATATCATGGGTTCTCAACATCTCGTAAGCTTAGACTCAATTCTGAAAAACATTCCGAAATAAACCATCTTCATCTTCCACCTCCACCTTCCCATGGCTAGATAATATTTTGACCTGCAGCATTGTCTCCCACTATTATAATGGTTCGTGTCCAAAATCACTCACTCATGAACTACTCCCTACTCAGGGAGATCTAGAAATATATATTGAGATCATCTGCAAAAGAAAGGGGAAAAAAGGAGACTTTCAGACACTACTGTGCCGTTAATTACATTTCTGCTGTCACAATTAAAACGTGACAGATCAACAGCGGCTGATGGGCCATTCATAATAAATACAAAATCATTTTTTCTAAAAAAACACATGTTGTATCTCATCAAACTACTGTTGGGGTTGTAGCAGGAGCAGATTTGGTTATCAACAGTTAACTATCAATATCAATATGATTATCGGTATTAATAATTATATTTAATATATTATCATGATATAATCATGAATAAACGGGGCACCACCCTGGGATCAGGGAAAAGATAACCTAAAACTGTATTCAGTCTCAATATAAAGGTTTTATACTCACATGCCAATCATGGTGATCATTGGCATGGAAGCATAAAAACAATCTAACAATTAAGAAGGGCGTGAAATTCAAGCACTAGCCTTCACAACCTGCTGTTATCCAGTGACATATACACAACAAGCACAAGAGACCGCTAGTTATAACATAATAAGATTTATTAAAATCAGTAATAATGATCACAATCAATAACACTGCAATTAACAAAGCCTTATTACCTAACTACCTAACACACAAAACTAAGCTAAACAGTGTGTGCGTGTGTGTGTGCGTGTGTGCGTGTAGAGAGAGAGAGGTGGAGCTATTCCTCGCAGCGTTCAGGGGCGGAGCCACTGGCGTCCGATGGAGTAGCGAGAGAGAGAGAGAGAGAGAGAGAGATAGCCGTATGTAGCCACCAGATGTAGCTACGTCCCTAGCGTCCGCCGGGAACAGCTGGCTTAGGACACGTGTGTGCCGCGTGTATGTGTGTGTGTGTGTTAGCGGGACACAAACAAAGAGAGAGAGAATGCGCGAGCGATATTCTGAGTCCCAGAAGCCGTGCCGCTATCACACGGGCTCGAGTGAATAAACTGGCGTTTATTCCGCGAGACCGGCCTTTTAACTGATAGTAGAGGCTTTCTGAGCTCGCTAATATGGCGGAGGTTAGTCCCAAACACTGTTACAGAAATCAAGCCAGCTGCGTGGGTACACGATCAGTATTCAAATACAGCAGCACATGAACAAACGGACTCGGCGGTCCGCGATCAGAACTTAAAACACGTTAGCAAGAATTACAAGCGTATCCTACACTATCACTTATGTCTCTGCCCAGACTGATAGCCTCTTACTGGTATCGGCGATGACGGCGTTCCGTAACGGCGGTAGTTCGTGGGCCCCGGCGTCAGCGGGGGACGTGATGAGTCGGCTTCGTCCAGACGAGAGCGGAGCGGGTTTCCTCTCGTTGATCAAACTCAAATGAAGAAAACAGTTGGTGTTTCCTCCTTCCACGAGCGGCGATATAATCACGGCTTGGCGATTTAGTCAGCTTACTTCAGACAGCGTCTGGTAGCTGGAAGGCAGGAACCGGCTTGGTTCCTCTTGTTGCAGCGGTGCGCTGCAGGAGGGGGGTCGCCTCCCGTTGCAACGTGGTGTTGCGCCGGTTGTAGGAAGAGACGCCAGAGTAGGAGTCAGAGTAAGAGTGAGTAAGAGAGCGTTCTCCAGGCGGCTTCGGTTTATAAAGCTCAGGCCGCTCCAGGGGACCCACGTTGTGTAGTCCTTCCAGTGAGGTCCCAACACTACTCACTGAGTTCCCGCAGTGATTCATGTATATGTCCACGGCTTTTATTGTGAAAGGTGAGAACACTTTCATTGTCAATGCAGGGACAATAAGCACTCTGCCCACATTAATCTATTATTTTCTTGCCACAAATAATGGATTTGTCTCGATCACGCTGCTCTGTCTACTGCCGAACCCAACTTCAGCGCAATGCATGATGGTATACAATGCTCAGCTAGTGACCATTGGTTGTACACTTCTTATTAACATGAATTGTGTGATACTTTGAGTCCACTATAGGGTATGATAAGTATCTCTATACATTTGGGCAGCACTAAAAAATGGCACATTCCATAGATAGGGATTATTGAGTGATTTTGGACACAGCCAATAACATACATTTATTTATGAAGGGAGTGCAGACAGAATTTATTTATTTTACTGGTAATTTACAAATGTACAAAAATGTACAAATAATCAAATTTAATAATTTTCCTGCTGAATGCCTTATTTCCAAGAAATGTATCAATTAGTAGACAAACCCTCAACTACGAATTCTTTGGTCTCCACGTGGCTGTTGGCTGGACCTGTAATTAAACTTTTGAGGAGGTGCATAAATGCATATATGTATAATAATATACTGGCTGTAACCTACAGCTGTCACAGTTCAGGGAAGGGGATCTGCACCCTGACACAGTGGCAGAGCAGGTTGGATTAAGGAGTCTTTACTTGAAATAGTCAGCAGATTTACGGTTGGCAAATTATGAAAAGAGAAACGAAGTCTGACAGGATAGAAGTTGGAGGACTGGTCACAGACTGGCAGAAACGAGGCAATGTCATGGAAACGCAGCAATGCTTACGGAAGGGAGTGTGAAAGTGCCTTGTGTATAGAATGAGACCTAATGAGGGAACTGAGTACTGGGAACTGAGATTGTGGTTATGGCAAGCCGTTTTAACATTTAATCAAACCACACTGCTATCTGTAATTATATTTTAGATATCCATAATAGCATTTCTTTTAGTCAAAATGTCATTTTGACTAGGAGAAATGGTAATTAAAGATATCCACAATACATTCTTACTAGTAAAAATGATATTTTAAGATATCTACAACTTTGATTGTACTAGTCAAAACTAAATTTAAGATATCTAAAAATCCTTAAAAAGTATAAGTGGCCGTTTTATCATCTAATAGCTAAACTGGATATGTATTGCAGATATCTGTAATTCAATTCTTCCTAGTCAAAAAGAACATTTCAGATATCCACAATGACATTCTTCCTATCCACAATTGTCATTTCAGATATCCACAATGGCATTCTTCCTAGGACAAATGACGTCACTTTTGCCATTCATGTGTATTGGGCTTTCAATTTCAGATATCCACAATTACATTCTGGATATCTAGAATGAACATTCTGGATATCTGCAATTTAATTCTTACTAGGAAAAACTCCCATTTCAGATATCTTCAATCCAATTGTTACTAGTCATAATTTAAATTTTTTTTAAATGGCGTCCTGTCTACCTGTCAACAGATATCAACAATACATTTTGTGGATATCTGCAATTGTATTGTTCCTAGTCACAATTCTAATTGTAGATATCTGAAATTACATTTCTACTAGTCATAATATGAATTGTGGATATCCATAACGACATTTCTACTAGTCACAATGTATTTTTGGATATTCAAAATTACATTCTGGATATCTGGAATAGTTTTTCATTTTGGATATCTGAAATGAAGATTATGACTAGTAACAATTGGATTGAATATATCTGAAATGGGAGTTTCTCCTAGTAAGAATTCAATTGCAGATATCCAGAATGTTCATTCTAGATATCCAGAATGTAATTGTGGATATCTGAAATTGAAAGCCCAATACACATGAATGGCAAAAGTGACGTCATTTGTCCTAGGAAGAATGCCATTGTGGATATCTGAAATGACAATTGTGGATAGGAAGAATGTCATTGTGGATATCTGAAATGTTCTTTATGACTAGGAATAATTGAATTACAGATATCTGCAATACATATTCAGTCTAGCTATTAAATGTTAAAACGGCTTGCCATATTGTGGTTCAATGAGGAAATGAGGGAGAGTGTGGGGAGCTTTGAGGCCATCTGGTCAGGTGGGGAATGACACTATCTAGAGGTATCTATAATGGTTGCAGGGGCTGGAAGCTTGAAGGGTCCAATCTCAAACAATCACGGATTTACAGACATTGACGTGAATTCCTGTTAAGTCCATTAGGGTTTAGGGCTGGCCATACTGTCAAATCGTTAGGTGAATGTGGGCTCACTTCATGCCCACTTTTACATAAGTCATCATTGATGCAGACTTTGCATGAGGGAATTACCCACAAATGATTACGTTGTGACATTAAATACGGGGTTACCAGGGGAATACAGGGGATAGACAAAGACATATTACATAAATAATTATAATAATTTGACAGTTTCCATTTGCAAGTTTAACAGAGCTTCTTGGCATACAGTCATGCCCCCACTTAGTGTTGTAACTGGTGTGATAAAATCTGAAGTGACTCAGCTTTTACATAACAGAAGCCTGTGTCACTAAATGCATCAGCTAAGCGATGAAAATTTAGTTTTATTTTGTAGGCGAGAAAAGAATTAGCTCTACGAGAGGAGAGATTGTAGCTCTCACTATCTGGTTCCTCGACAGACACCAGGGGCAAAGAAACCGAGAGCTCAGTTTGATTTAATGCGACAGCCGTGTCGAGAAGTATTCAGACCATCAGCCATCACTTCACTTCTGTTTCAATTATATCTGTCAGGGTGGACACAGTAAATCTCTGTAATGCCTCTCTGTCTCTGAGCTATTTCCCTCTGATTCCTCTTTTCCTTCCCCAGTCTGATTTTCATGAGTAAAGGTCAGCAAGTCTGCTCTTTTCTGTTCTCCTGTCACTAGACACGTCTGTTAGTCAAGCGCTTATTAGCTTTGGCCTTTAGCTCTTAAAAGATCAGGCTCCAGCAAAGCGACACCAACTCATTTTCCAATGCTGAGCTTTTCTCCTCTGGTGGCCACCACACATTGTTCAGGGCCAAAGTGAGGGAATATGGAGACCAACAACTCCTATCAACTCCAACTCATAAATAAAGAGCCAAGATGGAGTTAAAGGAAAACACCACCGCATTTCCATACTGAACTATGTTCTGCTCTGATCTTAGACGAGGTGATACATACCTCCCTCTCCTCTGTGCGTGCACTCAATGGCTCTTGCGCGCACTCCGCGCAGCGCTAATTTGCTAGCATGTAGCTTGTCCTTAGGATCCAAAGGGGGGTGAAGTTAGAAGCGACCAAGCACTTCCACGTTGTCCCTATTTAAATAAATTACGTGAGTAGTTACACGACCCAAGTTTGGTTACACAAAATTAAACATGCCAATTTTTCTAAGCGGATAACAAGGATAACTATATAGTATGGCGGAATAACAACTGGAAGCACTTCGACGTCGGCGCAGTAATATCATCACTCCGCTCCCCCTCTTACTTCCGTCAATAGAACCTACGTGACCTGCACGCCGCCGCCTGCACTACCTGTAGTAGTTTGTGCACAGTTGAGGAAGCATCAGGTTGTAGTAAGATAGTTTGTGAACAATCAAACATCGTGGTTATAACGTGCATCGTACAGGGTTGTGAAAACAAGCAGAAGGTATAGTCCCGTCATGTTTTGAGTGATGATATTACTGCGCCGACGTCGAAGTGCTTCCAGTTGTTATTCCGCCATACTATATAGTTATCCTTGTTATCCGCTTAGAAAAATTGGCATGTTTCATTTTGTGTAACCAAACTTGGGTCGTGTAACTACTCACGTAACCGTATTTAAATAGGGACAACGTGGAAGTGCTTGGTCGCTTCTAACTTCACCCCCCTTTGGATCCTAAGGAATATACTGGGACAAGCTACATGCTAGCAAATTAGCGCTGCGCGGAGTGCGCGCAAGAGCCATTGAGTGCACGCACAGAGGAGAGGGAGGTATGTATCACCTCGTCTAAGATCAGAGCAGAACATAGTTCAGTATGGAAATGCGGTGGTGTTTTCCTTTAACCATGATCAGAATATCAAATAAAATATTGATCTCAAGAACATTTACCACAGGTGCAATAAAACTGACCTTTTGCTACCACTATAATCCAGTATCTAAGATGTAGTCATCCATATTTTATTATTCATGAAACTTCCTGTAAAGCTTACCCTCTTGGTTTTTGGCCATTGTATTTGCTTCTTTGGCATTTTGTCCTCATTGGACACGTTACAGAGAGCCTTGGGGAACACAGGGAAAACAGAAGCAAATAACATGGCGCTGAACCAGTGGCATTGCACTTTCATGGTATTTGTTTTGTGTAAATCTCTGAAAGCTGCACGTCTGTTAAAGTCCAGTTGTTGGAATTAAGTCAATTTCATTATTTGCCCATAGGAGAACCAACTTCGCATGCAAGCTTGACACCCCTCAGTGTGTTGGGAAAGCAGAGCAGTGCCAAGGCGCTGGAAACAAGGCTCTAGTGGATTGGCAATGTCAGATTCACAAGGACAAATGGAAATTCTCTCCTGGTCACGCTACGATTGAACAACTCTTGCAGGAACACGGCAGGGTCATGGAAGTTTGCCCAGTTTGTCCAAAACCTTGGTGGAGGGTTATGACTCTCTGAGGATCCAGTGGCACTCATTGTGAGAATACAGGGAACCAAGGCCTTTATTTAAGAGCCATCATGGGATTGTTTAAAAGGGGTAATTCTTTATTGTGGCTATCCTGATGCCGTATACAAATACATCTTCGCAGACCGGGACTTCTGTTGGGTGTTTTAAAGCTGAATATGCATTCAGCAAAGTACTCTACTGGAAGATGGCAGATCGCCCCCTCAGGTTGGGAGTGAGTGTCAATCTCACCCGAGGGACTTGACATACTTTGGGGACTAAGTAGGGTAAAATTGAGCATGAGATTAAGAGGCAGATTGGTTCAGGATCACTACTGATGGAGGCATTGTACTTGAAAATAATGGTGAAGAGGAGGTGAGGCTATCAATGTCCAAGTTTATCTTTGTTAAATTTATACAGTACTTTGTAAAAGATGTTTTGTGTGAATTGTGACGTCCAGCAGTCTGCCAAACAGCTCCTATACCAAACTTAGGAGCAGCTCAGTACTGTCCCCTGGATGCTAAGGATAAATTATGTTTGTTGCAAAATGTTCACTTACTGCTGCAACAGGCAGACAAAGCAAGGTAACATGAGGACAAGTGTCATTACACACTGTTTGTTCATTTAATGCAATTAGTCCTCACAGATGTCACAACCTGGCTCTTTGGGCCACGACAAGACGGGAGACACACTGAATTTAAGAAGGTTTAGCAAAGTATATTTATTTAACATAAAGCAACGCAATGTGCAACAAAGGAAAATAATGAACAAATGGGATGTGACCATCAGTCTATCAGTAGTGTAGGATGTGCATGTGTGTAAAATGTAATGGATGTGTGTTGTAAAGTGCATAAACTGAGCATAATGGAACTTAAGAAAACTGTAGCTGCCACATCACCCGTAGGACATCTGCTGGAGAGGAGAGAGAGAGAATGAATGAATCATGGGTCGTTTTATAATCTCAGGAACACTGGGCCCAGGTGCCCATGATTGACCAAAACTCCTCCCACAAACCCAAGTCACATCAGGAGCCTGCTGCCTCAACAGCAGGGGTCATCACACAGAGAAGTCTCCTTTCCCCTAAAACACAGTATGTGTCTAAAAAATGCAGACATAGGCTATAATGACAATGAGCATGTACAGCCAATCAATGGCACCTTTATTGAAAGTGCTTTGGGATAAAACACATTTTTACCTGCATAATGTGCCACTAGACAATACTATAAACATGGACATGCTTCAAGCCAGTCGGATCAGCCACTGTATCAGCATTTCTTTCACCAAACCCTCTCTTTAAATATTATTTTCAACCTATTGACAGTCGATCAATGTTACAACACTGCTCTGTATTGGGGAAATCTAATCCGGGAAAGGATGCAGACCTCCAGGGGTGCTGTAAAAGAAATCAATGCTTGGCACCACAATCTCCGATTGATTATATTCTATATAGCAAATGATGCAGACCTGCAAGCTTACTGTACAACTAATCAATATATAACGCTACAACCTTTTAGCAATGCTATTTTTGGGAAAGGACGCTAATGGTCTAGCATTCTGTGCAAACAAATCAATGCGGCACCGCAATCTCTTATTTATGATGTTTTGTTTTGGAAATGCAATATACAAAAATGACTTGTTTGCTATGAACAAATTCCAGTAAAACATCTCAGCATGAGGTCAAAGAAGATTCAAGCATTTATGATATAATGTCAGGACATTTGAGAGTAGAAAATGTTTCAGGATCATCAGAAATTGCCACATGCTTCTCCTGGAGCTGCTATTTTGATGAGATCGGTATTTTTTCAAGGATCGTCTTGAAATTTCCCATCAGCATGAATTGCAATGACTTGGGCTATCCTGACTTTTTCCTCTAGCGCCACCATGAGACCAAACATTATATTTGTCCTGTACTTTGGTTTTTGACCTCTTGGGCTGATACATTTTTAAATATTATAATTTGATTTTTTTTACTGATATTAAAATTGATATGATTTGGGATATTGGAGGTCATAATAACTTTTGCTTTTTTATTATTCTAATTGAGGATGATTTTTGCATTTTTTGTGCAACGAACTATCAACCCATTGAAGGCGCATGCGCTTCGAGCAACAGCTGTATTGTGAAGTGATTGCAATGTAAGTGGGGAGAGCGAGTGCGTCATCTAGTGGCTGGATGTTATCATTGTTGTCAATAGCACCTTTAAGTCAATCCGATGTGTAGGCCAGGTCACCTCTGCAGCACGACATGATTTCATTTTTTTAAATAGTAGTTTGACACTAATTTTGCCTTTAACAAATATAGTACCTCCTGTGATTTGACAACTGTAAAGGCCATATTGTAATTAGGATAATTCAATTAATTGTGCAACGTTAATTACCTGAAAATCTTATGCCATTCACAGCCTCAGCTGTACTTTGCGTGTGGTGATAATTAGCAAATCTTAGCATGCTAAGATGCAAAAATGGTGAACATTAAAATGTTATTCTGATTGTGTACAGCCTGACAGAGCTGCTATGACTATAGACGCTGCAGTCTCTCGTCTTGTTCCTATTTAAGCATTGTGTGTGCTTTTAAAATATATAAAGCCATATTACACATCGGCTCAAGTAATTGTTCTAGTTAATCACCTATTTTTTTGCTCAAAAAATAATCTAAACCTATCATCTTTTTCTGCATACATTCTGTGTGGTAGGGGATACGTTGCATTTCATGGTGCAAAACTTTCATATAAAAATGATTAAGTTATGCATAATTGTGCACTGAAAACTGAGTGGAAAAGTAAGAAAGTCTGTCAGCCAGGAAGCCTGCTAAACAGCATCACATTGTCTTATTATTTATGGAAAAATTGGGAAATTGGTAACAATGGGCAGAGGCTTTCATTCTGACGAATGTCTTCTTTTGATGGATGAAGACAAATGGAATTGAAAACATGCACCATATCTACAATAGATATCACAAAACATTCGGTGTAATAATGTAATACTGAGTTTGTTATATCTTTTAGATTCAATTTTCTACAAAAAGTTCTACAGTTTCTTGGAATTAAACCAATCATCTGTTCCAGCACAACAATACACTGTAAATAATAATAATAATAATACACTGTTTCCAATCATGGAGCCAATTGTGATTTATTTAGGCTGTGTAATAAAAAAACAAACAATGTTGTAGACTCAAGTACTTCACCCCTCACGCACATATAGTTATGCCTCACTGACTGAAATGTATCAATCTATGTCCCTGCAGGAGCTGGAGGCTGGTCTCCCCTCACCTCAGACAGGTATCAGTGGCTGGAGGTGGACCTGGGCGAGCGGACCAAGATCACCGCTGTCGCTACTCAGGGCCGCTACGGCAGCTCCGATTGGCTGTCGTCGTACCTGCTGATGTTCAGCGACACGGGCCACAACTGGAAACAGTACAGGCAGGAGGACAGTATCGGGGTGAGTGACGTTTCTTCTCTAAGAAGTCTATCTGGAATGGATGTCAGCAATTTCAAATAAACATATTTTTGTATGTTCATCTTTTTGTAGCTATTACATGATTTCTGAAAGCTTGTTTATGTATGCATTATCTTATCAGATGTACAGTATAATACCATACAGACAGAAATAGAAATTGAAATCGAAAATTGGATAAAGCAAGGTGGTAATACATTCCCGTCTCAATCCATTAAATTAGGGTGAAATTATTTTATATGGGGAATTTCTTTTTATCACTCCATAAATCAGAAAATAATGTCAAGAGCTGAAAAAAAAAATATATATATAAATCAGGCTATGAATGAATGACCCCTTCATCTTGACAATATGGATGAAACTGGAAATGTTGCTGTTGACTTCAGTGCTACTGAAGTGAAGATTTCTACAGATGCAAATCGACAAAGGCCTACTGTTTTCTTTCTTTCTTTTAGTCTGAAAGAAGATGTATTATTAAGGCAAGATCACCCAGATCTCAAAAATTCCTTAGTGCATGAAAGAAAAGGTTTTTGTCACCCATTAACAGGGCTGTATAGATAGGGCCTAAAGAGGACAGAATAAGTGCTTTCATTTTTAAGTATTGTTTTGAGTATTGTGAGAAAGTACAACGTTGCGGATTGTGACTGCACAAACTAGTAGGTCGAGTATAAAGGTAATGGGTAAAAATGAATACCGCTCAGGTTCATTAGAGCTAATTTGCCGGCACTACCAGTCATATTTACAGTGGATGTGATGTTTAGCACTGCTGGTCTGCAGGGATAAGTCCATCCTGAAGAGATAATCACAGTCATCAGAAGCCTTTGACTCTTCATTAATAATGGATGAACCGATGAAAAGAGCTCTGCTGACTGTGCAAACCTGTTGCCAAAACACTTTAGCTGCTGATGGACACAGAGCGAGACAGAGAAGCAGCCGAGCGTCCCTTTCCTGTGTAAGACCGTACGCTGCAGCCTGGAACACGGCCAGATACTGGAATCAATGATGAAAAACTCCAGTCTGTCAACGCTGCGGTGCGCTCACAATCATGTTCACGCTCACATTTTACCACACCGTGAATAATTTGTCCTGTAAATATATAATATGGAGTGTGACAATTAAGTCATGAGTACAGATGGGATGTCTCCAAGATTCCATTCACCTTTATGTATCGCGTTACAAAAGCTGTCTCCTACTTGAGGTGGTTTTTGCATTTTCAAAAAAAGAGTTGATGCGCTAAATGGATTAGGGAAACACCTTTGCCAAATAAATTCTGACATAAACTCACATTACTTATCAGCTGTTTCTGCTCTTGTGTGTGTTCTTGGATACCCCCTATAACGTGCTTGTCTTCATCTCTGGACGTGATGGAACATGGCCAGTGGTAGTCAAGACATGAGAGTTGTGTCAAATGTCTCTTTAACTCTGCAAGAAAGAGAAGAATGTGACATTTGTTCTTTAAGGCTGACGGATATTTATGTCCTGCCTCATTGGTTTGGCTCGTGACTTGCTAACTTTCTGTGTGTCAATACCTATGAGGTCTATTCAAATCAGAGGTGATTTACACATGGAAGTTATTATTTATGTGCTTGTTTCGCATTAAATTGAGGCAAATTAAGTCAAATTGAGCAACAACTATGCATCCAACAGTAATGTGACCTGTTGCATTCTTTGGGTTGAATAAAAACCTACTGTATCAGTGTTACAATGACATCAATTAGAAATGGAATACTGTTTCAGGCATACATCAAAGAAAGACGAATTGCAATTTCAAACTCTGATGGCAGAAAGGCAGCTGGTCTCTAGAGCTGATTTATGAAGAAATCAGTCAGATGGACAGCGGAGGCAGCGAGGCATCACCTCCCACCTCCTGGTAGACACAGAACTCTTCTTCAGTGTTTTTCCATCACACGAGTGTCGTGTTGGACTTGTACTTGCCCCACTGTGGTGATGCTACATGGTTCAGGATGCAGCCACATGAATACTAAGTGGTTTTTATCGTGTTTTTGTAGAAAACACAGTGGTGTGTCCCATCAACGCACTGAGCCAGTTTAAGATATGTCCACCTGCATGCGTCCAGTGAGCCTTATACAACAAATATGGGAAGACATGGTATATTAACACACTGTGGGAATGGGAATCTATCTAGTGTTAACCCACATGTGTTACAGTGGTGCAGAGAGGAGCTTTTAAATAGAAGTAGAACCGAGACAATTTCCTCACATGGAGGAAATCCTGCTAATCTCTGCACTGAGGATCGTCTCCGAGAGAGCAGAGAACAACTCCTCGCAGCTTAAAAACATGTTGATCTGACACTCTACATAAACTGAGCACAATCCCAGTCACATTTCAATTGTATTGGTTCCTTTTAACTGAAAGAACAAACAATTTAAAAAAATGTGGATCAAAACTTCCAGCCCGGTCTCACTGAATGGTGTATGAATGACATGACAATTTGTATTTTGATAGCTTTTTGTGTGTTAGTTGTGTTCCATGTAGTCTCAAATGACTGTGACGTAAACATATCCGCGTAAAAGAAAGTAGAAAATGTGAGCGACTGCTTATGATGGCCGGGTGGACAGGTCAAGGATACTGTTGTCCCAAGGCTTTACTGACATTATTGATGTGTTTTCATTACTTATGTTCCGTTATTTATCTAGTTATTTTACTTCCATTATTTTAAGCCCCAACTTGTTTTATGATGAACCTGACCAAAACCAACCGTGACTGTTTCACTGTAACAACAGTGTTACGTGATGCACTAAAAGCTGTCTCAGAATATACACTAATAAATGTAAATGACACACAAAAGCCAAGAATGTATACTAATGAAGTGGTAATGTCAGGAAATGGCGTGCTTCGTATGCCTTCCAATGAGATTGGGTTGAAACATCAAGCTTTTTGTTTTGTTTTATACATTATAAAACTATTAAAAGTTACACAGTGCCTCTCTCCATCATATGATGGCTCCACTCTCTCTTGATTACAGAAGAATTAATAAGTTAATTATGTGTCTAAGCTTTTATAGAGCAGTGGGAGAGCCAGTTAACCTGCATGTCAACTTCAAGGGAGGAATGTAATGAGGATGGATAGCCAGATGAGAGAGATGGAAAGAGTGATTCATCATTCAGCCAGTCAGTTCACATTTTACATTTCAGATTTTAACCCAGAACAATATGATATGAAAATTAACTTTCAATACTTTTCACTCTAGCAAAGTAAAGTATTTGCACATTGTGGGAGCACCCATTCAACGATATGTCCTCATAGAATCGTTCATGTGAAATCTTGTGAAAAATAATTTCTCATGTTTTGTGTTTTCTTTCAAATGTCCAGCAACATGAGCAATCAGTGCCCTGCCGGACATGACTATGGTTGATCACAGCCGTTTATCTTTATATGCCTAACTTTCACATAACTGTAATGGATGGAAAGAGAGTAATTTTGGATTTCATTATGATGATTGACACGCAAATTTACATTATATTTGGATGGAAACCTGACTTCAGTGCTCAATGTGATCCTACAAACTCTTAAGCACATAAATACTTTATTTTGTTGTTTATTGTGTGTTCAGGCTTTTCCAGGTAATAGTAATGCAGACAGTGTGGTCCAGTACAAACTGCAGCAGCCGGCGATCGCTCGTTTCCTCCGCCTCATTCCCCTGGACTGGAACCCCAGCGGGAGGATCGGGCTCCGGCTGGAGACCTACGGATGTCCTTACAGTAAGTGGTATCTTTTACACTGGCCTGACTAGACTCTTCACAGCTTTTATAAAAATGGACAAATGCTCACTTTAGAGCAGTCTACTGTATATCACCATGGCAATGCAGATTGCACACCTAAAAATCCTGGACAGTTTCAAAATTCTTTGAATTTCAATTTTCTTTTTTTTTTCAATCATTTTGCCAAGAACAAAAGTGGATTCTCATTCCAGAAATGTGGAAGATCGGCATGCACATTTTCCACATGACAACAATGCACAGTGGTTTTGATGTGAATTACGTTGACGTGTTCCATTTTCTCCAAATAGTGCCCATGTACCCTCCATAGAAAAAACCCATCCAGACTGAGAATGACTAAGGGTTAACTACACAACGTATTAACTAAATCAGACCCAATAGATGTTGCGGAATCTGCTGTAGCCAGAGTCAAGTTTGGGGGTTACAGCCCTGAGTGCACCGATTAGCACCTGTACCATTGATGCCTTTACTCCCCACATCTTTTCCTCAGCTTACTTATGATCTTAAATCTCAGGTCAGCCGCCCTTATGCTTTTCTTGGGGCTTTGAACCCAATCTCGGGGTGTGTGACATATCCTCTGACCTGTCGTCCTGTCTCCCCCTTGCCCGTAGCACCGCTGTTGTACCTTATCAACCTCGAGTTGTGATAGCAGTTTGGTAGCAGACGTTGGAACACAGTAGTTGTTTCTTTGTTAGCTTATATGTTGGGTTTCGAAGCATCCATTGATCCCACATCCTCTGCATATATCCCCTCTCAGTAAGGTTGCTCGTATAGTAGCATTCCAACAGTTTCACATTCCCTTCCCTAGACCATGTGGAAGATGTAGGAGTTCATCTCACACATATTAAACATTCAGTGAGGTATTCATCATCCTAACCTCCCCTAAATATGGAGTATATTTTGATTGAATTATGTCTGAATTGTGAATGTCCACCTATGTGTACGTCTCATCAATGCAATTTACAGTATCAGGAACACAACAATCAGAGGGTATTGATTTGAATGCTTATATACCTTTTTTATAGTGTAAGGTAACATACTGATATGACCATGAAGTGACTGCTGTATGCCTTTTTGTCTTCCAGCCTCAGATGTTGTGAGTTTGGACGGCAGCAGCAGCAGTCTGGTGTACAGGCTGAGCCCCGGGCCGAGGCGGACGTCCAGAGAGGTCGTCTCCCTGAAGTTTAAAACCCTGAGGAATTCTGGGACGCTGCTGCAGGCAGAGGGGGAGGGAGGACTCGGCCTCAGCCTGGAGTTAGAGAGAGGAAAGCTACTGCTCCTGTTCAGACAAGGTATAACACATGATATACTGATATCCACTGACAGATAGGTATCTAATACATTGGACTATAAACACAACACGTTGTATAAGTACGAGGTTTTTCAGCAAAGGGATAAAAATAAAAACCCCTCTGAGACAACTTTAGATTGGCTGTGGTTGGGTGAGATGGACGACACGCACGATGCTGCCTGATTGGTTTAAAGCTTGGCCCACGCTCTGCTGCTGCATCCGTCTTGTTGCAGCCATGATGGATGGTACCCGTTCACTGTAGCATGTGTTAGGGCCGGACTCTGCAAGACTTGATGCATGACTTATAGTCTGTACAGAGGGAGGTGTGTGTGCGTGTGTGTGTGTGTGTATAAATGGGGTTAAACCAGAGGTTTCCATGCTGAATCATCACCATATGGCTCACCTCTCATGAGGAAGTCCCATCTGACTGCTGACATACTTTCTCCATCATCCATCCATCCATCCATCCATCCATCCATCCATCCATCCATCCCCACCCCATCTCTCTTCATCCCTCCAACCTTTGTTTTGCCTATTGCCATCTTTCTCTTCTTCTTTCCCTCTCTACCTTCTGTTCTCTCATCCCTACATCCTTCTTCTATCAATCTTTCAACCACCCTTTTCTTGTTACCAAGGTCTCTTTAACTATGATTGAGTCTTATGACAGAGGGCAACACATTATGAATGGAAATATCATCAATGTCATCTTTAAGAAAGGCAGTCTCCTTTGTCACATTAAGGACATAGTAAAATAGAAAAATATTTGTTTTAATCATTGTGTCTTAATGTATCTCTGGTTATATTACAAACATATGTTAAATACAATTGTTTATTTAACCAGGGTAGTTTCAAGGCAATATCTTAGGCGTGTTTTTCTTTTTTTTTTAGTCTATTCTAGCATTTTCCCTTCAAGGGTGTGTATTCAGAGAGGAATGTCAGCAAATGTGATTCGTGGAGCAACATCCTGGGTTAGAGGTGTACCAGCTAAAAACAAACAAAAAAACAAACAGCAGTCTTGAACCCAAAGGAATGAGCGGCAGGCAGGCAGGTTAACGGTCATGTCATTGAATCAGAAATGAAAACCCAGAAAGACAGCCAGAACAGGGAAAGTTGTCCAAAAACTAGACAAACTGAAATCTGACTGTGGACAAGGGGCTGGTATATGTATAGACAGGCCGATTGGGAACTGAGATAAGATGAGCAGGTGGGCGGTGAAGGTCAGCGTATGGAAAAGGAGTTACTGCAGGGCAGGAGGGAGTGGCTGGGTCTGCATTGACAACAGGGTTCAAAAGGTAGCATAGACAACTCAGAGCAGACACCAGCATGATTACTAGGAGGTGTGTCTTTGGATATTAGTTGTCCAAAACCTTGATTACATTTTAAATTCTTGTTGCGGTCTAATTTATTCATTCCTGTCTCGTCCTCCTCCCCCTGATCCAACTACTAATTACCGTTTGTCTCTACAGATCTCCAATTCCTTTATGTTTTCAGTATCACAGAAGGCATTTTACATTTCCAGTGCAGCACAGTTCATCCATCTCACCATGTTTTCAGTTATCTCTTGACAGCTTGGTACTCCGTTGCAGCTTTTCTTAGTTGGATGAAATTCATCATTATTTCTGTCTCTCTTCCCCTTTATTTATTTTCCATCCTTTCTCCCCCTCTCTTTCTCTCCACACATTGTGTAATTTAGGTCATCCGCTGCGTGCATTGACCCTGTGCTCATGCATGGTTCACTCCTCTCTGTTAACACTAACACCTACAGGTCTGAACCTCTCAGAGCAGATGCACTTGGCTTTATGAGGCAACTCTGAGTAACAGACCATCACAGAAACAGCAACTCTGTTCTGGTTAACACAAAGCACAAATAAAAACTTGATGGTAGAGTAACTTTTTTTTTCTTTTATGTCACGTTTTTGTTCAATTTGGTCAAAGCAAGTTCAGTATCCAGCCTACAAAAAGGCACTCAGACAGAATTGGAAAAATCTGAATTAGTTTATTTTTAAAGGTGAACAGGGACAAAAAATAAAGTAACACGCTTTGGCATAACTTTTGTGATGAGTGATTTGGATATTTACAAACACAGGACTTTCATCCAGGACACTGCTGTTTGTGTCCCATGTGCAAAATGTTGACTTTTAGTCAGGCGAGTCATTAATCTGTGAAGTAAAACTAACTTCCTGTGAAGTTTATTTGGAAAAGACGCAGCATCCCTAACATTTCCAAAACTGAGAGAGGAGTAGAGCATCATAGTTTGATGCTTACAGCCACGGATCAAGGGTCGGTATTTGATGAGTTGGGAGTTAGAACGTGTTGTCAAGGCACCCGGTTTGAGAACCACGGCTTAATTTTTCATCACATTTTGTACTTTTCTACACATTTTGAGGTTTGATTTCAGTCTCTGTCATTTTCCACCATCTCTTTTAGAGTGAGATGCTTTGTTTAATGTGCATGATGTTGTTTGCCACCTTTCTGTTGTTCTCATCATGCTCCATACATTATATGGGTTTTGTGATCTTTATTTGTTAATGTTTTAGGGATTCCACTTCAGTAACCAATTTGTAAAAGCTTCCTACAGCAAACATTTTGCTCTGCTAGTTGTTGTCCAGACAGCTGGAATAAACATGGTTTAATAAGATTTATATCTGCTACGCCAAAAACCATTCCCCTCTGCTTTACATTCATCAACATGTCAGTGTGGTATATTGTGTCGTTGTTGGCTCATAACTCAGCCGAGCCCTTTCCTGTTACTGAAGTAATTTTAGGAAAACAAACATGCTGAGGGTTGATGGGTCGTACTCCAGTGCATGGTGCTATCTGGAAGGTGTTGTTTGGATTAATCGAGTACATATTCAAAGACTGCAAGCTGGCGAGTCATCTCATCCCACCTTTCTTATGAGATAAAAAAAAAAGACCTGACACAATCTTAATGACCTATCAGTAGCCTACGCTGAAATATTTGCTTTCCGAAAGTGTGTTTACAGTCTGAAAATTATGTTTAGAACTGATTACAATGACGGCAGCTCCTGATAAGGGCCGTCGTTGTCGTCCTGTGTAATCACTTTTAGTCTCAGCGAACAGCTGTAATGAAATTGCAGGATACTTAGGTGGGAAAAAGCAGAAAATGGTCAGCAAACATCCTCTCTGTCCCTCCCGCATATTAATAAAAATATGCAGTCATTAGCAGTTTTTTATCCATTGATTGAAGATTTTGCTGAGCATGCTCGTTCTCCTTCAGCAGCAGTGTTACAGGGCAACACAGGGAATATCAGAACAAGTTTACCTTTGCAAAAATGCAACCAAAACAAACAAAAGGCTGCTGATTCTCTTTAAGTGTAGCCGGAGAATTCATGCCATGTATGAGAATTATTAACAGAGACGTAAGTAATATTGCAGAAATTAAAGCATTGGCATGCATCCATATAGCATTTTTCCTGGCAGGAGCCTGGGAAATAAAAAGCTCTACCTTTGCACGTCTTTTGTTTATTTTAAACAATATCCAGACAAACATATGGCCACTAACCACCATATGGTGCATTGCTTTGTGTCTTAGTGGCTAAATACGCTCTTTCCTCATTCCATTTGTGAGGAAAATATAAGTTCTATGGACCCTTAGTAGTGGCTGACTACACCTTAGTCTTTTTTTTTTTTATTCGGGAGAATAACTAACCCCAAAACAGAAGAAAAAGGAGACATGAAAATAAAACCCAGAGAACCCTTACAAGGCTCCCTTAAAGTCACCAAGACAATAAAAGACAAAGGATGTGATAAGACAGCTGTATCAAGAAAGAGATTTCACCAGTTATAAACTTAAGTGCAGCACCAGGACAACAAGAAACTCAGTCATCAAAAGTTCGGGCTCTCCGGTCTGGAGGTTGATATAGAGCTCCACTAATGATTGAATCACATTCAGGTGTGGACGATCAGGTGCTCAGAGAGGGGCGTGGCAGACGCCTAACGCCTTTTCCTAACGCCTTTTTCCTAACGCCTTTTCCTTGACCTCTGGGGAAAACGTCACAGGGTTAAGGAATGTTGGAATGAGACGGAAAAGATGACCGTGGTGCTCAGAGAATCCGACTTTCATTAAGCTACTTCATTATAATGCACCCACTGATGATTGACAGATGTGATTTTTTTTCACCGGTGATTTACGTCGTCGTCGAATATAGGCTTCCAGTCACAAGAGTTTATATGATAAATTGAGTTATTAATTGTTTGGAGAAGGGGTAAGATCTATTTCGCTCCTGTTTACAGATTTAATATTTGTTCATGTTGATTATGAATATGAATCAAGAATTCGTTATTTGACAGTTTGCTGTATTAACATTTCATTTCATTTGTTGTTTTAGTTTCGTTTTTTAAAAACATTTGTAACATGATTGGAATAAATAAATACAAATGCCACAAAAATGATTATCAGCGTCCACACACATTTATAAACACAATTCCAATTACTATATGTCTGCATGAAAGTCATTGTTAAATGTGCAAATAGGCATATCGTTTGTTTTCAACTTTAAGTGTTGCTCTCGCAAGGAATTGTGGGTCGGCGTAATCTCCTTTCCTTTCATAAAGGAAGATCAGTTGTATCCGATGCTAAAGGAGATCTGAAAGGAAGCATTGGAGCTCCTTTCCCGTTCATTTAGAGAATCTTATCATGGCGGCCACTTGTTTACTTCCGGGTCACTTCTTCAGTTAGGAACCTTCCAGCAAAAACGACTGTTCGACCGCAGCCCAGAGGAAAGTGGATGTTACAAGCGCACTTCCTGGTTCTGTCTCACCATTCTGGTCTCCTAAATACGACCCACAATAAAACAAAACTGCATGTGAACTGTGTTTTGAGGGAAACATATTTTGTTGTGGATTACATTTGCATCCCATTGTGGATATCACAAATTACTTTCAAATGAGTAAACTTAGGGATGAGGTCCAGTTGATGAAGACTTCCAACCAGGAGACTGTGGTTCATGTCCTGTTTTAACCAAGTACATGTGTTGTTAAAATATAAACGTAACGTAAAGTAGTATAAACGTACATAAGTAGTATAAACAAGTAGTATTACTGATTTTGTTTTATTTCTAGACATTTTAAACCATGATCTTTTGGTACTTAAACCCAATCAAGTACTATCGTTATCTAAACCTAACTATGTCGTTTTTTACAGAATGTTTGAAACATTCAGACAGGTTTGGTCTGGTAATGAATGTGTTTCCTTGGAAACGTAATTGAGAGTATAGCTCAGGTGTATGGGACCTAACGTCGAGATTCACTACTTCAGTGTGATTTACTGTACTAAGTACTTCCCCAAAGAGATAATATGACCAGTTCCTTTACGTTTACTGTGCACATTCATGCACCAAAGATACTTTTTTTTTCTTTTGACATATGACCTCTCTTCTGTGCCACCATCACACTGGATTTTTCCTACCTGCTGATCCGTTGCCTGTTAATATTTCCTGTGCACGTTCGTGCTCCTGTCAGGAGGTGACCTATTGATTTCTGGCGACCTGTGTGGAATCATAATTCATATAATAATCTCACTGAGAATAGGTTCAACACAGAAGAAAGCATTGGTTTTCCAAGAGTTTTCCCAATTGGTAAAAAAGAAAAAAAGAAAAAACGGATTACCCTGTCAAGAGACCTACGTGAGCAATCATTGCTGTTACTGTTTAAGAAAATATGATGAATATTTGTCTCCCCGATGATACTGCTGAAAATAGAATAATAAAGATGGACAGACACAGAAAGAGGGGCCAGTTTGACCTCTGACCTCTAATATTGATTCCTGTTTTCTCGTTCCATTCATTCAGCCAGTAATCAAATCATCCATTCAATGAAACCCTTCACGAAGTCCCTCTCTTTTCCCCCTCCAACAACATGTGAAGTCTGGCCATCCTTCCTCTCATATTGATCTCACCGTCTCTCTCCACTCACCCAGGCATTCGTTCATCACAATGAATGAGTTGACAGGGCAGACGTCCCCTGATGTCTGTATCCTAACTTCCTCTCTCAGTTAAGTTGTTTTTCTCAGATAAGCTGCAGACAAATAATCCCTCCTCACAAAATGGGCTGCATTATCAAAAATACATTTGTCCGTCATCATCAAACTGTCTCGGTGTCTCTCTTTGAAGTTGGAATCGTCTCTCCCCAAAGAATGTCTAATACATTTTTAATGGCCGACTGCATTCAGCTCTTTCTACAGTTCCGTCCTCCAGCAGACACACAAACTTTCTCTCCCAGTACTTTAGGGGCTGCAGAAATGGATCCACTTATTCGGACCTGCTGGTGCTCATTAAATTGCTGTCTCGCCATGTTTATGCTGCAGTTTTTCATATGTGGCATTATCACATATTTGGCTGTGGTTCTTAAATTAACTATGTGACTATGCTGATACCCTGTGGTCCCTAATGAGATGAGACAGGCTGATATTGATGTGCTCCTTTCTGTGCGATACTGAAGAAATTAAAAGATGAATCAAGATAAAGATTTCATTTGCCTGGAGTTCACTTCTCTTTGCACCAGGTCAGGAAATGGAAAACAATCTCCATATACTCCCTCTCGTCACTCTCTCGTCTCTCCTCTTGCAGGAAGGACTTCCTCTTCTGAACCCCGGCGTCTCGCTTCCCTCGGCAGCCTGTTAGATGATCAACATTGGCACCATTTAGCAGTGGAGCGACGCGGCTCTCACCTCAACCTCACTGTGGACAAACACACTGAGAGGATTCAAATACCGGCAGAGTTCCACCACTGGGATACCAAGCAGGTGGGATAAAACAACAGGAAATCAATGCACATATAAAAATGTTATCCCCATACACCCACACTTTTGATTGCATCAGAAAATGTAATCACCCAGAGGGAGTGTAGATGTTGCATAATTATTATGTCATGTGCATGCAACCCTCTGCGTGTATTTTTCTGTCCTCTTATAGCTGAGTGTTGGGACAGTCCAGAGCCTCGTCTCCAGGAAAGACTTCCATGGCTGCCTGGAAAACCTGCTGTACAACGGCCTCAACCTGATAGAATTAGCGAAACACAATGACCACCAAGTTACTGTAACGGTGAGTAAATTTAGTCAACACAACCATTTGCCCTCAGGTCAGTTTCTCCAGCCACTTGGGTTCCTTTTATCTGGGACGGCCTCTGAATTAGGTTGTTTTTTATTCCGCACGTGCGTGTGTTTGATTCCCTTTGGCCCCTCTGGGATTCAATCTTGTTGGTGAAATATTGGCTTTGACCACTCTGTAGGCACTGTAGTTTGCTGTTTTTACCGTGAGGCTAATCAAACTGGTTAATGAAGCCGCGACAAAGGACTGCAGATGGTGGTTAGAGTCTAACTAATGCCTCCTCACATCTTGGCCATTAGGACCTTCAGATGTTTCTACATTCCCGATGAGAGGAGCAAGCCCATCTGGGAAAGGCCATGAAACGTTTAGACAGGGAGTAATACGTTACGGAGTAATGTTCAGTCATTAGAGTAAACATGAATTCTTGGTAAAGAGGTTCAGAGATTTCACATGCGTGGCTTATGATCTAATAGGGGCAATTTTTATGGATGTGCTGTGGCTCTAAATGTTCTAGCCACAGAGCCAATTCCATACAGATTCTAAATGGTGTCTCATATGGCCCTGTGAGGGGACATTAACACACCGAACATCTGAGTGTGGGAGTGAAGGCGGATTAGTGTGTCAGTGCTGTAGTCCTCAGGTTTTTAAGTTAACTTTATGTCTTGTGTTGTGAAGTCGCGCAGCCCACTCTCACCATGAGTTATTGTACATCACTTTCACCACAAAGGGCGTTTAGATGTCATCTGTGTTTCCGGAGCATTATAAAGATAGCAGGCTGATATTCCCAGCAGAGAGCTGGGACTGTAATATATAATAGCTGCAGCCTTTGCAATGGACCTGGTGTCATTACCACTACTCAAAACAATGGACTGTAACAGAGATGTCAAGATAGTAGTACTGGCCTTACTGTGTGCTCTCCTTATTTCACTTTCATTCTTTATCTCTTTTACCTCCACACTAGGTGACTTTGGTTCAGTTTGCTTTCCTAATCTTATTCTAAGCCTTGCTGTTATCATTATGGTAATACCGGCGTCCTCTTAAGGAGACTTGCTGATGAGATCATTGCGACATGAGGTCGCATCGTCACGCCCTCTGCAGCTGATTAATATTCATGTTTTGTGTGTTTTATCTCTCCAGTAATCATTTTCTTTCTGTCCCGCCTCCTCTCTCTCCACTCTGCATGTTTCTCTCTCAGGGCAATGTGACCTTTTCTTGTGCTGAGTCGGTTTCTGTTGCCGTGACGTTTCCCGGCCCCCAGAGCTTCCTGCAGTTGCCGGGGGCTACAGCGTCCTCGTCCGGGGGACTGTCTATTGGGTTCCAGTTCAGGACGTGGAACAAGGCGGGGCTTCTGCTCACCTTTGACTTGCCTCTGGAAGGGGGCGTGGTCTGGCTGTACCTGAGCGAGGCCAGACTCCGGCTTCAGATCCATAAAGCTGGCAGGGTGCTGCTGGAGCTCAGTGCAGGTATCCTTCACCTTCAGGTTCACCTCTAACCATAACAGTTACGGTTAGCACTTAGTCTTACCTGGATATTGAGACATTACTGTGTCAAGTGTTAGACCCCTGTAGACTTCCATAACAATCTAATCACAAGCAATTTGGGATTATGTTGCTATGGATACAACACCAATATAACCTTGGATGGGTAATGATAACCTTTCTTGGATTTGAAAGCAGTGTTACTGGTTACTACTGTAGTTAGCCAGCCATGGTAATGATTGGAGCTTTCGCCAGAGAGGGTACACACATTCCTTACACTTGTACTGTTGTACTCCACTCCCTCTCATCAAATACCACCAAGCTTCCCTGCTTTGAACTCGTGATTGCTTGTATGATTTAGCACATACAAGCACAACCACTCAGCCGAACTTGCCCTCCTTCCCATGTAGCTATCGTTAATTAAGTCCATGCATCGACACAGTGATCATATAAATGTACCAGGAGTGGGGTTTGAACCCACGAGAGCTTATGCCCATTGGAACTTAAGTCCAACGCCTTAACCACTCGGCCATCCTGGTGACTACAGCTGCTGCAGGATAAAAAACAATATTGGACACAAGTGTCCACTCTTAAAGGAAGAACAGAATAGAAAAAAGCTGAGTGCTTCAGACTGCAAGTCCATATTTCATTGTTTTATAGATCCAACCGCTAAACTACACTGAGTTTGAGTGATAGACTTTAATGGAAATTACCAGGATTGGAAGGAGGTCTTAGGCCCTACACTTTAAGCCTCGAGCTGTCTTCAGATTTTTTTTTTAATGGCAGAAAATGTTTCAAATTCCCTGTCATCATCTGTGATACCAACATACATACTGAGGAGCAGCATCTACGCATATTTCATATTGATCACAATGAGAGATTACCAGGAGTGGGGATTGAACCCACGAGAGCTTACGCCCATTGGATCTTAAATCCAACGCCTTAACCACTCGGCCATCCTGGGGTCTTTTTCTAGATACTTGCTTGTGGATTAAAACAACAATTTGTGCAAAAGTAAAAATCCCATGCATGGGAGGAGATTTAGATATTAGTACAACCTAACAATTTCTCTAAACACTGGGGCTGAAGTTTCAACCAACATTTCTGTAACAAAGTCTCAAATAATTCATATAGAAACGTTTACTATATGACTGAATCCTTATTACCATACCTCTGGTCAGAGACTACTGAGCATGTGGTACTTTCTTAAGCTGAGTACAGAGAGGTTACCAGGAGTGGGGTTTGAACCCACGAGGGCTTTATGCCCATTGGATCTTAAGTCCAACGCCTTAACCACTCGGCCATCCTGGTGACTATTAATCACTGCATGAAGATGAATTCAACAATTTGTGTAAAAAAGTCTAGTCTAGTATATGATCTACTGCATCCTTGTTACCATAACTCTGGTCACTCATCCGCATCCGCTGTGCAGCCAAGATGTAAGATGACTGTGGTGTCTTCTTAAGCAAAGAATTTTAAGTATGAAGAGGTAGGGCAGATAATATTGATTTATTCCTTCAATGCCTAACAATATACGGATTCATAAAGCAGACAAAGCCTTGCTGGTACTTGTATCAATCTCACAGAGGATGCAGGAGCTAAACTCAACGCCTGTGTGCTCTGTGTGCTCTGTGTGCTCTGGTCTTAAAGGCTTGATGTGCAGCCATGAACACGTGAAATAAAGATTTTTCTTTTTTTACAATGTGTCTCTTAATGGATGTTTGGTTCCTAGGTTCTGCTCTGAATGATGGTCAGTGGCATTCAGTGGAGCTGAACTCCAGACGAGGTCATCTGAGCATCTTTGTGGATCAAGAAGAAGGAGGCAACGCTCAAGCCAGTCCCTCATTTCCTGTCACTGTAGAGAGTCACCTCTTCTTTGGTGGTAAGAATGGAGAATGTTTACACACAAATGAACCTTGTCAAGCATCAAAAGCTATGTGGAAGTTGACAGATGTAACATCTAAACATAGTACATCTACACATAATTCACTTTTTTATTTTGGCAACTAAATTAACCAATTACAGTCACAGGTCACATCCATGTGTTAGTATTTAGAATTGCATTGCTCAAGTCAATTTGCCTGATATTTCTTAGAGTAATGTTCAAATGTGTCGTCCTAGAAAAATGTGTTTTATCGTGACATGATCGTTTTTTGATTGGTTTTCATGTAGACTTTACTCTTACTAATGTTCCTTACTCTCTTCTTTTCAGGTTGTCCTGCTGAAGGCGACCACCATGAGTGCAAAAACCCTTTTAATATCTTCCAGGGTTGCATGCGTCTCTTAGCTCTGGACGGCCAAATCGTGGACCTGATCATGGTGCAGCAAAAGCAGCTGGGAATCTACAGCAACCTGCAGATAGACATGTGTGGAATCATCGACAGGTCAGTTTCACGAAAAAGAAAATGTCTGTTGGTGTTTGTTAAGACATATTTTTATTGCTTTGCTGTAACACTGAATGTGACCTGCACCTAATAGTCTGCACAGCTCATAGTGCTGTATCACACCAGCATTTAAACAGTGGCATTTTGGACAGAATGCAGTTGCCATCGATGCCTTCGCTAACAGGTGGTGCAGTAAAGCAGCCTGGAGCTTTGGCTTACTTTGCACCGGAATTGTGAATCTAACTAATTGCAAACCTTCGTGACAGTGTTGACCTTTAAGGGAATGCAAACTCAGAGAATCCATGATGGAGGAAGCTATTATGTTAACTGCAGGGTCCGACGTTAAGGTTTTTTCCTACTTGCCCGTCGGGCAAGTACTTTTCAAATCTACTTGCCCTGCCTAAATTCTTACTTGCCCTGCCTAAGAGGTTCTTTTTGTGGCGCCGCGGTGTTGTGCAAATTTTCTTCAAGACTTATATCTTACTAATATCCATTATCTGTTGACTGTAGACGACACTACACAACACTTCTTCTGTCAGAAAGCTGTTTTTATTTTTCATTTGTCATTACATTTCATATGAAACTTCTCCCTGCTCTCTTCCAACCAATGAAAGAAATGTTGTGACATTGTATCTTGACCCGACGTCCACTCCATTTGTCGTCTGGAGATTTAGAAGAGATGCATACTGCGTGAACGGCTGCTCCGTTTTGGCGACATGATAAGCTGTCGTTAGACATTTTTTTATCTGGTTGTGGCTCTCCAGGTAGAGTCTTTGGACACAACGGTCCATCGGTCCGGGAACATTTCAGTGTTTTTTAGCATGTACGCAGGCCAGGTGAGGAAGTGACTTGCTATGGCTGTCTAAATTTTGTTTGCGATAGCTGTCGTTCCCGCGGAAGTGAAACAACGTCACCGTACGTCTGCGTCGGTACGTCAGCACGTCAGCACAGAGGCTCGTACAGACACACCAACTCCGGCAGCAGACGTCAAGTCAACGGATCCCATTCATTGTCTATGTAGAGCAGGAGCTCCGCATGATGGATACGGCACGTCGAATTGACTGCCCTGTCGCCGTACGTGAATTTGCATAAAGTTCGATGGATTGAACTTTATGCAAATGCCGTCCGTCCAACGCAATGCCGCCGGCTCCAGAAACTTCGTTCAAACTATCAAACTAGGCAGTGTTGATCAAATATGAATCCAGATTCTGTTACTGCACTACACATTTCCCGCCTCAAATGTTTTCAGAAACATGCTTTAGCGTGTAGTTTAACTGTAAAATGAGATCGTTTGTGGCCCGGCCGCCATGTTGGAAACGGCAGAGCAAAACTCAAGTCCCGCCCACTTCGCAGGACGTCTATCCAATTGATCCAACTTGAACACAGAACTGCCCACTCGCGGGTGCGTTCGACGGTCCGTTGCGTCGCTGCCGGAGTTGGTGTGTCTGTGCCAATCGAAGCACACAAAAAAAAAAAAAAAAAAAAAAGCAGCACACTGCAACTGCCGCCGCCACAGCAGCAGACAGATGATACGAATTTGTCGGAGTTTGTGCTTGCCCGACCGGGCAAGTCTGAACAGGTTATTTTTACTTGCCCCGGGCAATCGGGCAACCGTTATTGTCGAACCCTGAACTGTGTTACACCATCCAATTTAACAGGACCCCACTCTGCTGATGTGTGCACTAAGAAGTAGTTGTCACAAAGCTTCCAGTGTGACGCATTTCGTGAGGTTGCATGAATGAATTTTTCTGGTGAGACCAGGTATCATGATGTGCTATTTTAAAACTTATTTCAACTTCCTGTATAAACCATAAACCACCTACCAGGAGTAGGATTTGAATAGAAATGGTAAATAGACCAGCAGCTTCTATAAGAATTTCAGGCTTTTCACCCACTCAAGGCCTGAAGGGGCCAGGAATTGAACCACTGAGCTTCAAATTGGAAAACAAGCCAATCTGCCTCTGAGCCTCAGCTACCCCTGTTCTTCAGGGCCATCAGAGCACTGAGCCAAATACTGCACTTTGGTGATCATTTTCTCGAGACAAGCCGCTCTGCTCATTGCTCTATTGTTTTGCCTCCTCCTAACCTCTCTCCTCTGTCCTCCTGCCTGTAACCAGGAGATCTAAATCTGCCATCTTGAAGGATGTCTCAATTCCTAAAACGCATCTTGAGGAGAGAGGAGGCCTGCTGGAGGAGCTATGAGTGAGGTTGCACAGGTGTATCATTTGTGAAAGTCTTTTTTGGTAGGCTACTGGTGATGTATAAAAGTGGTGTGACAACAGACAGATGGTGCAGCTGTGCCCCATGTTACATTGAATAGATGTTGCTTTGAAATGACTGTTGCCTCTGCTCCTCTCTCTCTCCTCGGGTCTCTTCATCGGCTCACAATTCAGTTGGACTAATACACAAGATGAGAGAAGGCAAGGATGTGCAAGACTGAGATATGAGAAGGCTAAACATACTGTGATCAGCTTTTCTTCTACCTCTGATGATGTCTGTCTAAAGTCTGTATCAATTTAATAATTGAAAACCTCCAAGTGTGGGGTTTGAATCCACAAGGGCTTCTGCCCTTTGGATCTTAAGTCAACGCCATTGATTGCATTGTTTTCATGAAAACTGTAGCAAACGAGCAGTGTGTCTTAAAGGAAGAACACAATAGAAAATAACTGAGTGCTTCAAACTGCAAGTCCATATTTCATGTTTTGTAGATCCAATCGCTAAACTACACTGAGTTTGAGTGATAGACTTTAATGGAAATTACCAGGAGTGGAAGGAGATATGTCCATTTGTCTTAGGCCCTACATGCAAAGCCCTCAGTTGTCTTCAACTTTTTCAATGGAAGCATTCCAGCAGTAATTTAATTCAAGAAAGTGATGTTATTCCACTACAATGGAATATTGATCACAATGAGAGATTACCAGGAGTGGGGTTTGAACCCACGAGGGCTTATGCCCATTGGATCTTAAGTCCAACGCCTTAACCACTCGGCCATCCTGGTGACTTTCACTGTAATATGCTTGTGGATCAAAACAACAATTTGAACAGATAGTCAATCATTTCTCTGAAAAACAGGGACTGAAGTTTGAACCAAGAAGCATCTCTGTAAGAAAATCTCTAATAATTGCATATAGCGGAGATGTCCAATGTTAGTATATCCTTACTACCACAACTGTAGTCAGAGACCACTGAGGATGTGGTACGCCCTTAAGTGTTGTAAACATTCGAAATTTGACTGAGCCAACTCAATCTGCTAGACTTGCCGACTGCAGCTTTAAGAGATTACCAGGAGTGGGGTTTGAACCCACGAGGGCTTATGCCCATTGGATCTTAAGTCCAACGCCTTAACCACTCGGCCATCCTGGTGACTTTCACTGTAATATGCTTGTGGATCAAAACAACAATTTGAACAGATAGTCAATAATTTCTCTGAAAAACAGGGACTGAAGTTTGAACCAAGAAGCATCTCTGTAAGAAAATCTCTAATAATTGCATATAGCGGAGATGTCCAATGTTAGTATATCCTTACTACCACAACTCTAGTCAGAGACCACTGAGCATGTGGTACGCCCTTAAGTGTTGTAAACATTCGAAATTTGACTGAGCCAACTCGATCTGCTAGACTTGCCGACTGCAGCTTTAAGAGATTACCAGGGGTGGGGTTTGAACCCACGAGGGCTTATGCCCATTGGATCTTAAAGGAAAAGTTCGGAATTTTGGACATAGGTCCTCATTTCCAACTTACCCGAGGTGATATAGGTCGGTGGAGACCGTTTTCAGCACAATTGGTCCAGTCCTTATATTTGCACAAGTCACCGTTGCTAACTGGTGTTGAGCTAGCGCACGTCAACGGTAACATCCAGCCTGTCACTCAAAACAGCTTTAACTGCTCCGCAGAACACCCGAGACAAATGTATTATAACGTTGGACTATCGATGTACATGTCAGTGTTGGTAGAATCATTTTAGAAATTAAACCAACCTTGCATTTTCAATGATAAAACATTTTGAGGGACTAGTTTCTCAGCAGCAGCGGAATGTTACTTTGCGTGTTAGTAGTAGTGCGCAAAAACGAAACCTAAGCGCCCTACAGTCGTGACAGCTAGTACTCGTAGCAGCGTTAAAAACATTTTTTTAATTATTCTACCAACACTGACATGTACATCGATAGTCCGACGTTATAATACATTTGTCTCGGGTGTTCTGCGGAGCAGTTAAAGCTGTTTTTAGAGACAGGCTGGATGTTACCGTTGACGTGCGCTAGCTCAACACCAGTTAGCAACGGTGACTTGTGCAAATATAAGGACTGGACCAATTGTGCTGAAAACGGTCTCCACCGACCTATATCACCTCGGGTAAGTTGGAAATGAGGACCTATGTCCAAAATTCCGAACTTTTCCTTTAAGTCCAACGCCTTAACCACTCGGCCATCCTGGTGACTTTCACTGTAATATGCTTGTGGATCAAAACAACAATTTGTATGTAAAGAAAAAATCCCATGCATGGGGAGGAGATTTAACAGATAGTCAATCATTTCTCTGAAAAACAGGGACTGAAGTTTGAACCAAGAAGCATCTCTGTAAGAAAATCTCTAATAATTGCATATAGCGGAGATGTCCAATGTTAGTATATCCTTACTACCACAACTCTGGTCAGAAACCACTGAGCATGTGGTACACCCTCAAGTGTTGTAAACATTTGAAATTTGACTGAGTCAACTCGATCTGCTAGACTTGCTGACTGCAGCTTTAAGAGATTACCAGGAGTGGGGTTTGAACCCACGAGGGCTTATGCCCACTGGATCTTAAGTCCAACGCCTTAACCACTCGGCCATCCTGGTGAACATGCAAGTAATTGAAAACTTATTTTAATACACCTTAAAAATAGACCTAAAAATAAATGTATTTTTTTTAATGCTTGATTAGGTTTTAGATACAATCCATCCATCCATCTATCCATCCATTGTCTACCACTTTATCCTGTATTCAGGGTCGCGGGATGGCTGGAGCCGATCCCAGCTGTCTTTGGACGAAGGCAGGGTACACCCTGGACAGGACGTCAGTCTATTGCAGGGCCGACATGTAGAGACAAACTAAATACAATTCAATGATCCTTATTCTGTCACATTTCTACATTTATCCTGGGAAAAGCATCTTCAGTTTAAGTGAAATTAATTAAACCCTGTAGAAATAAAAACAAAAGATGATCAACCAAGATATAAATATGTAAGTCATCAACAATGCAGCATCAGAGCAATAACTTCCACCTAAGGAGATGAGAGAGAGAGAGAGAGAGAGAGAGAGAGAGAGAGAGAGAGAGAGAGAGAGAGAGAGAAAGAGAGAGAGAGAGAGAGAGAGAGAGAGAGAGAGAGAGAGAGAGAGAGAGAGAGAGAGAGAGAGACATGAGGGAGGGAGCGCAGAATAAAATTGTTTTCCTTTTTGGTCGCGCCAAAGAGCAGCAAAATTAATGAGACAATTACAACAAGTATGAACCCTTCCCATGGGTATAGCCCACATGCACACACACACACACACACACACACACACACACACACACACACACACACATATGCACTAAAAAAATAACATGCACACAAACATTGTCGGATAAGGATAATCTGCTCGAGTAGTTTTAATTAACTGCATCCCTGTGTCTGCATTAATTAGATTATTCAGCAGAATACAGCTTCTGCACATATCTGACTTTTCACTGAAATAAACCCACACAAAAAAAAATGTTTGCCTGTTTTCCCAGTAAAGAGAGAAAATAAATCCACTTTATACTCTCACTGTAATCCTGCTGATTGCCTTTTTGGGCCCATGGGATACATTGTACTGTAACGTCAGGCGCAAAATAGACTCACTGGCACAACTTCAACGTGGTGGTCATACTTCAAAGCAGGTTATTACCTCTGCAGTGGTGTGGATATGTGTATGCCTGTGATTGTTGTTGACAGCAGCAAAGATTTTGCCGAAGCAAACACTCCATTAACAGCATGAATGGATGTGAAACCTACAAGGAGGTTTGACATTGATTGATTGATTGAAAAGCATAGCGATTACAACTCTGAACTTGTGTTCACACCAAACGTAAAGCACATTTTCCCGAGTTTGACTGCAGGATCATTTATGTTTTTTTGCAGGTTCATATGTGTTTATTCGCATCACTCGCACTAGAGAGGAGGGGGGACTCACCTCACTGCAAACACCGACAAGTTTTCATCAATCATGTCTGAAATAATCACTATTGCTGCTTTCTGCATGTTGGGGAAATCCCACTGATGCCGGTTAATCAAATGCCGTCCTGTCTGAGCTGTAATCACTGTGAATAGCAAGCCACACATTGGCTGGTTTTCTACAGCGGCATGAGTGCATTTTGTTATGATTTAATAGCAATAAACCGATAACAATTATTGACGTAATGACGTCAAAAAAGTGTAAAAAGTCTAAAGTCATGGTTTATTAGGTCTGTCGAGAAGACCATCACCAAATAACTGTTAAAATGCTACTGAACGGGCCGGCCGGTGGCGTAGTGGTTAGGGCAGCCGTCCCATGTACAGAGGCTTAACGTCCTTGACGCTATGGTCCCGGGTCCGCTCCCGTATTTCCCGCATGTCATCTCTCTCTCTCTCTCTCCCCATTTCTAACCAAAAAAATACAATTATATATATATATATATAAAATGCTTCTGAACGGAATTTGGATTGTTCAGACGTAGGCTATGTATGCTAACACTGTAGCTGCTCCATCAACACTTGTAATAACGTCATGTGGACATAAATACGGCAGTGACCTTGTTGTTTCGTGGATTCTTGTGGTATGAGGTTTTATTGTAGAGCTCTGGGTGACCTTAAACTTTTTTTTAAATGTTAATAAATGTTTTCTCTCCATTTCTGATTCAGTGATAACAGGAAAACAAGCCCAACACCATCAGGCACAATGTGCTTAGAGTTTGGTGTGAACACACCTTTAACCATTTTAATGAAAGTTTTATTTGCATTTGTTGATTGTGTCCTGTAGTCATCTACATTCTTCTTATTTTTCTTGTTTCCTTCTCCTGGTGTACGAGCTTGGAGAACTTTGACTGTGGTGAAAGGAAATGCCAATATTGTCTTGTGTACAGGGTTGTAATGTTTTTTGTTTAGTTTTTGTCCAAACTGGATTAATTTGGTGGAGGGCATTTTCTAACACACCTGAATCTGTGCATCAGGTTTTTATTGATGTTTGACAGAAGCATGTTGATGAAGATGGGGATGGGGTTCTGTTTGGTTTGGTTAGTCCAAATTGGACACACACTCACAGAGCGCTCCAGGATTGTGAACAGTTGGATTGTGGACCCTGAGTTAGTGTTATGGGCGCCTCAGGGCTGAATGTGAATACTGTATTTCTGTGAATGACATGTTAATGGATGTGTGATTTTAAATGAGGCTGTTTGCAGTCTGAAAGGGACTCAAACGCTTATCCGTCTGTGGCGCTGCATTATTTTTGTCTCAGGAGAAACTGCACGGTTGTCAGAAGCTATCAGTGTTTCCTGATATATGTTGGGGTGGCAGTGTGTTTATGTGCCTGGAGTGTGTGTGTATTGGCGGGAGGAGTTTCTGTATGTAATACAACACCATGACTGGAGCTTGGAGGGAGAGGATGGACTGGAGAAGTCAATTTGACTTCTTATCCTCTTTTTCCTTATCTTAAAAATGCACCTTCTTCATTTGTTATCTTCTTCATCATCATGGCTGAACAAAGGATTGAACGCCACCCCAAACAATCATATCTGTTGATGTAAAGAATAAGGCAACAGCATGCAGCGGTACTTTAGGTTACAATTGAATGTAAATTTAATGTGAATGCTTAAAACCTCCCTGTAGATCACAGCGGTGAGGAGAGGAATGGAGGAAAAATATCACTCTGGCACGCTGACAGGCTGCTGAGTCAGCGCTTTGATCTAAAAACAGGGGATGTTGCAGATTCTTTCCAATTGTCTGTTTTCTCTTCAATAGTCCTGTCTGGGTTTGGGCAAACACACTAAAACACTGTGACATATGATGGAAACATCAGAATCAGAATCATTCAGACTACCAGCACACCAACAAAAAAGCACACAAACACTGTATGCACTCACAAATTGATGTGAAATAGATGACATTATTGTGATTATTATTATTATATTTTTGCATCCATGAAAAATACCAAAAAAATACCTAATACCTAAAATACCTTTCTACAGATTCATAAGGTTCAAGGGTTTTTACGTCTTTGAATAAGCCTTTTCTCCCTTTTGAACATCACAGCTCAGTTTTTGGTCATACTGGAATATCTTGAATGGTATCAGTTTTTAGTCAAACCTTATTGAGGGAGTCAGCCATGAAAACAACTCATGTGGATAAAAAAATCGGTTATCTTCAGTGAGTAAGATGCAACAAGAGAGAGGGGTTTCAAAAGAGATCAAGACAGATATAAGATATAAAGATTTTTTGTTTGTGAACTCCTGCCCACAAGCCAAAAGAGGTGTAACTCGAGCAAATAAAGGAGTGCTAATGCACAGCAGGTAATATGTTTCCTCAGGCAGAGCAAGGTGCATCCAACCGTCCTTAAAAAAACACATAGATATCACCCTCGTCTGTCAGTTTGTTCCTTATTCTCTTTCCCAGTTCAGCAGAATGAGGTCACTCCATGTCATTATTCTTCCAATGTGTTTTTCCACACTCTGCAGTGGTGATGTAATGTGGCAGTTCCCCACCCAGCTGCAACAGAGAGGGGTGGGGACCCGTCGGTAACCTCCAGGCCTGAAAAGTGAAGCATAATAAACCTGCATTCTTTCTAATAGTTCTGCTGCTTGCAAAATGAGAAAATGACCTGCCTTCAATTTGACTTTTTTTTTTTACCTTCTTTGACTACTCGACCGCAGACAGTCAGACACAAGACAGGAACGGTGGTCTCCTACTGAGGTTAACTAAATGACTTTATCGACGGATTTGACAATGAGTCACCCATTGCAAGATTAATAGCCTCAGCAAAAACATAAATGTTGCTTCAGCTACTTTTTCAAAGAAGTTACAACACAGAATATTTCTCTGGACAATAATGGATGAAAGGTGTTTTTTGGCATAGACTGCTGTTTTCCTCTTTAAAAGGGTTTTGGCAGCAAACTGCAGAATTGTTTCCAAATGTTCAAGCAAAACAAGCAAACAAGCAAATTGATTCTTCAAATCTGCTGCCTCAGTACATATAAAATATATAGCACATGTTTTGCTCTTCTTCTTCTTTTTAGTCTTGAAAAGAAAATAAATCCATCAAGTTCCTCCCACACACATCAGCATGTTGTATAGGCTGTACACTTTGTGATAACGTTGCCAATTTCTTCTCTCTCTCTCTCTCTCTCTCTCTCTCTCTCTCTCTCTCTCTCTCTCTCTCTCTCTCTCTCTCTCTCTCTCTCTCTCAGGTGTTCTCCCAGTCGTTGTGAACATGGCGGTCGCTGCAGTCAGTCCTGGACCATCTTCCACTGTAACTGCTCTGACAGTGGCTACAGCGGAGCGACCTGCCACAGCTGTAAGTAGAAACATCAGCACATACACTAACTAATGGATACTAGTGCCAGATTTAACTATATGAGCGCTGTCAACCACCAATCACACACCAGTTCCTTTCACTCTGCTGGCAATATGACCAGAGGCCTGTACTAGGAAGCAGGATTTGGGCTTAGCGAGGTAACGTCAGGGTTTACCCTGGGTTTTCCATCCTACAACACTGGTTTACTTCTTACGGGGGGTCGCCATGGTAACTTAGGCTGCAGAGCTAACCTGCTCCAGAGTCCTGATAGAACGTGTAGAAAAGCACCGCCTACTGACCAATTCTCTGGGAAGATCCCGTGGAGCTTGGTGCATCGTGAGAGGGTCTCTTCAGAGACCAGAAAAAACCTTCGTCTTTTCCTGACTATGTTCTATATGAGAGATACAGATTCTCATCAGCGGGAATTACTTATCTGTGTCAGCTCCTCGAGCCGTATGTTACCGGGGGTAACACGTCGGAGTCCAGCGCTTACAGTGCCGCAGACTGTATGCATTACACTGTGTTACTTTGCCACCGCTGGGATTGCAGCTGAAAGAATGAGGCTGATATTGTTATACACCACGCCATAAGAATACATTCAAGCAACACATTATTATTTTTTATGGAGGACAGCGTGAAAAGGGCCACCAGTTGGATTTGAACCCGGGGTAGCTGCATTGAGGACCTAAGCCTCAGGAAACTCTACCACTGAGTTATCATCCACTACCCATCAGCTTGTGGAATACACCTACTAGCTATACTTTTAGCATAGGTGCTGCAAAAAAATGAGTTATGCCCAACCCCACAAAAAGTGTTTCTTAGTTTTTTTCTGGGGACATATTTTTTTTTAATTAGCTGCAGAATGGTTATGGGTAGGCCTGTTTGTATGTGAGAGATATGATGAAGGTTAATGTGACTGTAGCCGTGACTAAACTGCCAAATACTGACTAAACAAATTGATCCGCAGCAGAGAGGTGAGCTTTGGTCAGGTTTACCAGTTCTGTGCCGATTCCCTCGAGTCAAATCCTTGAAACCAAACGAGGAGATCTTCTCACACGGTTCACCTCTGGTCTCATTTTTATTGCTGATGTTTTCTGTGGATAACTTTTTCCAACCACACTGAAGGAATGACATGAATAAAAGGCCTTTGGCTGTGGAGAAGAAGAAGAGAGATAAACAGGTGAGCTGAGTGTGGGAACCTTGAGATATGGATTTGACTTAAAGGGCTTGATCCTTTGATTGCAGAGGAAGAACTGGTGTGTGTGTGTGTGTGTGTGTGAGAGAGAGAGAGAGAGAGAGAGAGAGAGAGAGAGAGAGAGAGAGAGAGAGCGAGGAGGCTGGAAGACTTATGAAGACAGAGAAGAAGAGGCAGGGCTGATAAAAATCTAAAGTTGTATTTATTGAGTCTCTGTACTCCCATCAGTCATCACTGTCCTCTCCAGTTGAATTAATCTTTACTTTACGGGACGCTGCTGCAGAAATAAAACTTAAGATGATTGTCTCCACTCTGGTTATGAGACGATGATTTAGTGGTGGCAACACCCATAATCCTCCACAGTCGCCTCACAGCTGTGTGCGTCTGCCAGCCGATGCGTTGATGTTGATGTGATTCATGTTGAGCTGATCTCATTGTTTTCCTCCCAGCTGTGTACGAACAGTCCTGCGAGGCGTACAAACACAACGGCAACACTTCTGGACATTTTTATATCGACGTGGACGGCAGCGGACCAATCAAACCACAGCTGGTCTACTGCAACATGACAGGTGACGCACGCGCCCCCCTCTTCCTCCTATCATCACTCAACGCTTTTTATGGTCATCATTTACATAGCTGTAAGTGATGATGCTGCTGTCATCACACCCCACTATACATCCCCAGTGTGCAGAGTTGTTCTTCACTCTAAGGGTCATTGATTAGAATTTTAGTGGCGTCTAGTGGTGAGGTTGCAGATTGCAACCGACTGAACAAGCGTCTGCTGAACCCTCCATTTCCAAGCGTGTCAAGGAAGGTGAAAGGCTCTCTCTGGAGCCAGTGTTTGTTTGTCCATTCTGGGTTACTGTAGAAACATGACGGTGCAACATGGTGGACTGTGTGGAAGAGGATCAGATCCCTATATAGATATGAAGGGCTCATTCTAAGATAACTAAAACACAATGCTTCTTAATGACTAATATTATACACTGATGAAGATAGTTATGAACAGAGATGGGATGATTAACTTCCCTGAAGCCAAAATACATCTGACCATATACGTTATTTGCATCATCATGATGGTTGTGTTTCCATGTGTCTGTCTGTCTACAGAGGAGAACACATGGATGGTGATCCAGCACAACAACTCAGAGCTGACCAGAGTCCGACCGTCTCCGGGTGTAAACCAGCATTCAGTTCACTTTAACTACTCGACTGAAGAGGAGCAGCTATTGGCCGCTGTCAGACAATCGGAACACTGCGAACAGGAGCTGTCATACCACTGCAGGAGGTCCCGCCTCCTCAACACTCCAGGTAAGGCAGGGCCTGTTTGTTTGATTTAATTGGAACAGATTCTCTCAACAGGGACTCAAACCAGAAAAAGTAAAAAAGCGTGTTTTCTAACTTGAAGCCCGTTGACGTCGGCTTTCTGCTTCATTTACATCCACCGGGGGAAAAAAGATTTAACTCTGACTTAACAAAGGCAAAACAAATGATCATCTTGAATGTAGTAAAATATTTTGTTTTCCAGGACATGATTCACTGAAGCTGTAACCACAAAAGCGAACAAATAGTTTTACATTTTTTGTTGTCTTTGAATGGAATTTTAGAAGCAATAAGGCATTTTGTGCAAAAACAAAACCCCTGGAGAAAATTCCCTCAGGCTACAAACATCTTTCTTGCCCTCACTTCATTCTTTTTTACCAGTGAGCCAGACAAATAGATTATGTACAAATTTAAATGTCTTCTTTTAGATTGAGTTCAATTAAAGCCTGTTTTTTCGTTTTCACATTTTCTCGTGGTGTATCTTTGTCTCCATCAAGTTAACAAGTCATTAATTGCTTTGAAGAACAATGTTAATGATGATTTTTTACGTGTGTCTAACGCTGTCAAAGTAGACAGGAAACTATTCATGATATTAATTCTGCTTACTCTGTACATCTTGTGTCTGGGAGACAGTTGATGGCTGGAGCAAAGAGGAGAGAGAGAAGGGACAAATGGGTGGATGGAAGGTCCTTCCTTAACATGGAGTTGATACTCTTAGAGTGGCTTACAACGAAACGTAATTGTTTAAAAAGCTTCGGTCTCTACATGCACAATTTAAGAAAAGAGAGCAAAATGTCTCTTCTGTATTTATAGCCAAACATTGGTGTTGTGGTGCAGGAGAGAAGTCCCAGGAATAAAAGCAATGGAGAGGGATTATATAGATTTTTGTTTGGAATGAGAAAATGGATTGACCTTTCCTGACCCTCAACACTGTTCTCATTTTAATGATGCTCACACTTCACAATAGCAGACATTTTTATTTCATGGCAGAAAAGTTTTCAGTTTTATTGTAAGAGCCAAGCTCAGGTGGCTTTTCTCAACAACAAGGGTTGTGTGTAGTTTGTGCAACAGCTTTGCTTTTTCTTCTAGTTTTTACCGTACATGCTGTTTCTGTTGAGATCACATGGCGTCCATAAAACCTACCTTTAAAGAAATGTCACCAAATCAAACCTGTTTAACTCTATATTTTATATTTTGTGTGTGTGTGTGTGTGTGTGTGTGTGTGTGTGTGTGTGTTTCAGAGGGCTCTCCGTTCAGCTGGTGGCTCGGTGGTCCCGGTACCGGCCGTGTGCAGACTTATTGGGGCGGAGCTCAGCCAGGCAGCCAACAGTGTGTCTGCGGCCTGCAGGGCGACTGTGTGGACCCACAACATTACTGCAACTGTGACGCCGACCGCACGGAGTGGTACTGAACGCATTTTGTATATCTTTCCTCCACATTTATAGGCTTTTTCAGAGTACCTTACTTCAGCAAATGTACACATTTCAGTTCAAGCATCTACCATAGTAGTAGAAAGGAAAAGAAAACCCTCTGTTGAACAGTGCTGTGTATCATTTTGAACATGAAATCAGAAATCTGTGTGGACAGCTATTTGCCATTTAGTCGGTGATGGAATTATTCTTTGAGATTTTGGGCCCTAGTTTCGTAGACCAGGCGCAGTCAGCTCTCAGCGCACATGCGCCACGCCAACGGGGTGTGTCCGCCTGGATTTTGCAAGTTTCATGCATCTCGCAGGCTCGCGCAGGCACACCTCCCGTCAGTCACCGCGCAACTGGGAAAGTGGGAGGAGAAGAAGGCGTGAGTGGGAGACGAGGAGGAGACGAAGCGTGGACTGGGATTGGCTGCGTTTCGGATCTCATGCATTTGCGCCGATGCATGAACGAGACTTGAGAGGATCCGCCGGAACTCGTCATAAACACGCCAAGTTCCCACCACGTCAAGTCGGACACAGGTGCACTTCACAGACTTTTTTAATTTTTTTTTAATTTAAACTTTATTAATAATTGTATACATAACAAAAACTATTGCGCCAGGGGAAACTTCACGGACTTTGCACAAAGAATATGGCCTGCCCAGTGGCGCTGGCTAACTCGAGCCGAAGCATTTGAAGTCCCGTTGTTGACGGACACTGAGGAATTTTCTCACGTGGGAAATACCACGTGATAATTCTAACCAACTAGGGCAACGTTGAGGGGAGTGTCTTATGTCCGCACTTATTTCAGACCATTTGCAGAGAAAAGCATGCGAAGGGAGGTACCCTGGAGATACCGTGAGTTTTTAAAGTCATGTGACATGTCGCAAAGGGAAGTTATCACCAGCATTTGTGACGTTTTTTTCCCAGAATGCCTAGTTTTGCGAGGCAAATGCATGCGCATGCTTGATTCGAAATGCGCCTATTAATACAGCCGATTCAGATCTTGACCAATCAAATGAGCTCCTCTCCTTTAATGCGTCACGGTGCGTGTCCACAGGGGCGATTTTAAACGTGAGTGGACGCGCCGCTTCCCAGTATTGCACGCTTGGTGGGCTGCCACTAGAGGATGATTGACAGGCGCTCTCCTTTAAACAACACATTTTTGCGAGCGTTCGCGAGCGTTCCCGAGGCGGCGAGTCGAGCCCGGCGCCTCTGATTAGCATAAAGTAGATTCGACTTCAACTTTAGGCAAATGAGGAGCGGCCAACTCGCGCGCCATCTCTCGACATTCGCCGCGACGCTACCAGAATGCAATGCTTATCTGCCAACGCGCATGCGCAAAAATGACTTGTTTGAATTGTTCAGCGGGAAACTGTCAGTGGTTCATTCATTGTGTAGCCTGGTCAAAATGGCTGAAAATATTAATTATATTCAGGCTTTGCGTTCAGTGCCGTTTTCGCGGAGACCTTTTGAGGAAAAGAAAGCTATAATTTCAAGTGGTCGGCCTACTCCTGAAGTAAATATCACAAAGACTGCAAAGAATTCCGTCCATCACTTTCAAGCTAGCACGTATGAGAAACATAAATGGCTAGCTAGCCGACCCCCATCCCGTCAAACGATCCGGTCTGACAGCGACATATTGCCTGTTGAAAACCATCTCGAAACACTCTCAGTCAAACAAGGTGGGGAATGAGAAATCTGCGGCGCTACTAGCCTAGTTCATTTTAAAAACACACCGGCAGCAGCGCCTACTGATCTGAGACGTGTCAGTGAGTTACTGTAAATGCTGTGCGGAAAACCAGCTGTGGTCTGTGATTGAGGTGCAGACGGGTGAGTTTGGAGCTGACGAGAGGATCGCGCTGACGACCGCTTCGTTACATTTTTCTCATTGAAAAACTATACAACTGGCATTTAGATGATGTTCTCCATAAAAAAAATAAGTGAAATACTGTAATAACAATTCGGTTTTAGTAATCAACCGCTTATAGTGATCAAATGTACTCTGGACCAACGTGATCACTACAAGCTGTTTCCACTAACCATATTATATTTTTTATTAAAAAATATAATGCCCCCCCACGGGCGCGCATGGTATTGACACTAAAGCATGACCACAGTAAAAGGTCACCGCTCGCCACTGCTATATAGATATAAATTCACGTAGTAAATAGTGTTTGTTGTGATTATTTATTGCATTTAAATGTGCCTGGAACTGTGGAAACCTGCCTGTGAGGTCTCGGTGACGTGTGCGCACTGTGAGCAGGTCAGTCAAACTTCCACTCCGCCAGCTGTGATTCGCCTTGAATGAATGGACTTTATCTGTGCCTTGCGCCTTACGCCAAGAGTAGACCAGGTTGGAGCTGGCGGGCTTTCGGCGAAGTCTCGGCGAGGCTTTTTGCCACGAAACTTCCGCTACGCCAAGCTGAATCTGTGACGCCTCCCCCTGCTGCGCCGCCACACCCATCTTGGTGCAGGCGATCCACCAAACTGCCAAACTCAAGGTGCGTGTCCACAGGGGCGATTTTAAACCACACGCCACTTCCCAGTATTGCACGCTTGGCAGGCTGCCACTAGAGGATGATTGACAGGCGCTCTCCTTCACGCGTACACTTCATGGCTGCACCTGATTGGACGATCGCTTTCACAGCTGTCCTCTCTGCTCCGGAGTTCACGCAGACCAACATGGCGGCTCGTTTGGAAACGTTCTCTTATTCTACGAAAATAGTTCACTGAAAGGTGTTTCTGAAAACATTTTAAGCGAGAAATAAGCTACGCAGTTGCTGAATATGTCTTTATTTTAGATCGACAACATTCAGTTTAGAAGATTTTCCCGAGCGTTCCCGAGGCGGCGAGTCGAGCCCGGCGCCTCTGATTAGCATAAAGTAGATTCGACTTCAACTTTAGGCAAATGAGGAGCGGCCAACTCGCGCGCCATCTCTCGACATTCGCCGCGACGCTACCAGAATGCATTGCACAGCTTTTCACATAGACATTGAATGGGACGCGGGGAAACACCGCTGCCTGTGGACACGTACCTTGACCGTGCGCAAGGCTGCGGGGGTCGAAACTTGCATTACGCCGGCTCCGCCACCCTGCGCTGCGCCACAAAACTAGGGCCCGAGGTCTCAAAGTGTTTGCAGGTATACAGTCATCAAACTGAATCGTTACTTTGGGAGTGAAGCAAACAACAAATCCATCCATCCATCCATTTTCTACCGCTTATCCTTCAGGGTCGCGGGGGGGCTGGAGCCGATCCCAACTGTCATTGGGCGAAGGCAGGGTACACCCTGGACAGGACGTCTATCACAGGGCCGACATGTAGAGACAGACAACCATTCACGCTCACATTCACACCTACGGGACATTTAGAGTCACCAATTAACCTATCCCCATGCATGTCTTTGGACTGTGGGAGGAAGCCGGAGAACCCGGAGAGAACCCACGCTAACACGGGGAGAAGCAAACAACAAATCGACTGGGGTAATCTGAGGAGAGGAAACATCTAATTTTCTACTTTTTACCTTTCCTCATGTTGTAAGCAATCCTGCCTTTTCTCATTTCCCAGCGCAAACTGCCGACTCTATTTATACCAGAGCTGCAGCTCTTCAATATTTCATCACACGCAAAATGCTGTGTACATTCCTCGCTTCCAGTCCGGGATGTATTTTAATGCACAACTTCCCTCAGCCACAGGCCAACAGGTGGATTATCTTCAGTTGTGTGTGGGTGTGAATGAACCGGAGATGTCTTGTTTTGGGAGTAGCTGTTTCAAAGAACTGTCGGGGATGGATGTAGACTGTCAGGATGGCTATAATTGAAGACAAAATAGGACCCTGAGAGGTTGCACCGAACTCATCGAATGTTTACATCAGCTAGTTACAACCGGTAATATTGTCACAAGGAGGGCAATAAAAACAAACCCCAATGCATGCATTATCATAGTTTGAGGTTTGTGAGTGTATTTGTCGATTCTCCATATCCACACTTTTTTTTTCCTTTATTCCTTTATTGGCCCGATTCTCCTCTTCACCTCCTTTTATTTGAACTTCTCCATCGTCTCCTGTAGGACTCCTGATCGCAGACTAGCAGACCGGTCGGTGTGCAAGCAAGATGGAGTGACAGCGGGGACGGCCAATCACGCAGGCTTCAGCTTGAGCGGCCGTTTTCCGCCTGGTCCTAGCGCTTGACTCGTCTCTGTTTAATATAGCGTAACATTTGTTTTTTTCTGCCTTCAATGAAGTAACGCAACTCATTTTTTTGGCAGTAACGATAACGGCGTTATAATAATGAGATGAGTAATCAATTAGATTACTCGTTACTGAAAAAAGTAATGGCGTTACTAACACCGTTACATATAATGCCGTTATTCCCATCTCTGGTCCAGGCCTGGTCATGTGATGCGGGTGGAGCCTTTGGACCAGCTTGTTGAGGGGACTTTTCTCTGGTTTCAGCTCTCGGCAGCTCAGGGCAGTGTGATCCTTTCCGTTTAAAAAATATCATAGATTATGTCAATCCATTCCTCCACAGGTTTTCCTGGTTTTAACCACCTTCTAGTTTCTGCTCGCAGCACTTCGGATCCGAAATAAGTATTTGACATTAGAAGAAACATTTTCTGATGTTATGGCACCCAAGTATAAAGACTCAAATTTAAATTGAATGTCCGTCTGAAAAATGCTTTGCAAAACTTTATATACCTCCTGCCAAAATGGAATCAATAATGCACAGGACCAGAATATGTGAAAATGGTTTGCCTCGAGACACCCACACTGTCGCCAGCAGGCAGAATAATTTGTGGAGTGCCTCTTTTGAGCCGAAGTGATGAAAAACCTTCGAAGGCTTTTCCATCAAAACTGTTGCCATACCGTTGAGCTTGTAGTTTTTCATTGTATCTCACATAAGTTCTCCCAATCTTCTTCTTTTGAGTTGAGTTTCTGGTGCCTGCACGATAAGCTTCTAAACACTCTCAACAGAATATTGTCCCAGCCTACTTGTGTACACCCCTTCTCTTTTGGGGTCTTTCTTTGTACGTAAGACGTTCAATTATTGTTATGTCCCATTTGTCAAAGTCCTGATTCAATTTTGGGCCCCAGATTTCACTGCCATACAGAATAATTGGTTCTAACACGAATTGGGGAAAAAAAGGCTGTGTGTTTGTCTCTGATTTTGACAGCACATTCATTGTTAGTGTACATAGATTTGATTACATCATAAGTTTTTCCGCCGATGCCACTCTGAAGGAGTCTGTAGAGAAGGCCCTCATGCCACACAGAATCAAAGGCCTTCCTAAAATCGATGAAGCATGCATAGACCTTTCATTTCTTTTAGCTCCTGCTCTATCAGAGTGTGGAGGGTGAAGATGTGATCTGTGGTACGGGAATTTGGTAAGAATCCAATCTGGCATTTATTTGAAACATGGTGATCTGTGACAAAACTGAGAATCCTCTTATTCAGGATATCACAGAAGGTTTTTCCTAGGTAACTGTTGACAGATCCCACGATAATTAATAGGATCATATTTATCTCCTTTTTCAAATATTTGCGCATTCAAACCTTTATTCCACAGGTCAGGGAAGACACCAAATTTTAGGATAATGTTAAATATCCTAAAATGTCTTTGGGAGGAAGCTGGAGAGCCCGACCCAGGAATCGTGCAGCACATGTTACACTATGACTTTGACTTTTTAAGACTTCTTTGACATGCTATACTGACTTTTTTGATTACTTTTTATACATATACTATGACTTTTTTTTTTTTTTTAAGATTATTTTTTTGGCTAGAGCGCCATTGAAGCCTTTTTTTTTATTCCTTTTTTTGAGACAGTGTGGAAACAGGGAGAGAGAGGGAGATGACATGCGGGAAACGCGTCCTGGGCAGGAGCCGAACCCAGGACCACCTCTTCGAGGACATAGAGCCTCTGTACATGGGGCGGCTGCCCAACCACTGCACCACCGGCCGCCCCTTTAATGACTTTTTTAATGACATCCTGCATGTCTTTGGGAGGAAGCCGGAGAACCCGGAGAGAACCCACGCGTACACGGGGAGAGCCCGACCCCGGAATCAAACCCAGGACCTTCTTGCTGTGAGGCGAGAGTGCTACCCACTACACCACTGTGCAGCACTATGACTTTGTTAATTACTTTTTCAACATTTTATACTGACTTTTCTAATTCATTTTTTGATGCGCTATACTGAGCGCTATATACTTAATGGCTGTTTTAGTATGCTATGATTTTTTTTTTTTAAGATTATTTTTTTGGCTAGAGCGCCATTGTAGCCTTTTTTTTATTCCTTTTATTGAGACAGTGTGGAAACGGGGAGAGAGAGGGAGATGACATGCGGGAAACGCGTCCCGGGCGGGAGTCAAACCCGGGACCACCTCATCGAGGATATTGAGCCTCTGTACATGGGGCGGCTGCCCAACCACTGCACCACTTCATAAGGACTTCTTCCAGTTTTCTCCTTGAAACCATCAGTGTTGGTGAAGTCAGTGTCATCGTCAGTGCTGCTGTCAGCAAACTCAGCCCAACTTCTGCTTTTTTTGCTGCTTCTCTCATCGTCTTCTCCATCACTCTCTCTTGACCTTTTCCTGGGCAGATCAGGCAGAGGGTCTTTCTCAGCAACTTCAGTGTGTTCATAATGACTTCTTCCAGTTTCCACCTTGAAACCATCAGTGTTGGTGAAGTCAGTGTCATCGTCAGTGCTGCTGTCAGCAAACTCATCCCAACTTCTGCTTTTTTTGCAGCTCCTCTCACTGTCTACTCCATCACTCTCTCTTGTCCTTTTCCTGGAAGGACCAGGCAAAGGTTCTTCTTCAGCAGCATCAGTATGTTTGAATGGACGATTTCCTGTGTTCTCCTTGAAACCATCAGTGTTGGTGAAGTCAGTGTCACCGTCAGTGCTGCTGTCACACATGTTTTTGTGCTTCTCTCTCCAATGTCTTGTTCATCGTCTCTTGGCCTCTTTCTGGTACCTTCTGGCAGGGGCTCTTCCTCTTCACCCTGGTTATCTTCCTGGTTTCCATCGTCCTGGTTTCCATCGTCCTGGTTTTCAGCGTCCTGGTTTCCATCGTCCTGGTCTTCATCATTGTTATTGTTCTCTTCTTGCTCCATAACACCAACGCCGATGTCCCTTTCTCCAAGATGTGCATATGTATCAAGGCATTCCATGCACGATGAAGCTCATCGGCTGGTGGACGACTTGATCTTGGATAAAAATTATTGTGGTAGCAATTTCCACCGTTGTGAGCTCCGTCTCCTCTTCCGTCCATTTTCTCTGCAAATTTATGTTCACCTTTCACAGAAATACGAATTTCAGATAAAATATGTTTCTCCTAGAAAATACTTTAAGTTCTATACAGTCTGTTGTCAGAGCTGGTCTTTTATAAATGAAGATCAAAGGCAAAAGAATCTGTGGCATAATTGTGATGTCATGAGCTTTGTGACACGTACAGTTCTAGTGTCTATTCCCTCTCATAGAACTAAATTGATGGTATACACCTCTCTCTCTCTCTCTCTCTCTCTCTCTTCCTCTCTCTCAATTCAATTCATAAGGCTTTATTGGCATGACATGAAATGTGTTGTCAAAGCACAATTACATACAATGCTTACAATAAAATAATCACAATAATAATAAGAGATAACAAAATAATATAACCAGAATATACATATACATACATTTACATACATGCACATACATGCATACATACACATACATACATACATACATACACACATATATATATATATATATATATATATATATATATATATATATATATATATATATACACACACATAAACACACACATATACATATACACACATATACATCCTTTTTTTTTACAGTGTGTGCACGCGTCCGTGGTTGGGTGCGTTAGGTGCCACTGGTTGTCCTCAGGTCTTCACAGGCTCCTATAAATTTAGCTGCTATCGTCTCACACTCCTGTTTTTCTCCCAGTATATGGGAGTTTTTGTGTGTGTGTGTGTGTGTGTGTGTGTGTGTTGTATGTTAATCATAATCAGAGGAGGACAGACTATAGTTCTATGAGAGGAATAGAACACTATGTCTGATTATTATGATTACTATGCTAATAGAGTGGATTGGTAAAAATAACACAATATGTCTTTTGGAACTTTTGATATTTATTGCATCTCAACAGGTCACAACTAAGCAAAATGAAATTTTGCTTGTTAAGCAATGTACCAAAAATAATTAATACATATATTTACTCTTTGTAGTGTAAATTAGGGGGAAAAAACAGTAGGCATACTGTACGTATGTTTTTACGTAATGTTGTGTGCAAGGACGAAATTTTGATTTCAGAGGTGGGGGGGACAAAAGTATTTTTAATAAAACTCTAACTCTTTCAGTTCACTGTGTTTTCTAGTTGTTCTTCTAGTTTCTATTGCTACTTTTAAGTTTACTGTTCCCTTTTTTTGGTTTGACTGGTTGTAAATCATGTAGCAAAACATTATCACCCTATAATATATTTTATTGATCAGATTATTGAGAGCTTTGTAAATGATGAGAAGGATCTTGAAGTGGATATGCTGCTTTATTGGGAGCCAGTGAAGGTGTTGCAGGATGGGTGTAGAAGTCTCTTATGTCCACTTTTCTCTTTTTAGGCATCCTGGCTGCGTCTAATTACCAAACACACACACGCACGCGCGCACATACGCACACGGACACCGATTCAAACGTTAATGTAAATGAAACCTCTGATATTACAATCCTTCTAGCTGATGTGAACAAGGCAGAACCCAACGTACAGCAGCGGACTCCTGTAGCATAGCCATGGGAAGTGGGGGTGCTGGGAGTGCACGCGTATTTATGTGTCATACCACTCGCGATCAAAAAATAAATATTAAAAAAATGAATAAAAACTCTCCGTCCCCCTGTCTATTATGCACTAATATAATGTTACATTAAACCTAGGAGATCTAAACAAAAACAAAAGAAATGACGCTAAGCCGCTAAGATTTATGGTACGACAAATACGTCATATTAAGTAGCCGAATATTACAGTGAGTTACGCTCATGGCGGTTACCCTAGGTATGTCAGTGAGATATGGCACAGAAAAGAATTTACAATTTTTTCAATCAATCTTCCAAAAGTACTGAACAACACCGATTACCACACCTCCGCTGTCTGCTTCAAGTCCGAGTGTTGAAAGTAGGAGACCCCAAGAGCCTACCTCAGTTCCACCGATTGCTGCTGGCACTAGCAGGCTACATGGCAACGGTAACAGCGCCTTTTTAGCTCGTCAACTACAACTTCCCTGGTCGCCATTTTGGGACAGAAACATTTTGTCGATCATTCACGCCGGCCTGGTTCAACAGGTGGAGATGGCTACATTAATTTCGGTGCAAGGCTGTACAGCAACATTTGTTACCTTAGTAAACGGTTACTTTGTTTGCGTTAGTATCAATCTGTGTGCGTTTTGCATTTTGTTGCCTTTTTTTGGACAGTGATGTATGCATGTGCTGTGTGCCATGCAATGCTAGTATGCTGTCCTGTTACAGAGGCGTTTAAATAAAAATACAATCAATTTTGTACCATTTCAAATAAAGCCTATTTTTATGGATTTCTGGCAAACTACCCGCTACTACAGCACCCCAACCAAAACTCACCTCCCACGGCCCTGTCCTGGCCATTCGAAAATTTTGACATTGTGTTTTGTTCTATTGCAGGGCCGAAGACTCGGGCCTGCTCACCCATAAAGACAGCCTCCCTGTCAGGTCTGTGGTAATGGGTGACATCCAGAGGCCGGGATCAGAGGCCGCCTACAGGGTGGGGCCGCTCCGTTGTCATGGAGACAGTAAGTCCAACCCAGTTACAATATGATGACAGAAACCATGTAATTTGTGTATTCTGTTAAACTGCATGACTGACAAACAAATGCTGGTTTGTGTTTGTGTTTCATATAGAAACATTCTTTATTTATTTCAGGTGCAGACAGGCTTTTAAAGTAGTTTGACATTTTGAGATGTATTGTTTGCAACGGGAAAACTTTTAGCTAAAGCTAAAAACATCTGTTGGCAGAACATCTGTAAGCCTACTGACACGTTAAATAGTTATATTTAATTTGTTAACTGCATATAAAATGTTGAACAAAACAAAAGTAGGAAAAGAAAAAAGCAAGAGAATATAAAATCGCATGAGTCATTTGAGGTTTTTCACAGCTGTCACTAGGCAACATTTAAAGTCGTTTTCTTCTTAAAATGTATTTCAAATTGCCAAATGTCAACACTTAGCCAAAATGACTATGCAAGTTTGTTTTCAGCTACAGAGTAACAGTGACAGTGTGTCTTCATCGTGTTTCTCAGAGAACTTCTGGAACGTCGCCTTTTTCGACAAGGAGACGTCGTACCTCCACTTTCCCACCTTCCACGGAGAGCTGAGTGCAGATATCTCCTTCCTGTTTAAAACCACGGCCTCCTCTGGTGTGTTTCTGGAAAACCTGGGCATCAAAGACTTCATCCGGATTGAGCTGAGCTGTGAGTAGGTTGCTGGAGGATGAAGACTGAATCCAAATCCCAGTTCAAGAGGATATGTTTGTCCTTTGAGCCCTTTGTGGTTTGTGTGTGATTCATAGTTTGGCAGCCAAACTAAAAGTTATATTTCTATTTCTGGGTCTGATAGTGAAGCAGTAGAATTTTGTCCACTTTTCCCCGCCATTTTGATAATCTTGATACTTTTTGTTAATTTTTTAGTTGATAAAAGCCCTATATCCTTACAGTTTTTTGTATTTACAATAGAGGATGGTAAAATGTTCCCTCATTTATCCTGGCTCTTTTTCATGTCATGCTGGTTCGTATGGCATTTCTGTTTCCTTCTGCTGCTGCTTACATTTTGCTCTGCATTGTTTCCCTCCCCCGTAGAATGCAGTTTTAATGTATTGCATATGCCGCCATAGATCACATATGCTGGCCCACATGGGACAACAAATACAACATAACTGAGGTGGAATCCATAAACAGAGAACTCTTAATCATCGCAAGGTGTTTTTCCTCCCTTCTTTTAAATTTAACAGTTTTTTTTATGAACTCTCAGGGGAATCTCAGTCGTGACCCCCCATTAATTCCTGTTGATTGATTCTTGTGTAATGCACCCATTTAATGCGCCCCATAGTGTGTCGTTTAGATTAGTAACAACCAACAGGGTGCTATTTAGTGTGTGGGTGCCATGTAGATGTGGCCATGTGTTAGATGAATGTTTATAGCCTGCCATATATTGTGCCATTTAAAATATAACTGCAATACCCAACAAGATGTCCTTGTGATTATGTGGTTATGTGTGGACACTGTTGTGAATGGTATGAAGTGTGTCATTCAGAACCACTTGTGTAGATGCCTTGAAAGTCATAGTTGCCCTTTGAAACACTTTCACTCCACTTCACCACCTTAGTTTGGTTCAGTTTAGTGTTTTTTGGTTCCTTTTGTGTTGTATTTTGGAGGAAGTTCTTTTTTTCGGAATGGGATTTAAAAGGGACACACACAGAATGTAATAATACAGGGACACTGCTGCACCAACTCTCTTGACTCTCTCTTCAGGGAAATCATTGTCAGTGTGCTTGTTCAAGCTCTGAATACTGCTGCTCTGTTGCCGACTGCCTCAGATCGCTTTCCAACACGGAGACTGAGAACAATTCCTATATGAAGTCATTTCTATATGAACTCATCTTGCCCTGCCCTCCAATAACAATACATCCTCACATTCCACCAGGACAACACAAAGGATGATGGTCTGCTTCCCCGGAGCTCTCCTAAATCTTTGTTTCCGTCGGTGAAGAGTTGAGCCGAAAGGAAGTAGATGTTCAGCATTGAGGTGCTGTCCATGGTGCTGAAATAGAGTAGCACCTGCACTCTGGGGAACACGCAGGAAGACATTGCAAAGAGCTGTGGTGGAATATATACTCAGATCTTTTGAGGGATAGTAATGCTACAAAATCTTTCCTTTATATGTTACATTTTCACAAAATATGATAATATATTTTAAAACAAAACATGAAAAAAAACACTAGTTTCTTAAAGTTTGAGTAGTTGTTTAATTATGTAGCATTAATGTGGTATAGATGTAGCTAAATGCTTAATCTGTAGGTAGCGTTACCTATTGCAGTGATTTACAAATTACAAAATTTAAAGTGTAAATTAGCTTAATACACATTTGGTATGTATAATCTGATCTAATCTGATTGTTTGTAAATGCTCAGCCAGTCTTCAAATTAATTAAGTTTAAGAAGAAAGGAAAGAAAATCTCTGAAATGTAGTGTCAGTTTCAATCCCTGGAATCTTTATCAATAAAATATACAAAATATATAGAAAAATAACCCACTCAACAACAGAGACACATACTTTGTACATCGGAACAACTCAGTGTGCTTTAATGCATTAATCGTCATGGACGTTTTTTCCAAATTATTATCCAATTTTTAAAAATATTAAGAGTACAATCATCTGTAAACTGCATCATCAATCTTCACCGTTTCAGAGTGTTAAACTTTACCTTTACAGGTTTTCTGCATTATACTGTTGTTGCGGTGATACATTTTAGAACTATATGCACTTACACTAAGATATCATACATTATCAGTAATAAAAAAAATATGTGTATGTAATATATCAATCTGCAAGTACATCAAAACGGTACAAGTTACTGGCTGACAGCAGGAGGCCCAGAGAGTCTGCACCTGTCTTGACCTGGGCGACGGCCCGTGAGACATTTTTACTTCTACACTGAAAGGCTTAGCAGTCTGAAATAAAGATCGGCCCAGGATTCTGGAAAGAAGCACAGCACTGTCCAGTTCCTCCACCTAATCAGTAAATAACGTCTTGCCAAGCTCTCTAGTCTGTTGTTTGTTGTTATCCTGTGAGAACTGCACCCAGTGTGCTTAGCTAGAAGCTCTGTTGCCTTTTGTGTTTCTTGTTCTGTTGTGGAGGAGTAATTAAACTACATTCCAGGGAGCTCTACATTCCCTCTGTCTGCTTGTTTGATCTCCATAGAGTCCAACCGACCTGCTTGTTAAGGCTCTTGCCTCGAGTCCCATTTGTAGCATTGGCAGGTTTTAGACCTTAAGAGCAGTGTGAAAATACGCAGCAATAAAGTGAAGACTCCTGCCAGCTTTTTATGTTTAAAACAATATACACCTGCCTCCTTCAGCCTAACAGCAGAGTCTCTTTGTCATTAATTCAGAGGCTGCAGACGTGTCCTGCAAGTTAAACAAGTTAAATGCTGCTGTGGGGTCTCTCCTTAACAGCGGTGAATTTGTTTTCTGTCCAGCGATGGTGGGACAATATCCATTTGATTACCACCAGATATTTTGTTTTCGAGATACAACTTCTGTGGTTATAAACAAATGAAAACATAGTTATGAGTATTATGTTCTTTTAAGTATGAATCGCAGTACATAACAAACAAAAACAAATCTGTTTTGACACTTCCCTAGGCCCTTTCCAATAATCCTGTATTATCTACATCAATCGCCCTCCTTGCCCCCCCCAACCCACCCCATTTCTTCCCCTCCATCAGCCTCCACCCAGGTGGTTTTCTCCTTCGATGTCGGTAACGGGCCACTGGAGGTTCGCGTGGAGTCAAGCATCCCTCTCAATGACAACCGGTGGCACCGAGTCCGAGCCGAGAGGAACGTCAAGGAGGCGTCGCTGCGATTGGATGAACTTCCTGTCGCCACACAGGAGGCTCCAGCTGACGGACACCTCCACCTGCAGCTCAACAGCCAGCTGTTCATAGGTGAGGAGTGTTCGTATTCTCCATAGTTTGATTATTGTGTTCCTTAAGGGACTGTTCATGATTGCAAAACAGCCGCTTATTATAGTACAAATGTGTGTGTGAGTTTCTGTGTGAATTTCAGCCTCATTAGTCTCAGTGCTGGTGGGTTCAAGGCTCTTTCTCCAGTCTACTGGAGCAGAAAGCACAGTCTCTTGCTTTATCTCTGTACTTCTGTACTTCTGCACTTCTACACGTACTTGCCTTGTTTTTCTCATCCGGATTCTCTTATAGCTCTCCAGAGAATCACTAGTTCAGCCCTTTCAGCTCCTCCTGCAGTCAGCAGCTCAATCACAGAACTTTTAGTCAAATATTTTATTTTATTTTTACAGAAAAACTTGTTTCTTTCCCAGGTTCACATCAGGCAGCAGCGCTCTATGAAAGATGGCAAGAATAGTGCTTTCGTAGAGAACAAGTCATTTACATAGGAGGCCATTGCGTTTAGTCATCTTTACCAGGGAGAATATTCCCCAAAAAATGATATTATGTGTATCCTGATACAGCCTTCACCCAAATACATGTGTTGAATGTATTTGCTTCCTCAGCACCTTTCTCATCACCAACTTTTTTTTACAAAAACACAAAACAGAAACCCTGTAGGTAAACATAAAAAGCCAACATTAGAAATTAGTAAATCATATGTTGAGTTTAGAAAAAATATGAACTAAAATAAGATTTTCCTCTTTTTGGCTTTACAGTCTTTATAGAAGTCTAAACTGACTCGTTCTGTTAAGCTTGAGATGTTTACATTGGTGTGATGTGAGTGCCGTACCGGATTACATCCCCAGAAAAAGGCTAAAACATTGTCTTTTTTCCGCATGTCTTAATCCTACTATTGCTGACTCTTAGTCTAGTCTGCTCAGCTGTACTGGATAAAGGTGCTGAGAATGGATGTTTATAAGGAGTTCTACTGCCTCTTCACCCCAACAGCAAACGTCTGGATGAACTGAGATTCAAGCATTAAAACAGTGCTAAGTGTTAAGTGCTAAACTGCTCTTGGCTAAATGCCATCAGCTGCTCAGCAGTATTGGATATGAAAGTGCTGAGCCGATGGTTTTGGACCACAAACAATAATCGTGTTTAATAAATAAAGAATGCATCAGGTGGCTGTAATATACAGTATAGTGTAGTTTGTGATGTGATTTCCTGCAGTGAGGGTCCTTAAATAATCTAATAATTGAAGCTGAACCTGTAGGTGATTCCTCAGGACGTCATGTCATTAACCATCTCCAACACAAGCTTCATCGATACTGCAGCTCAGTTTATCTCAACTCCATTGGTGCAACACCACAATTTGAATTCTCCGTGTGACCTCTCACCAGAATTCAGAGGAAAATAATGAAAATCCATTTATTATCAGGTGTTATCCTTCTGCAAATATTATGTATGTCACTTCATATATCAGCAAACACCCACTGCAGGGAGGGAAACAAACCAACAAACAGTGATGAGATTGGATGAAGGCAGCAACAGCAGGGAAATCGAGGTGAATATTGATTGGCTGAATAATCTGCTCTGAGGTCACCATATATATATATATATATATATATATATATATATATATATATATATATATATATATATATATATCGGTGCACATTCAATTCATGTGCAAATGTTTCCTTTTGTACTCCACAGATTTAGAAGTCCGTCTACCTGATTTTATGAAATAAGTAACAGTGTTGTTTTCCATGAAATCATAAGCCACAACTTATTGAACAGGGTATTTATGAGTCTCAATTTCCTTGTACAGATTTGTAAAGGCAGTGCGTTACATTGTTTTCGATTAATAACCTGTGTTATTGCTTTTCCCGCTTTCTTTATTGCCTTTATTTGTCGGTGGAAAATATCCATGCGCAGCAGTTTCAAGTGAAACATTTCTGCATGCAGGATTTCACATTACTTGTCGTAGTTGGATAGATAACCCGGAGTTCATTGGTGCTGCGGTGGCATCCGTGTTTACTGCTGTGCTGACTCATCTCTGCATCCCAAGAGTGATGTCATAAGAGACAGTGTTTCCTTTGAATTTGAAAAGAATATCTGCTGTTATTAAAAAGCAACTCCATGAATCCTAAGTTCATTCAAAAGAAGCAGCACAAAGACAGTTGTTGGTCTTTTATTGGAAACTGGGTCTAGACTTTGCACCGAGATTAGACGTCCTAGAACCACGTCTGTTTCTGTTTTTTTCACTCAGCTGCCAGTTGATTTTATTAACAAGAGCAAACTAAATACTCAAAAATAATCAAAATCAGAATCACCTTTATTGGCCAGATAACAGGTTAGAACAAGGACAACAACCTGGACAAATAAAAAAAGTTAAAGTTAACAAGTTAAGCTGTTAAAAGCACCAATGGCCATCAATACAATAATGAATAAATTGCATTACATTACAATACATAAATAATACTAAATAACAGAATCATTATTGTAATGAGTCAATCTCCAAAGATGCATTAAATCTTCATTAAAATGAACTTTTAATATGATTGAAGCAGGAATACCAGTAATAATGTGGTCTGTGTTGATCTTTGAATTAAAATTAGGTTATTCTTACAGTAATATTTTATTAATGTGCAATAGTTGTGGAGATGCTTGGAGCCCAGCTGCTAAAATGTCTAAAAACGACAGCTAAATGATGATTCAAAATAACAGTTCTGTACCAATTAATTCTTATTTTTTTTTCCTGTTTACCCTTCACTTTTTTGTATTTATCAGCCATACACTTTCCCTTCGATGCTTGCTTTGATCCCCATTCCACTAATTGTTTATGCGTTCACTCTCATCTGGACTCCTTTATGTACCGAGTGTGCTCTCACAGCATGATGTCGGGTTGAGCGGCTGCAATGGTCTTGTTAGAGCCAAGGTTGTATAGGAGGTTGAAATTCTCACTGATCTTGAAGGTCTCATTTGGTCAGAATTGGAGTTTATCTGCTTTTGGCCTCTTTGATCTTTGCTTTAATGTCTTCTCCACAAATCCCTCCTTATGCTCTTTTAGAATGAATCTTAGCTGTTTAAGGGTCTCAGATTCTGAATGGCTGTCTGCAGATTGAGAGTGTCAATACACTCCTCAGTAGTCAACACAGAAACCAACTTATTTTAACAAAGCATTTATCCTTTTGATACCAACATAGTTTTTTTACTGTTTGACTTGTTTCAGAACAGAAAGAAGGGGCTGGTGCTCACTGATTTACTGGTGTGAAAAGCTGCTGCTGCTGCTGCTGCTGGAAGTTGTCAGCGTTGAACACTGAGAGCAAGGTGCTGGCATGCCTGAACTCTGAGGACAATAACAATTTCAATGTGTGATCTTTGCAAAAATTGCTGGTTGTCAGGTTTGAACTCTTGCTGCTGCCGTTACAAGGACGCAGAATGCGTGTGTGCAAAGGTCGACATGTATTTTTGATGTATTCACTGTGGTTTGAAGCCATTATGAAAAAAAACCCTCAAAGATTGCAAGTGATTTGTTGGAAATAGTTAAGAAAAGTGATTGAAATGGAAGGAAATATGCAATTCGCACAGACAGCTGAAAAAACAGCTGTGCATATGTCCCTGATTCAGTTTTCCGCCCACTTCATTGCTGTTTCATCTTTGTGTCATTTCATGAGAAGAGGGCTGACAGTTTGGAGCTTCTGTGGAGAAGAAGACAACGTGTGGATCTGCTGTAGATGACAGGAGGAGGAGAAATCAAAAATACAAACATATCAAAACAAAGACATAACTGAAAGGAAGTGACAAAGTGATGGACACCAGACTATTTGTTCTAGGAGTGCTAGCTTTGATTGCTTCATGCTTTAATGCACATTGCTTGTGTTCAGTTGGGCTTACTGCAAGAAACTTCATTTGAATTCACGTTTGAATTTCTGCCTTATCTGTACATCACCCTCCTCAGTCACGACAATATTAACTGAATAGCCATTTCAGCCGCAATGGAAGTTTAAAATTAAGCATTAAAAAAATGCACCTAATTACATGTTCTCAGGAGGCACAGCGTCCAGGCAGAAGGGCTTCCAGGGATGTATTCGCTCCCTGCAGCTGAACGGCGTCACCCTGGACCTGGAGGAGAGGGCAAAGATCACACCCGGGGTTCAACCCGGCTGCCTGGGTCACTGCAGCAGCTACGGGTCACTGTGTAAGAACCAGGGCCGCTGTGTGGAGAGAGCCAACGGCTTCCACTGTGACTGCAGCCTGTCAGCATACACTGGAGTCTTCTGCCATACAGGTATGTTTACATACTGGAGGTGTTCAGGTAAGTCAAAGCGCCATACAAGTATTAAAAAAAAAAATTCTATGCCTGTGCCTGTGCATTGTCCAATTTATTTGTTAACATTTCTGTCATTGCTCATAGAAAATTAAAGAGAAATGCCGACACATAAAATGTACCTCTGTAATGCCTTTTGAATATCTTAGACATTTCTTATCCACTTATAGCCCTCATATACCTACATACAAAAGAAGTGAAGGGAGAGGAACTTGTGTTTTTATTGGAATAATGAGCTTTCAGATCAGTTTGAGGAGTGCCTATGGTTTAATCTTCCTTATCATAAGTTTTTCATGCAGTGTTTGACTCACACTGGTCTTGACTCAGACAAAGTTATCAGTCTTTATAAAGCTAAAGCCATTAAAAGAAGCCTTTCAGAGGACAATTTAAGTGTTAGAGCAGGAAGTTGTGAGCAGAGTCCTTGAACGTCTGTTTCTCCATGAAGATGACATTAATGCATATAAGCAGGCAGTTATTTCTATTGGACCCGTATAGGATATATTCTCATAATGCACTCACACAGTGGAAATAAATGCAATTAAACACAAGATAAGAAGACAACACTGATTGAGAGCAAATGTGTTTTTTCAGCTACTGTATCTTTATTATTCATGTGAACCCTTGAAGGCACTTAACACTCTTCAAGAAGAACTTAGCTATCACATGGCATCAAAGGCCGCATGCAGATAGTGTCTGTTTGATGTTTTAGAGTCTATTTCAGACCAGGATTTTTTGTGTTAAATTAATTGCAGTGACATTGCGTCATCTCATTGAACTTCATGTCTGAGTTCAGGATCGTACGTGTGGGAGATCACTGACTCGTTGCCTTCTTCAACTACAGGCATTGATTGTAATTACCTGCATCTAAGTCAGCAGGCGGAGGCACAGAAGGCATGTTTTAATTGCTTTGATGCATTTGTAAAATACTGCATGATACAGCCGTGTAAACAAATAGTCAGGAAACAGAGCTAAATTCTGTTTTTGTAACTATACGCAGGGTTATGGTGCTCGTATTTTGAGGACAGCCTTGTGTGATAATGTCGATGTTGTTAAGAGGCTGACTTATGGATGGAAAATAACTCTGAGGAATGGATTCTGATATTGAAACAAAGTGGAAAGTTACTGTAAATATATGAATTATGCTCTGTCAGGGAAACAATTATGCTCTTCCTGGTAATATTGATCAAGTACTCTACTGGAGTGAAAAATCAAAACAGATGCTACAAAGTGAAATAAATTGTTTCCATACAGGATGAAAAGTCAATGGATTCCACTTCCAATGAATATATCAATAAAACTAGATTAATAAACGGTGATGAAAGATGTGGAAACGATTCTGATGTAGAGTTACAACAGTTGCATACAATATTATGAACACTTAAACAATAACATGTGCACTATCTGGACTGTAAATCAGATATTCACAGGTTCAGCCCCAGTTGAGCATAAGAAACATTTCCTGCTTATCTCAATATAACAAAAGGCACTTGGCCTGACCGGTTTAGTGTATTTAACATAAACTCAATCAAATTTAACCACCTTAAAAAGGTCTTGCTCCACTTCCATTTGGTGGCGTTTGTTTGCAGTGTCAAAGCCTCTTAAATTATTGTGAATACAAAGGGAATCAAATATAATGAAGAAACAAGAAAAAGTAAAGTACTGTTCCTCCTTGATGAAAAAGAAAAAAAAAATGTTCAAAATCTTCCATTCTAGTTTTAAGCGGTTTAACTACGTTTGTAGTCAGTTTGTTTTTATGGTGTGGCGACATTGTTTTAAAAACACTGTTATTCTGATATTGCCAAATAAAGCTGAATCTCCTCCATGACTGTCCGTCTTCCTCCAGAGGTATCGGCCGGCTTCACGTCTGCGACGTCCGTCAGCTACACCTTCAAGGAGCCGTACGAGTTGAGCAGGAACAGCAGCGCCCTGCCGTCCTCCATCTACTCTGACATGACGCTGAGAGGAGAGAAGGTCTCCCTGAGCTTCAGGACCAACCAGAGTCCGGCTCTGCTGCTCTACGTCAGCTCCTACTACAGAGAGTACCTGGCACTGCTCATCAACAAGCACGGTGAGGAGGCTTTTATTTTGGAGGAGTTTGTTTGGGAGGCAGATGTCAAGCTTTAGGTGGAGTGTCTTGTTTTGATTCGTCTTCCTTTTAGAATGGCCTGCTCCCCTGGTTTTTGTTGTCCTTTCTGAGTTTCATCGATTATTCTAACATCATTCAAACCTCGAGGATAAGATGTTTGTATTGAAGCTTCCTCTTCCCTTTGTTGATGTGTTTCTTGCTCCTTCTCCTATCTTCAACACAATGTTCCTAAAATACCATCTCACCTCTAATTTCTCTCCTTTTCTTCACCTAATGTTCTCCTTTTTTGTTCTCTTGTTTTTATCCACACTCTTTAAACCGCGGTTCAAAAGAGTTTCCTTTCCACCTCTCCTTCTTCCTCCCTCAACCGTTTTCAATTACTTTCTCTGTTGGCATCTCCTCCCAGCCTCTCATCTTACCTGTCCTCCCCTCTCACTCATGTCATCTTCTCCTGATATCGACCTCTCCTCCTTTCCTTCTTCCTCCTGCTCTCTTCCTCCTCATCATCCTTTGCTCTGCAGCTTTAACAGATCAGGATCTGTCCGATGTTTCTTCTCTCTGGATTCACCCTGTCAGCCTCTACTGCCTTTTAATCTGTCCAGCTGGACTGGCTATTATATTTTGTCTTGAGCTGAAGAAAAAGTGTCTGCTGGTCTTATGACTGAGACCTGATGAGTGATGCTGAGTGAATAAAAGTGTGGAGGGCTGCTAATGAGTGGCAGGTCACCGTGCTCCTGAATAAAACTAATCTGAAAACTCACTGATGTTTTATAAACTTTGGTGTGAAAATAATGGTGTTGTCAGTTTGGCTTTTAAGAGTTGTAGGAGGCACTTTAAATTTAAAATTCCATTTTCAGCATCCACTAGTCTAAAAAAATTGGCACTTTGCTGCCAGACTAGCTGTAAATGGATTTTTCCTGGTGTTAATGACTCAGAGGAAGCTGATGGACAGAAGGGCATTAAGACTCCATGCTGACCGTGTAGTCGTCAGGTAAATGCACTTAAACTGAAGTGTCCAATTAAATTCCTGAGAGCTTTCTTTTGTTCAGCCCATTCATTTCTTTTCCCTGTTGCATTTAAACCTCCAGCCCGAACACCAAATTCACCTCAGGTCTATTTTTAAGAATGCACACATTTATGATTAGAAGCTTAATGGATGAGCACTTAAACCAAATTTTCAATTATTCCTTCTTGGTAAATACATCTTTGAACTAAAAAGATCACGAGGTGTCATAATAATGAAATGTTTTTCATGGGATTAATTGTTATACTTGAAAAAGTATAAACATTTTAATTAGTAAAGGACAACGTGTAATTTATTATACTTCGCATTAATCTTAAAAGCCAAAATAAATCACAGGGCTTTCATTAAAGCTGCATTTAAACCCCCAAATATTATGAAAATTAATTTGATTTGGATTGCGTTATTGATTGGGAATTAACTTTTAATTCCCTTAATATGGAAAGATCATTGTGTCTGATAGTAATCATTAAGATTCATTATTGGATGAGAAAACGTACTTAAAAATATGCGTAAATATTAAAGATGCAGAGCTGGATGTTTTCATTGCGTTGAAATTAGAAGAAAAAAAAGATGTTGTGTGTTTGTGTGTGAAGATAAGCTGGAGGTGAGATACAAGCTGGACAGCAGCAGAGACGCTGAAGTGTTGAGGAGCCGAGTGAAGAGCCTGGCCGACGGACAACTACACTCCGTTACCATCAGGAGACTGACGGACTCTGTGTCTGTGCAGGTAATAAAACACACAATCACACACCATGTACTTGTTATTTACTCCATGTAGCTGTTGGAACAGAGTTGAACAAATACACAATACTGTATTTTTGATTGGCCTGAAATGGGCCAAAACTGCATTTTATCTCACTAAAAAAATATTTATTAGTATAAATCTTCATTTAAATAACTATGATAAGCTTGGTTTCGGCAAGAAAAATGAACGTGAGGTTTACTTTGGGTCACACACTGGTCACATGGTCTAAAGTCCTCCGCATCCCACCACTATTAATGGCTTTTGTTAAGATGTATAGTTGTACAGCATAGTCACATGGATTTGCATAATTTGTGTGTCCACCATGAAAAAAATATTATTATTTATTATATTATCCCAATTGGCTTTCCATTGGCATTGTTTTTGTTCTAAACGATGAGAGGGGAAATGGACAATTTGTGTCCCTGTTCACGAAACCAATAGATTGGAATTTGAACTGTATTCACTATAGTTGTTGATGAATGAAACAGACAAAGCTTAACATCCACCCTCCAGGTCTTCAGCTGATGACTATTGATACTGGAGACATTTTGGATGGACTGTCCTTTTCATTTGTCATAACTGTGTAAATGTTCAGAGACCACAATCATTTCAAGTGTCCTTTGTCATCTGCATTTTTATCTCCATTATCAACACATCATAATTATATGTTCACCTGATGTTGCTGTAGCCAGTTAAACACATAGCTGTACATGGTCTCCATCCTTTCAAGAGCTTCTCCTCCTGTGGAAACAAGGAGAATGTGCCAATTTCCAACGAAAAAGGGTCAGATTTTGGGCAGATATCACAAAAAAATGTTCACAGTTTTGAGTGACTCGTCTCAAGATAATATACCTAAAAATGTTAGACTACTAGACTGTTCTTCTCAGAGAAGACCAGTGATGACAGCAGAGCCACAGAAGGGCAGCCGTGATAAACTGCACATTATAAGAGCTTCAGATGAAAAATGAAACATTTTAATCATATATGGATTTACTGAATGTCGCATCTTGTTAACAGCAGCCTCGGATGATATATGAGGTTAACTTCATCTAACCAGGAGCCTAAATGTCTGTATAATTATCAACACCCTGAGATGAAATACAAGGTGACCCCGTCTTGCATGGGTGCAGCCTACTGATTCACTCTGTTCTGGGGCTCCAGTGAAATATGAGGTGCATCTCATGCTGCCAGTTTCCATCACTTTGAATCATTATATCATTAGCAACATACTCCGGAGACATCGGGTAACCCTCAACGAGAGTTTCACTGTGCTGTGTCTCGATGGCCAGCAGCTTACAAGTGGACAGTATCATATCCTCTCCCCTCAGCAGATGTCCTGTTGAAAAATAACTTCACTGAAGGCTAAAGTCCTCAGGGCTGCCCTCTGTTTCTGAGAGGCCAGTGTCCACTGTTGATCTCACAGCATGGTCCAGATACTCCAACCCTGTTCAGACACCAGAGGTGAAACACTCCATGTTTTAATATGTGAAACAAACTGTAAAAAATTAATTATATCAATTTAAATCAAAGAAAACTTTACCCAGAGCTTATCTTTCAGTATTAACATTGCAGGACTATAACCGCTTAACATTCCCATTTTATTCACTTATGATCTGCAACATGTACATGTTTTAACACATTAGGTGTATGCAGGGGCGGATCTACCGGGGTGGCATAGGGTGGCAAATGCCACCCTAAAAGAAAGCCTTGCCACCCCTGCTGCCACCCCAGTTGGCAGCAACAAATTCAAAGAAAAGTTATGTCCAATTTGACATTTACGAGCGCAAATTTCCAATGTTCGACTGCAGTGAATGCAGCACGAGATTACGTCAGAGCAGCAAGACACTGCTTTGTTTGAAAAATTGAGTGGCGAGATTCGCGAAGCGAGGGAAGGTACGTGTCCACAGGCAGCGGTGTTTCCCCGCGTCCCATTAGGCTTGTTCAGGATGGTCTTCGCTTGACTTGACTTGACTTATCACGCCGACGAGAGCTGCAGGTGTCTGAGGGGGCGGGCTCTAAAAGAGACCGTAGCCAAACGCCGTCAAGTCGGACAACAAAGTCAACGTGACTATGGTGCTCAAGCGATAGAACACAGCAGCAAACCAAAGAGATATGTTATATATATATATATATATATATATACACACACACACACACACAAACACACACACACACACATACAGTATATACATAAATACATACACACACATGCAAGGCAACATGTGGAAGGCATTCTTTTTTTTCCAGTATATTTGTATTAACCAGACCTCACAAATAAATAGGCCTACTCACAACACAATGCACAGAACTTTAGATCAAGCCATGAGATCAAAGCGACCAAAATAAAAAGTATAATTTCACCACAAGGTGGCCGCCGAGTGCGGACCTGAACACACGTCATTGAACTTTTAACTAATGAGAACCATTCCACTGTAGCGGAGGTGTGGACAAGCCGGTTGCAGCCGTCGTAGACCACGCTGCCAGGTGCTGCAAGAAGCGGCTCTTCAAAACTTGTTCCCGCGATGTTTTGGGTCACGTGATATGGTCGCGACCCTGTGACGTCTTTGCAGTCGGCTGCTAAGTCGGACACAATTCTAGCCATCATGCATCGCTTTCAACCCACAATACATCACGTTAGGTAGCGCGCTGCAGGCGGCTACATCAAGTCGAATTCGCCTATTGTCAATGTGAATTGCCGTGCAATGCATTCTGATAGCGTCGCGGCGAATGTCGAGAGATGGCGCACGAGTTGGCCGCTCCTCATTTGCATAAAGTTGAAGTCGAATCTACTTTATGCTAATCAGAAACCGAAGCACCCGGGGGAAAACCCACATGGGAGGGGATAATAGGGGAGGGGATGAGGAGATATTTAATTTGGGGCCAAATTGTTTTTTTTCTAGTGGGGGGAAACCGGAGCTCCCGGGGGAAAAACTCACACGACACAGTACAATTCACTGTGCCGCCCTTTTTTTTAATAATAATATAATAATAATAATATAGCTGTATTTTTTTTTTTTTTACAGCATGCATTATTTTCCGAATTACAAATTTAGGGCCAAATTGGGACACAGCACCAGTTCAACGCCTTTTGCGCAGACCGATCCTGTGTCTGAACCTCTTGAAGAGAGATTTCTTCTTCTTGGGGAGCTGCACCTCCTCTGGCAGCTCAACACAAGGAAGACTCTGCTCCAGGCTTTTGACCTGGAGCTCAGTCACCAGCTGGTCGGGTGAGATCTGGTGCAGCTCCTCAGCTCCCTGAAGAGCACCACCATTCACAACCTCAATTTCTGCTGATGCCTTCTCCAGCTCCTGGTCAAGGGTCTTTTGATGGAGTTCTGCCTTTACCTGAACTATTTCAGCTCGGAGCTCCTTGTTGTCCTCCTCGGTAGTCTGGAGGTCGTTTGAGAGCTGCTGGTTGGTTGAGACCTGTTTTATCAGGGCCTCCTTCGCCAGCTCCTGGTCCAGGGTCCTCTGCTGGAGTTCTGCCTTAAGCTGAACTAATTCACCTCGGAGGTCTTTGTTGTCCTCCTCAGCAGTCTGGAGGTCATTTGACAGCTGCTGGTTGGTGGAGACCTGTTTTCTCAGGGCCTCCTCCGCCAGCTCCTGGTCCAGGGTCTTTTGAGATAACTCAGCTATCTGTCACTATCTGTTTGAACGTAGTTGAAATTTCGTTCCTCTCACAAAGTTGTAAAAAGTTCAAAAATTCACTCAATTCACTCTCAATCACTATCTCTCAAAAGGTCTCTCTCTCTCCAAACTCCAATAACTCCACGCTGAGTTCTGGTCGCTGCTTGTATTTATACAGTCCAGTGTCACGTGATGTCAGCAGTCATCAAAGACATCAAAGACATCAAAGCACATTGTACATTCCAAAATTGAAAAAAAAGAAAAGAACTTTCAGGTTGCCATGGTAACCACTGCTCTTAAAAATGTCTACATTGGTTTTTCATTGACTTCAGCATCCCAAAAGTTTGCCATACTTTAACTTCCAAACGTGATTAAAAGTTTAAAACGTTCACAAGACTGTGGACTTTATTGGGTCAAACATTCATGTCGATGGTCCATACGGTTTTCCCGATATCGCAGTTTCAGATGTTATAATGGCTGTGAATGGCACAGAGTCTTCAGCTCGTCTATAATATCCAACTCGCTCCCGATGCCAAAATTATGTATATATTAAAAAAATTTGTGAAATATTAACATAAAACAAATACAATTCTGGTAATTACTAAATCTCCTTTGGGTTAGAGATATACAGATACTTGATTAACTGGCATACAGACAATCTTATTTCCCAGTGAAACAGGAAACACAGGCAGGACATAAGGTCGGGAGGAATTAGCTCACCACCTTCTCTCTCTCGTTGGTACTAGCTAGTGATGTTACGAGATGGGCCGAGGCTTCGAAGCGTGTGTCGAGTAATGGAGGGGGCGTTTCCGCGAAGTGCGTATCGAGGCTTGCTTCATTTAGGGGAGGGGCCAAAAATATTGACGTCCGAAGCCTCGCTGCCCGGCTGTACCACGTGACTGCTTCGGGAAGTGGTTCAGAGTTTGCCGCAAGGTTTTACAGCTGTATAGACCCCTCAGGCTCCATTCAAAATGTGGGTTTTGAAGCAGAGTTGCGGTCAGTTGAGAGTTTGGATAGTTTGGGGAGTTTGGATACTAGAGTTTGGATAGCCTTTATATAGTTTGGAGATAGTTTGGAGAGTTTAGGGAGAGTGAGAGATTTAGGAGAGTGATGATTTTACCATTTGGGGAAAATGTACACACACAGAATACATTCAAACAATTTATCATACACATATGTGATCATTTATGTACAGAAATTATATTATCATGGAGCGACCGGTGGCGCAGTGTTTAGGGCAGCCGCCTCATGTACAGAGGCTCAACGTCCTCGATGCGGCGATCTCGGGTTCGACTCTCGGCCCGGGAACAATTTCCCCCAATGTCTTCTCCCCGTTACCATTTACATTTAGGTCATTTAGCAGACGCTTTTGTCCAAAGCGACTTACAATAAGTACATTTGTCAAAAGAAGGAAACAAGGAAACCACAACGAATCATTGCCGATAAAGTAAGAGCTAAAAATAGAACAAGTGTTAGGTCCTCATCTGAGTAAACTACTAGTTCAAGAGCAACAGTGCTACGATCAGAGTGCTATAGGTAAGGTTGTTGTTTTTTTTGGGGGGGGGGGGGGGGGGGGGGTCATGCTAGTCGAGGTGAAGTCTGAACAGGTGAGTCTTGAGCCTTTTTCGGAAAATGGCAAATGACTCAGCTGTCCTGACATTAGTCGGGAGTTCGTTCCACCACTGAGGCGCCAGAACAGAGAAGAGTCTGGACTTTGCTGAGCGACATTTGTTTGATTTCAGCGATGGTGGTACCAGCCGGCCAGCTGAAGTAGAGGAGCGAAGTGCTCACTTCGGGGCATGAGGTTTGACCAGTGTTTGAAGGTAGATGGGTGCCGTTCCATTGATGGCCCTGAAGGCCAGTGTCATCGTCTTGAATTGGATGCGTGCTGCAACAGGGAGCCAGTGGAGGTCACGGAGGAGGGGAGTCACATGGGAGAATTTGGGTAGATTGAAGATAAGGCGTGCTGCAGCGTTCTGCTGCAATGGTTTAATCGCAGAAGCCGGGAGTCCGGCCAGGAGAGAGTTGCAGTAGTCAAGGCGGGAGATGACCAGTGCTTGGACCAAGAGTTGCGTTGCATCCTTTGTGAGGAGGGTCCGAATCCTGCGGATGTTGTAGAGGGCAAATCTGCAGGATCGGGCCACAGCAGTGATGTTGGGGGTGCAGGATAGTTGGTCATCGAGGATTACACCCAGGTTCCTCGCAGTTGACGACGGCAATACTGTGATGCCCTCGACAGTGACCGACAGGTCCATGCGAGGGCAGTCTTTCCCTGGGATGAAGAGGAGTTCGGTTTTATTCAGGTTAAGCTTGAGGTGATGTGCAGTTGTCCGGACAGAGATGTCAGCCAGACAGTCCGAGATGCGAGTTGCAATGTGAGTGTCAGAGGACGGGGGAAAAGAGAGGAACAGCTGGGTGTCATCTGCGTAGCAATGGTAGGAGAATCCATGCGATGTGATAACAGAACCTAGTGATCTGGTGTATAGTGAGAACAGAAGCGGTCCTAATACTGAGCCTTGAGGGACACCCGTGTCCAGAGAACAGGGTTTGGACATAGAGCCATTCCATGTGACCTGAAAGGTGCGATTTGTCAGGTATGATGTAAACCAGGCGAGAGCAGAGTCAGTTATGCCAAGTTCAGCCAGAGTGGAGAGGAGGATTTGGTGATTGACTGTGTCGAACGCAGCAGATAGGTCGAGGAGAACGAGAACGGAGGAGTGGGACTCGGTCACTGTGAGGAGGGCCGTCTCAGTGGAGTGACCAGTCCTGAATCCTGATTGATTAGGGTCTAGGAGGTTGTTCAGCGAGAGATAGGATGACAGTTGGTTGTAGGCGGCATGTTCCAAGGTTTTAGAGAGGAATGAAAGAAGAGATACAGGTCTGTAGCTTTGGATGTCAGTAGCGTCTAGGGTGGGTTTTTTAAGGAGAGGCTTCACGGTAGCTGTCTTAAAATCCGCTGGAATGACACCTGAGGTGAGGGAGGAGTTGATCAGGGTGGTGAGGAATGGCAAGATGTCGTGTGAGATGTCTTGGAGAAGAGAGGAGGGGATCGGGTCGAGGGAGCAGGTGGTGGCACGGTTAGATGTAACAAGTGCGTGAACATCTTCAGAGGTGATGGGGCTAAAGCTGGTAAGACCATCCGAGTTGAGGGTTGGGGGAGATGTCTTCTAGGAGGGAATAGGCGTAAATGAGGAGCTGATGTCATTTACTTTCTTGGTAAAGTAAGTAGCAAAGTCATCGGCAGTAAGGAAGGGAGGGGGGGGAGGGGTAGGAGGGGTGAGGAGGGAGGAGAACACGGAGAAGAGTTTCCTGGGGTTGGAGGCAGAAGAGTTGATCTTTGCCAGGTAGAAGGCAGATTTAGCTGCCGAAACAGTTGAGGTGAAGTCAGAGAGGAGGCGGTGGTAGTGAGTAAGGTCCTCGTGCTGGCCCGATTTCTTCCATTTTCTCTCTGACGCTCGCAACAATGATCTGTTGGTTCGCAGAGGTTCAGACAGCCAGGGAGGGGGGGGAGATGATCGCGCAGGTCGTGAGATAGGGGGACAGAGAGTGTCCAAAGAAGAGGAGAGTAAGGACATCAGGATGGAGGAGGCTTCCTCAGTAGGTATTAAGGAGAACTGTTCTGAGGATGGTAGCGAGGAGATAACAGTTGAGGAGAGAGCGGAGGGAGTGAGGGATTTCAGGTTGCGGCGGCTGGTGACCATTCGAGGCGTAGAGGAGAGGGATGTGGTGGGCTCCATGGGGAGGGAGAAAGTCACAAAGTGGTGGTCGGACACGGTGAGCGGGGTAACAGAGAGTGCCGAGATGCCACAGGATCTTGTGAAGACAAGGTCAAGTTGGTTCCCGGCGCGGTGAGTTAGTGGAGAGGGGGAGAGTGTAAGGTCAAATGCGGAAAAGAAGTCGATGAATTCAGATGAGTGCAGCTTTCCCGAGTGGATGTTGAAGTCACCGAGGATGACGAGTGGTGTGCCATCATCAGGGGAGCAGCTCAGGAGGGCATCCATCTCATCCAAAAAGTCACCGAGAGGACCGGGTGGGCGATAGATCACTATGATGTTGAGTTTGAAAGGAAGGGTGACAGAGACGGCGTGGAATTCAAGTGTAGATCGGGGTAGGTGGTCCAGAGGAAGGATCTGGTAGGACCATCTCGGTGAGATGAGGAGCCCAGTTGCTCCTCCTCGCCCTGTTCGTCTTGGGGAGTGTGAAAATGAGTAGGCAGTTGAAAGGGCAGCTGGAGTGCCAGTGTTTTCTGGGGTGATCCAGGTCTCTGTGAGGGCCAGGAAGTGGAGAGACTGCAGAGAGGCATAGGCTGAAATGGTGTCCGCCTTCTTGAATGCAGACTGGCAGTTCCATAGCCCCCCTAGTACTTCAAGTTCCTTACCGGTGGAGAATGGTGGGTAGCAGAGATTGGATGGGTTACAGCCTCGAGTGAAGGGTCTCCGGTGAAATCTTCTCCAGTATGATGTCCTGACTGGGACACATGGCTTACCACACCGTCTGTATAGAATAATTTAACGGCTTCAATGATCTTTAAGTAATTATTTGGTTATCCATTTTTTGTAATTCATAGTCAGCTGATTTAAGTACGTGCAGTTAAAATTAGGGATGGGACACTCACGATACGATGCACCTCGATATGCCAGGGTCACGAAACGATACGTCACGATACGATATCAAAAAACAAAATAACAAACTAACAAAACAAAATATTACTGCGTAATTACAACTTATTTATTTTTGTTTCAGTTGCACACAAGGAAACACACGGCCCAACAGTTCAAATACAAACAAGAACACTCCCTTAGTGCTCTAACCCTAGTTTAAGTTATCTCAGCCTCTCTTAAAAGGCGCTATATGTAAGAATGTGGCCAAAAACGATACTACACTCAAATTCAAAACACTGCAGCGAGTCGTATCCGTCTCCCCCTCCACCCCCTCCTCTCCAGACTCAAGGTTGCCGGAGCTGTTGGCTTATACAAACGCGCCGAAGGCGGCCGGACAGCGGAGTAACAACGTTTTCCGCTGCTTAACCAGCAGATGGTGCTGCCAGCCTGCCACCATAGACTGTATAGCCTGCCGCACACATATACACACAAACACACACACTAAATTATTTATATACTACACAAATCATGTGGCAGTGCCATCTAGTCTTCATTTCGCGATCCATTTTTTTCAAACTCGATGCGTATCGTCACGTTTTGTATCGCGATATTTCGCAAAACGATATTTCGTCCCATCCCTAGTTAAAATCACATTTTTCATTTCAGCATTTCAATTTCGTTCCTCTCACAAAGTTGTAAAAAGTTCAAAAATTCACTCAATTCACTCTCAATCACTATCTCTCAAAGGGTCTCTCTCTCTCTGTTGCTCTCGCATGACAGACAGACACAGGTCGTTCTTGAAACGGGCGTTTATTCGCAGGCTTTCCACATACGTCTCCACATACGCCTCCACATACGCCGTGAGAACTACGTTTAACACATACAAAAAATACATTAGACTAACTGTACAAATATGACAAATGGACATAAATTTACCCTTTCTACTCATTATGAATTAAAGTAAAATACCTCGTTGGCCGCTTGTCATGAAAGAGAACTTCTTGAAATTCCTTGTGCCTCGTGAAAACATCTGCTCGCTTACATTGCTAATGCAAAAACGTGCCGCAGGTAAACACGATACTAAACATTGGTTCCGCCACAGAAATGTGTAATATTAAAGGACCAACACACTTTTAATTAACTATTCATTATGAACATTAAACCTCACCAACATATTTTAACTTATGCTAACATTAATCAAATTATTTATTTATTACATTTAATTATTGCCTAAATTAGGAGTTATTTATTGTAATACAATACCTTGTATTTTATGCAACACTTACACTCCCACCAAATCACTCATTTGTTCAGAATGTGGGATTTCTTTGTAAACAAAATCTTAAAGAATCAATGAAACATTTACATCTGAACTAATGTAACCTTATGTGTGTGACTTAACTGGCCTCAATTAAGGTAACTACCTTGTGAATGGGCCTTTCGAGGTGTACTGTTTTGGTAAGTGGTTTTCCTTTGTTAAGTGTTGTATCACCAACTAGTAGCTTCACCTTTCGCACCATGCCGTCTGCACCAGGGTGAGCCTCGACAATCCTGGCAATCTTCCACTCATTTCTTGGTAAACCATCGTCTCGCAAAATCACAATGTCGTTCACTTGTGAGTTTCGGGATGTTCCTTGCCATTTCTGTCGTTGCTGGAGGTTTAACAGATATTCCCGCTTCCATCTTTGTCAAAATGCATTGGCTAAGAACTGCACTCTTTTCCATCTCTTGCTCAGATAGAGATCTTCTTTGCAGAACTTTCCAGGAGGGGGCAAGATGACTGATGATTTCATGGTTAGAATATGGTTCGGAGTTAGAGGTTCTGGGCCAGTGGGATCGTTAAGATGTTCAACACTAAGTGGTCTGCTGTTAATTATGGCCATTGTTTCATAGAGAAACGTCCTCAGAGTTGTAGTGTCCAGTCTGCTCGCTGACTTGTCGAGCATGACATTAAGGATGCTTCTGATCGTTCGTATTTGGCGCTCCCAGACTCCGCCCATATGACTCGCTGAAGGAACGTTCATTACAAACTCACAACCAATTGCTCGTTGACGTTCTTGATCCATGCCCTTGAGCATCTCAGAAAACACTCTTCTAGCACCCATGAAATTTGTTCCCTGGTCGCAGCTGAGTTGGCGTACAGGTCCTCTGATGGCCACAAATGTTCGGAGCGCGTTTATGAATGCGTCTGTTGTTAGGTCGTCTAGTGTCTCGATATGTACTGCTCTGGAGCATAAGCAGGTAAACAATAGTCCATATCGTTTAAACTCCTTCCTTCTGTCCTTCACGAGAAAGGGGCCGAAACAGTCGAGACCACAGTAAGTGAAGGGAGGGGATGTCTTAGTTCTTTCCTCAGGATGCTCTGCCATTTGCTGCACTTCTGTAGTTCGTCTGTATCTCCTACAATCAACGCACTTGTAAATGTGTGAGGAAACCACATTTCCACATCCTAAGATCCATATTCCATTTGCACGTAACTCGTTCATGGTCATGCCTCTTCCTTGGTGGTGTACACGTTCATGATAATGTTTGACGAGCAAGGCTGACACATGAGATTTTTTAGGAAGAATCACTGGATGTTTTACATCATGGTGCAAAGCTGATTTGGACAGCCGTCCTCCAACCCTGAGGACACTGTTCTTGTCCAAGAAGACGTTCAACTTGTACAATTTATTGTACTTGTTCAAGCAGTGCTTCTGCAACTTGATTTGTTGGATATCTTCAGCGAAGGCCTCTTCTTGCGCCAGCTTGATAATGAAGATTTCCGCTTCTCCTCTTTCTTCAAGACTGGTTGCATCGCTTGTTCTCGGTTGATGTTCCTTAAATTCTCTGGCGAATCTTTTAAGCCTAGCAACAGCTCTTACTGCTCTGGACCAATCAGAAAATTTAGTGAAGCGGTTAACCATTGATTTCACTTCCTTTGTTTTTACTGTGTGGACATGGGCCTTGCGAAGCTCAGGGTCTGTTGTTTCCACTTCTCCCACCATTTCTTCTTCCCTTGGAAGATTCTGCTGCCAAAGAAAGTCGGGTCCTTTAAGCCAGTTGGATACCTTTAACTGGCTTGCACTTAACCCTCTTGAGGCGCAGTCGGCTGGGTTATTTTCAGAGCTGACGTGTCGCCATTGTTCAGGGTTTGTACTTGAACTTATGCGTTGGATTCGGTTGGCTACAAATGTGTGGAATCTCTTGGCGTCATTGTTCACGTAGCCAAGGACCACCTTTGAGTCAGTCCAGTAATAGTCTTGCAGATTCTGAATCTCCAGCTCCCTTTTAATGATGTCTCCATTGCGGACTGAAGTCACACCTGCCGAGAGTTCGAGTCGTGGGATGGTTGTCAGCTTCGTGGGGGCTACTCTTGCCTTCCCCATGACAAGTGAACAACTGATACGTCCTGTTTTGCTTAATACTCGAAGATATGAGCATGTGCCATATCCATTGGAACTGGCGTCTGAGAAGTTGTGAAGCTCATGTTGGATGACTTCACCAAAGTCAGATGGGAGGTAGCTTCTTGGGGCCTTAAGGCTTGCTAAGAAAGGCAAGTCTTTGAGCCATAACTCCCATTGTGGCAGTATATGTTCAGGAAGATCTTCATCCCAACCTACTTTGTCTCTACATAGTGTCTGCAGGATCTGTTTGCCAACTAGTATGAAGGGGGCCACAAACCCTAGAGGGTCATAGACAGAGGCAACAGTTGAAAGAACTCCTCTCCTTGTCATTGGATTTTCCTTTACTATGACTCTGAATTGGAATTCATCCGATTCAATGCACCACTCAACTCCAAGTGCTTGTTCAATGTGGAGTTCTCCAAGGGCCATGTCTTGCTCTTTGGTTTGGGCACATTCTTCAGGTGGTATTGCAGCAATAACTTCTTTGTCATTGGATACAAACTTGTGCAGCCGAAGATTTCCTGTTCTGCACAAGGCTCTTGACTCTTCCACCAGATGTATGGCTTCAGCAGGGGACTTCACACTTATTAAGCCATCGTCAACATAAAAACTTCTCTGGATAAACTTGCTAGACTGTTCACTGAACCTTCCCCGACCTTGCGAAGCCAGATGCTTGAGTCCAAAGTTGGAGCAGCCAGGGGATGAAGCTGCTCCAAACAAGTGCACCTTCATCCTGTACACCAAGGGTTTGGAGTCCAGATCACCCATGTCCCACCAGAGGAACCTTAGGTAGTCTTGGTGTTCCTTTGTAACATGAAACTGATGGAACATTCTTTCCACGTCACACATTATGGCTGTTTGACCTTTTCTAAATCGACATAGCACCCCAACCAATGTGTTGGTCAGGTCTGGTCCAGTCAGAAGATTTTCATTGAGAGAGGTTTCTTGGAAACGTGCCGAACAATCAAACACCACGCGGATCTTCCCTGGCTTGTGGGGATGATAGACTCCGTGATGTGGGATATACCATGATGGTTGATTGTCGAGTTCAGCCTGTGGAACCTTCTCTGCATCTCCTCTTGTTATTATGTCATTCATGAAATGTACATAATCCTTGTAATATTGCTCATTTTTCCTCAGTCGTCGCTCTAACGAAGTGAGCCTATGAACTGCACACTGCTTATTGTCTGGTAAGTCAGGTTTATCTGTCTTGAAGGGAAGTGGGAGCTCATAGTGGGCATCTTCCTTCTGCCTTATGCCTTCCTTCACTTTCGACAAGAAGAGAAGATCCTCCTGAGAAACTGGGTTATCTTCTGCAATGTGGTCATTGAAATCTGATTCAAGTGCCTTAATAATGTCTGCTGGATTGATCTCTTTAACCTGAGTTTTGCACGCGAAGTGTACTTCATTCTTCAGCTCAACTGGTGGCTGTGTTACTTGTCGCACTATGATTCTGTGACTGGTTCCGATTGCATCACCATACTCCCTTGATGGGTTTGAGCAGCCGATGATGCTCCAGCCTAGATCGGTTTGCTGTGCGTATGGTTCCCTTTCTTCACCGGACAGGATTTCCTTTGGAAGAAGGGCTTGTTGGCAGTTATATCCAATGAGAAGACCTACTTCGCAGTCTAATGGTGGTGGAATCTTATCTGATAATTGTTTCAGATGTGGCCATTTTAGAGCTGTTTCTGAAGTTGGGATGTGCGACCTGTCTGCTGGGATGAACTCACGCGTGAACAGTGGTGGCAGTTGAATCCTTTTCTCCAAGTCGTAACCCCTCACTTGCAGATTTGTTAGTTTCTGACACTGTATAATACTTGATCTTGTAGACATTGTGGATAGCCGCAAACATACATTCTCCTTGTTTGTGCTGAGCTCTTGGGCTACTTCATCTAGGATGAAGGTCGTGTCGCTCTGTGTGTCTAAGAGCGCATAGACAAGAACCTCTTGATCTGGCTGCTTTGTGGATGAGACCCAAACCGGTACGATTGAAGATGTTTGTGTGCTTACACCTTCTTGAATGATTCTGGTTGTAGTTGCTGTCGCTGCTATTTCTTTGCTGTCTGCTTTGTCTTTAGAAGCGTCATCTCCTTTCCGAGATGTCGACCTTTGATGATCCTTAAATTTGTCATCGTGCAAGCATGTCGGGTGTCTCCTCTGACACCTTTCGCATGTGCTCTTGTTGTCACATTTTCTTGAGTGATGACCACCTTTCAAACATCCAAAACAAAGGTTTTCTGCTTGAACAAACTTAACACGATCTTGTACTGTCTTTTCATTTAACTTAATGCACCTTACAAGGCTGTGCCCTGTTCTTTTGCAGAAGGCGCAAGATGGGATGTTGCTCTGCGTTGTGTTTGTGGACAATGTCTTTGCTTGAATGGTTTGCTGTCGTGGATGCTTTGGTTTCTCCCCTTCCATACACTTGAGAGATTGGATTGAGGATATGGGATCACATGCGAGATCTGCTTCCTCAGATAGAAAGTTTGCAAGTTCCTTGAATGGTGGATACATAGCATTTGCTTGTCTAAATTTTGTTGCTTTACGGTTCCATCTAGACACCAACCATTCTGGCAATGTTTGCAGAATTGTTTGACTCTCGTTGCAGTCATTGAGAACTTCCAATTTCTTAATGTGGGGCATTGCCACGTCACAGCTGCAGAGGAAGTCGGCAAATTCTCTCAGTTCACAACTGTCTTTGGAGCTTATTTTTGGCCATCCATGCAGCTTGTCTCTGAAAGACTTTCCAATTGTGAATGGGTCTCCAAAGCGTTTTTCCAGCAACTGCCAGGCTGAGTCATATGCTGCTTCTGTGCCCAGTTGGAAGAATCCTTCAACTGCCTTCTTTGCAGCGCCACCTAAGTACTTTCTTAGATAATACAGTTTTTCATTCTTAGGAATGTTTTTCCTATCAATGAGTGTTCCAAAGGATCTTCGCCAATCTTCAAATTTCAGAGGATCCCCTGTAAATAATGCAGGCTCTGGTGTTGGGAGACGGTTAGCACTTATTGCTTCTGCTAGCACATTCACCAGGTCATAAGTGCTCTGTGTTTGAAGTATGGGTGACGGAAATGGTGGAGCTTGGTGTGCCACTTGTGGACCTTGGGGACTTAAAGGTTGGCCAGTGCCTTGCAAAGAGTGAGGAATGAACGAGGGACTTGAAGCATGGAGGACTTGTGTTGTGACTGGCTGACGATGGGGAATGAATGAGGGACTTGAAGCATGGAGGACTTGTGTTGTGACTGGCTGACGATGGGCAATGAATGAGGGGGTTGTGACCTGTTGAAGGCGGAGTTTACTTTGCTCATAATCATGCTGCAAGTCATTGGCTTCTGAATTTTCTTTGACTTGGTCGTAGACTTTTACTCGAGCTTGTGCTGCGTTAAATCTTTTCATTTCTTCAAGACGTTCAAGCTTTCTACGTTTGTCTTGCATTACTTGCTGTCTAGCAAGGTTCTCAGCTTCGAATTGTACCAGTCTTTGCTTATCTTCAGCCTCTAGTGGACCTTGGGGACTTAAAGGTTGGCCAGTGCCTTGCAAAGAGTGAGGAATGAACGAGGGACTTGAAGCATGGAGGACTTGTGTTGTGACTGGCTGACGATGGGGAATGAATGAGGGACTTGAAGCATGGAGGACTTGTGTTGTGACTGGCTGACGATGGGGAATGAATGAGGGGGTTGTGACCTGTTGAAGGCGGAGTTTTCTTTGCTCATAATCATGCTGCAAGTCATTGGCTTCTGAATTTTCTTCGACTTGGTCGTAGACTTTTACTCGAGCTTGTGCTGCGTTAAATCTTTTCATTTCTTCAAGACGTTCAAGCTTTCTATGTTTGTCTTACATTACTTGCTGTCTAGCAAGGTTCTCAGCTTCGAATTGTACCAGTCTTTGCTTATCTTCAGCCTCTAGCTTCTGAAGTTCTGTAGCTTCCCTTTCTTGCTCCTCTAGCACTGCCAAAACTTCATGTGATGCAGCAGCTTCAGCTGCAGCTTCCTTTCTTTTGAATGAGTGGATACTGGAGCAGATAGAAACACTTCTTAGTTTATGTGTTATTGACCTTGATAAGGAACCTGTTGAATCCAGAATAGATCCAACATCAGGCCAAGGTTCTTCTTCTTCATCTTCTGCATCCCCTTGAAGTTGTTTTTTTGCCTTTTGAATTATAAATCCTGACAGCGAAACACATGTGTCGACTCTGCGCCACAGGTCTGGCTCAGGGGTTTGCATTTGACGCAACTCTTCGTAGTGTAACTTTACATCAGAGCAAGTGCTTTCAATGTTCTTTATGAGGTCCATCAAATCCTCCTGAGAGGCCTCATCTGTTAATATTTCTTTGCCAATCCTAGCTTGATATCTCCATTTTTCATAGGTGATTCTGTATCGACGTTGTTTACTCTTCATCATTTCTTCTTGCAATTCCTTTCCCTTGTCTGTAAGGGTTCTGGTCCTTTCACTTCTGCGTAGCCCTTCCATTTCTTCAGTGGATTTGGCATTTTCAGTTTGGGGATTTTTGGTGCAGGTTTCTGTGCTTGTATCTGACATCTTGTGATAATTTGATCAGTATTAAGCCTAAACCTACACTAACCTCAAAGCCAACTTCAATTACAAACAAGAATAAGAGCATTGATAATCACTTTGCCATAAATAGGAAAATATTAGCCCTAATAAAATGAAAATGTGCTTATAGACACACTAAATCACTTATATTTTACATGAGAAAATGTTTTCACATCAATAGAGTGACCCTTTAAATTTCACTTAAGGTGCACTTTAAACACTCCATAGAATTTCAACTTATAGAATATAAACCATTTAACCCTACTCAAATGTATTCACATATTTATAAACTTCCGCTTTAAACCTTGTGACATGTAACAACACAACACCCACACATTAGATTTATCCCCATATAGCAGGCTAAGCACAGTATGCAAAGATGATAGATCTGTGTCCCTTGTTGCAGTTTCAAGGTAAACCACTTCTCACTCCACCATATCTTGAAGCTTGTGGGAGAGCACTTCTTGGCCTTGGCTTGAAAGTTGCACTTTAAACACAGTCTGATCGCCGATGCTCGCGTTGCTAATGCCGTCCGTGCGTCATGGGCTTCTTCGTCTGATGCGCCGTATATGTCCGTTGCGCCGCTACCGCTCTCCTACCCGTGTAGAGCAGTCAAGTTCTCACTGTTGCTCTCGCATGACAGACAGACACAGGTCGTTCTTGAAACGGGCGTTTATTCGCAGGCTTTCCACATACGTCTCCACATACGCCTCCACATACGCTGTGAGAACTACGTTTAACACATACAAAAAATACATTAGACTAACTGTACAAATATGACAAATGGACATAAATTTACCCTTTCTACTCATTATGAATTAAAGTAAAATACCTCGTTGGCCGCTTGTCATGAAAGAGAACTTCTTGAAATTCCTTGTGCCTCGTGAAAACATCTGCTCGCTTACATTGCTAATGCAAAAACGTGCCGCAGGTAAACACGATACTAAACATTGGTTCCGCCACAGAAATGTGTAATATTAAAGGACCAACACACTTTTAATTAACTATTCATTATGAACATTAAACCTCACCAACATATTTTAACTTATGCTAACATTAATCAAATTATTTATTTATTACATTTAATTATTGCCTAAATTAGGAGCTATTTATTGTAATACAATACCTTGTATTTTATGCAACACTTACACTCTCCAAACTCCAATAACTCCACGCTGAGTTCTGGTCGCTGCTTGTATTTATACAGTCCAGTGTCACGTGATGTCAGCAGTCATCAAAGACATCAAAGACATCAAAGCACATTGTACATTCCAAAAACTGAAAAAAAAGAAAATAACTTTCAGGTTGCCATGGTAACCACTGCTCTTAAAAATGTCTACATTGGTTTTTCATTGACTTCAGCATCCCAAAAGTTTGCCATACTTTAACTTCCAAACGTGATTAAAAGTTTCAAACGTTCACAAGACTGTGGACTTTATTGGGTCAAACATTCATGTCGATGGTACATACGGTTTTCCCGATATTGCAGTTTCAGATGTTATAATGGGTGTGAATGGCACGGAGTCTTCAGCTCGTCTATAATATCCAACTCGCTCCCGATGCCAAAATTGTATATATACAGTATATATTTAAAAAATGTGTGAAATATTAACATAAAACAAATACAATTCTGGTAATTATTAAATCTCCTTTGGGTTAGAGATATACAGATACTTGATTAACTGGCATACAGACAATCTTATTTCCCAGTGAAACAGGAAACACAGGCAGGACATAAGGTCGGGAGGAATTAGCTCACCACCTTCTCTCTCTCGTTGGTACTAGCTAATGATGTTACGAGATGGGCCGAGGCTTCGAAGTGTGTGTCGAGTAATGGAGGGGGCGTTTCCGCGAAGCGCGTATCGAGGCTTGCTTCATTTAGGGGAGGGGCCAAAAATGATGACGTCCGAAGCCTCACTGCCCGGCTGTACCACGTGACTGCTTTGGGAAGTGGTTCAGAGTTTGCCGTGAGGTTTTACAGCTGTATTGACCCCTCAGGCTCCATTCAAAATGTGGGTTTTGAAGCAGAGTTGCGGTCAGTTGAGAGTTTGGATAGTTTGGGGAGTTTGGATACTAGAGTTTGGATAGCCTTTATATAGTTTGGAGATAGTTTGGAGAGTTTAGGGAGAGTGAGAGATTTAGGAGACTGATGATTTTACCATTTGGGGAAAATGTACACACACAGAATACATTCAAACAATTTATCATACAAATATGTGATCATTTATGTACAGAAATTATATTATCATGGAGCGACCGGTGGCGCAGTGTTTAGGGCAGCCGCCTCATGTACAGAGGCTCAACGTCCTCGATGCGGCGATCTCGGGTTCGACTCTCGGCCCGGGAACAATTTCCCCCAATGTCTTCTCCCCGTTACCACACCGTCTGTATAGAATAATTTAACGGCTTCAATGATCTTTAAGTAATTATTTGGTTATCCATTTTTTGTAATTCATAGTCATTCCCAACAGACATAACAGACACAAAAATGCAATGCATCACACATTATGTGGTTCAGATACAGCTGCCTGTGATTATACACTTGGCCAGTAGGTGGTTTCGTGTGCACATGAAGCTTCGAGTAATGAACCCTTTCTCGCACCAATTGGCTCAAGTGGTTCGATGCCTCATGAGGCTTCATCTCACCATCACTAGTACTAGCTGATTTAAGTACGTGCAGTTAAAATTAGGGATGGGACGATACACTTAAACTCACGATACGATGCACCTCGATATGCCAGGGTCACAAAACGATACGTCACGATACGATATCAAAAAACAAAATAACAAACTAACAAAACAAAATATTACTGCGTAATTACAACTTATTTATTTTTGTTTCAGTTGCACACAAGGAAACACACGGCCCAACAGTTCAAACACAAACAAGAACACTCCCTTAGTGCTCTAACCCTAGTTTAAGTTATCTCAGCCTCTCTTAAAAGGCGCTATATGTAAGAATGTGGCCAAAAACGATACTACACTCAAATTCAAAACACTGCAGCGAGTCGTATCCGTCCCCCTCCACCCCCTCCTCTCCAGACTCAAGGTTGCCGGAGCTGTTGGCGTATCCAAACGCGCCGAAGGCGGCCGGACAGCGGAGTAACAACGTTACTCATTTCGATCGTAGAAACAAACGTTAGCAGCACAGCTCGTAACAGGACAGTGCTAATGCTGCTAGCGTCCAGCCGATGTCCGGTCGGCCGCTGTCCGGCGGCTGGACAGCCGGATGCCCGTAACAGGACAGTGCTAATGCTGCTAGCGTTAGCTGTGCTGCTAACGTTTGTTTCTATGATTGAAATGAATAATGTTGTTACTCGAGCCATTTATTTTTTAATGAGAAAATACTGCCAGACAAATGACCTGTATCCAGCGGAGCGTCCTCAATTTCGACCTCATTCGACTCCATTGTTCGGCGGTTTGAGGGCAAGGTAGTTGGTGCTAATGTTTGTTAGCTTGCTGTACAGTGTTGTAACAACACTGTTGTTGCAGCATGCGCTGTGACCTGCACCGTTCCTCGGATGTAATTTCTTTTTCATTTAGTTTTCCGCTGCTTAACCAGCAGATGGTGCTGTCAGCCTGCCACCATAGACTCTATAGCCTGCCACACACATATACACACAAACACACACACTAAATTATTTATATACTACACAAATCATGTGGCAGTGCCATCTAGTCTTCATTTCGCGATCCATTTTTTTCAAACTCAATGCGTATCGTCACGTTTTGTATCGCGATATTTCGCCAAACGATATTTCGTCCCATCCCTAGTTAAAATCACATTTTTCATTTCAGCTTGACTTTAAAGGGCGGGTCCACAATTAGTATTACAATGTTTTTAAATCATTCATATGTTTTTCAATCAATCATTCAATCATCATAGCTTCCCACTGCTGTTCCCATATACTCATATACTAGAGTTCTCAATGGGTCGGTTCGGGTCTAAAATATAAGCAAGTGACTCGGGTCGGGTCGGACCTCGGGCTTAATTTTTTCCGCACAGTGAAAAATGTTTTATTAATCATCGCTTCTGTTCACCGTTAAGAAAGTCTGGCTGCTGCGTGTAACGTGCATCATGGAGAGAGGCGGGGGCAGACCTGAGTTGGTGAAAAGTAAACTTGCCGCAGGTGAATTCACCGTCGCCGTTTTCTTGTCATGATAATATGTGTATGAGAGAAAAAAAAGAAGGGGGGGCGGCGGCGGATATATACTAGACAATGATGACCTGTATTTAACAGGT